>NC_056741.1:1310755352-1310807852 GCF_019279795.1 Protopterus annectens | reverse complement strand
GTTTATAGTGCCTGAATATTTGAACTGTATCTTACTGAAATTGGTTCACCTTGTTTGCTCTAGCATAGACTAGATCCAGGCCTACTGAATCTAGCTTTGTTTATATACTTGTTGTTTGTTTGCTTGTTATTTCCTGGAAGCTAATTCACCTAATCGCAACTTCTCAGCTTCTGTGGATCACTAGTGATATCTGCATTGCTTACTGTACTTATTTCCTTGTTTCACTTGAAAGAAAGTTACTGTCTGTCGTTTTTGCATTTAGTTACTTGTATCACATTGCACTCAAGTTACCTGGCACTTGCTCACTAAAGCAATTATATAAGTCAGCACTAAAAATTAAAAGCACTACACCCTCACTCCCCACTGGCCCTTGTTTTCAATTAAGGATTTCCCAATATTACTCTAGCATGTCCAAAGGTCAGTTGTCAATCTCCTCTCCGGTCCAGCTGGTGAATCTGGGAATCTTGAGGCAATGTTATAACTGCCTCATGTACACAGACAACCCTCTCCTCCTCCCACATAACACAAATACTTGCGAGAGATGCAGCTATTTAGCCAAACTGGAGGCTGAGCTCTCTCAACTCAGGACTGGCAAGACCAGACAGGAGGAGAAGGCAACTACACACACCAGAAACCAGCCTCACATAATGCTACCACACCACTGAGTCAAACACATAAACACACAAAGACAGACTGGGAGGCTCTGAGTAAAATTTACCTAAACAGCAGAGGCCTCCAAAGCAGACACCCAAACAACTGCTACCTCAAGACACCCCACAAGCAACACATAAACCACAAAAGCAGTGTGCAAAGCAGTCACAGCCCTTAAGGCCAAATACAACACCAAACATACTTGTCATAGGTGACTCCATAGTCAGACACACTGACGTCCCACTCACCAGGCTGAACAAGGAGAGGGTCACAGTAAGCTGCCTATCGGGCGCTAGAATCCGCCACATAACACAAGCACTCGGGTCACTCCACAGCAAGTACAAATATGACACAGTCATTGTCCATGCTGGTGTGAACGACCTGAGACGTACCTCCCTGGACTGCATGAAAAGAGACATAGAGGAGCTCTCTGATTATGTAGCCCAGGCAGGTATGACCCTAACCCTGAGCAGTATCCTTCCTTCACCAAGAATGATGCCACAATATAGAGACAAGATGATCAGCTTTAACAATTGGCTTAATGTCTGGTGTCATTCAAAGGGGATCCAGTGTCTGTCTGCCTGGGATGACATGCTTGATAAGCCACGCTGTTCGCAAGGGACGGCTTGCACCTGTCACCCTGGGATTCGGATATTGGCTAAGGCTCTTGCCACCCCATAGTGCCTTTTTAGGCAAGGCTCAAATTCTAAACCTACCACCCTAGAAAACAAAAATGGGAAGAAATTGAGGGTAATGCTGCTCAATGCCAGAAGTCTAAATCTCAAAATGCACGCACTCGAGGCCCTTCTCAGTATGGAGAACATCGATGTCTGTGCTGTAACTGAAACCTGGTTCAAGGCTCCTGAGAGCACCCCGGCACTATTAGGTTTTACCTCATATCATGCGTTCCGCCCCAAAACCCGGACCACTCCACAAAAGGAGGGTGTATCCATATTCATAAAGGATACTCACACCTCCAGGTTGGTGGCAACGCATGAAGCTTGAAACCATCCAGGTGCAACTAACAATAGGCAAAACTGCTCTACAAATTGTAGCATGCTACAGGCCACCCTCTCAAACTCAGGAACCCCACACAGCCTTCCTGAAGACACTGGAGGGTATAAATGTATCTCCAAACACCATCATATTGGGTGACTTCAACTACCCGAATATAGACTGGGAACATTACTCAAGCCCTAACTTTCTAGCCCAACGGTTCCTGGAGTTCATAAATTCAAATGCCATGGAACAGCTAGTCACTGTTCCCACGAGAGGAGAAAATATACTAGATCTCATTGTCACAAACATGGGGACAAAATGCTCCACACCGAAGTATATCCCTCATTGGTGAGATCTGATCATAAACTAATCTCACTGGAAATCCACATCCCGCCCCACCCCAAACAAAAAGACCATAGTGAAGAACTTCTCTAAAGCAAACTTCACACTACTCAAGACTGGTGTGGTATCCTTCAAGGCCCCTGAGTCAGAGGAAACCACAACCCAAGCTGGAAGCCCTTACAAATGCCTTCTATGAACACCTCCAGGACTGCATGGATCAGGCAATCCCAAATAAAACCAAGACTCTTTCCACAAAGGGCAAACGTCCAGTCTGGTGGACCCCAGCCATTAACAAACTTTACAATAAGAGGAGAAAGCTATTACATGATAGAACAAAATCCATAAAAGGAAGTCACCCTGATCATTATTAGTAAAAAATACGAGCACTCATAAAATCAACTAAGGCCAATTTTGAGAGAAAATTGCCATGGATTCAAAGGACAATCATAAGGCCTTTTTCAGCTATGTTAGGAACCTGGGTGGAAACTCACAGATATGCTCAGAATTAGTCCAAAATGATACAAAAATCACTGAACCCACAGACATTGCCAACATACTGGCAGACAGGTTCAGTGCAAACTTCACCCCTCTCCCCTAAAGGAGAGATAACTATCCCAGCCGAGTGTAGCCTCCCGGACATCTCAAATGCGCAGGTGAAAGCTGCTCTCTCTAAAGCTAAAACACAGCATCAATGGGACCGGATGGTGTCCCCGGCTGTGTGCTACACGAGCTAAATGAGGAATTAAACCCGCACATAAGGCAGCTGTTTAATCTCAGCCTTACCACAGGATACGTGCCCAAGGAGTGGCGTGACGGCAACTGTGGTCCCACTCCACAAAGGTGGCGCCCACGGACCCTGGTAATTACCGCCCCATAAGCTTAACAAGTCTAGTCTGCAAAGCTATGGAGAGGATCATAATGGAGCTCATAAACAAAGATATAGGGACTTGCAGACATTGGACCCGACCCAGTTTGGCTTTGTCAAGGGAAGATCATGCCTTTTGAACTTGGTCGACTTCTTGAAATAGTCACCAAGGCCATTGATGAGGGAAAGGCAGTCCATACAGCCTACCTTGACCTTGCAAAGGCTTCGACACAATACCCCACTGGTATTGTAGAAAACTTACCAGCTTAAATGTAAACCCATATGTCACAAGATGGGTTGCAAACTGGCTTAAGGACAGAACCCACAGGGTTAGAGTTGCTGGCGCTGTGTCAGACTCCAAGCCGGTCACAAGTGGTGTCCCACAGGGCTCGGTCCTTGGCCCTATTGTTTGGCATCTACTTCTCAGAAGTACAGGCCAACATGGGAGGACTTTGGCTGACAAAGTTTGCAGATGACTGCAAACTGGGCCATAGTGGAAAGTGCATCGGACACTGATATCCTTCAGAAGGGACTCACGGAAACAGATAGCTGGTGCCAGAGCCATGGCCTGAAGTTAAACGCCAAAAATGTATAGTCATACCCTTCGGGAAAACAAGGTAACCCCAAGCTACCATATAGGTGGTAATCCACTAAGCACAGAAGAGGTTATCAGGGACCTGGGGACCCAGGTTGACAGTGGCCTTTCTTTGACACTCACATTGCTAAAGTGGTTAGAAAGACCTTCTACATTGCCCACCTGATCATGAAGGATTCACATCCAGATCTAGTGAGGTCATTGTTCCCCTGTACTCTTCACTTATCAGACCAATGATCGAGTACAATGCCCCATTCGGGATGTATCTCACCCGACATCTGCAGCAATTGGAGAGACCCCAAAAGTTCCTCACCAAAAGGATAAAGGGACTCCAAAATCTGTCATATGCTGCCAGATTGAAGAAACTCCAGCTCTATTCAGTCGCATACCGCCTGCTCAGAGGTGACATGTGCCTGACATACAAGGCCATGTCCAACCCGAATTAATGGACATGCTCCACCTCAAAAATCCAAATCCACCAAAACCACTAGAGCAAGCGACTTAAACCTTAGCACGGATATAAATAGGACGTGCTGGAGGGATAGATTTATCACTCAGAGACTCCCTATGCTGTGGAATAAAATCCCGGTCCATGTGAGGCAGAGCACCTCGCTGACTCTGTTCAAGAGAAATCTAGACCTGTGGATGGGAGATCGTAGGTTTACCCCGGGAATCATCTCTGGGTCACTGCTGGACAGAGGCACAACAAACTAATGGGCACAGTATTTTTTCATATAAGGGGTGGCGTAAGCCACAATAATTTGGGCTAGGCTTATAAATGCCTTAGGGCAGATAGCCTAGTATAAACCTATGAACCTATGAACCTATGAAAGGTGAGACTAGCTGCTTTCAGCTTCTCTGTGAGAATTCTGAGAGTTGAAGCTTTTGAAGTAGCTCATGGACACTGTGCATGAGACAGCCCACATCCCAGATTGTCTCTCTTAACATTTTGGCGGGAAACTTATTAAAAACTAGTGACAAACATTCATTTAGCAGTGTAAATGCATCTAAACATGACAAAACCTTCACAATGTATTTTATAGGTTATTACAGCTTCTATGTAAGTTGAATTAAGCCCAAAATTATTAATAAGTAATAAAACTCAATATTTTTGTCCCAACTCAATTTTTATGCAAATCTTATTATTTACTGTGTCTATATGATCAAAAGCATTTCTATATATTAATAAAGAAAAGAAAAAGAGAGTAGAAAGTAAAAGGGTGTAAGGCAGAAATAAAAAATTGTAAGAGAAATCTATAAGAAGTATATACACTGGAATATTACTTACTGTTTATATTAATAGAGTTAAAAATAAAACATATTATTTACTATTATTTAGTTCTAATTATTATTAGTTAAAGCATGACAGATTATTTACAAACAAGCATAAGCAGTGTAATCAAGAAAGTATAATTAGGAATAGCATTTGAAGAACATATAAACTTTTTACAAGGAATAAATATGTTATTATTCTATTAATCATATTTTCATTACTCTTCTCTCCTGCCCTCCCCACCCTTTACCCACTACATAATCTAAATAGAATGTCATTGTTTAAACAAAGAAAAGAAGAAAAGAAGAAAAAAAAAGATAAAGAAAAAAATGTATCAAATTACTGACCTTACTTCTCCTTTTCAGAAAGAGAAACCAGTTGAATCACAACTTGCCATTAAATCTCCAGGTATTTTGACTAGTTATGAAACAAAACATTTCTTTGCACAAAGAGAATAACTTTGAATAAATCTATATCAAAATATTTGTTGCCTCTAGGAAATGCAGGATCTATATTTAAAAGATTAATAATGAAATAAAATGATGAGAGAAAAAACATAAAACAAATCATTTGTTTTTTTAGTCTCTTCTTCTTCTCTGAAGTCTTCCACGAAGTTTCAGTTGCCAGTCTCTTTAATGAAGGACTAGCCCATTCCATTTCTTCTATTTTATCCAAAATCTTATTTTTTTTGATAAACAGTAAAGCAGAGTCTAAGTCATCAAAAATTTTAGGACCATCAGGAAGGAAGATTTTAAGCTTGGCAGGAAACAGAAGGTATGTTTTAAACTGTGCTTTTTTAAGCTCCCTTATTAGTGGCAGAAAAACTTTTCTTTTAGCTATTACCATGGAAGAATAGTCATTGTCAAAACACACAGTTGTCTCATTAATCTTAACAGGAGCTTTAGCCCAAGCAGATTTAAGAACCATCTCTTTATCAAAAGATGATAGAAATCTAACTATAACTGATCTAGGATAGTTTTTGTTAGAGTTAGTATTAGCTATAGATCTATGTGCTCTTTCGATACCAAAAGAGAATGCTTCTGGTAAGTCTAAAGTTTTAGGGAGCCATGTTGTTAAAAAAGAAGTAATATTGTTACCTTCAATATTTTCTGGCAGTCCAAAAATCCTAATGTTATTGCGCCTAGATCTATTTTCCAGGTCATCCAGCTTTGTTTGTAAATGTGTATTTTGTTTCAGCAGAAACTCAATGTTGATTTCCTCTTCTTGTATTCTATTTTCCATGTCATTCACAGCTTCTTCTATGCCTGTCATGTGGATCTTCTGTTGTTGCAGGTCTATATGTAACAAGTCTATTTGTTTTGTAGTTTTTTCTATGAAGGTGATTTTAGTATCCATTTTATCCATCTTAGCAGTAAGTTGCTGGATTATAATTATCAGAGACTGAAGTTCTTTCTTGATGCTGGAGTCTTGCGAATTTGTCTTACTGGAACTCATTTCAGACTGATAAACTGACAGGAAAATTTCCAAAGTGATTTCTGACAGGAATATTGTTAAGATTTCCTTTCTTTTTTAGATATAGTTCAAGAACTATATAAAACAAACATATTTAGAAAGAAAATTACTTCAAAAATAATTTTTTTAAGTAATTAATTCCTGTCAGTGTAATGAAATTGGTGGAGCTGAAGAAATCTGCTGCTATCCTGTGTTCATCCTTGGCCATGCCCCTCGTCTGATCAGCTTTTGGTTTCCTTTCATCCCAGTTCTTTGGGTTTGGCTGTTTCTAAGCAAACCATGTCCTCCTGGATATCTAAGGCCATTTCTTTTTTTATTCTTTTCATGGCAAGTCTCTGTCTGCTTCTGTGAGAGCTTATTCTACTCGGGCTGTTGCCTCATCTGGTGCCTTCTTCAGGGGGTTGGGCACCAATTCCATTCTTAAAGCTGTTACTTGGTCTTCAGCGCATACGTTTACTAAACATTATAAGTTGAATATGGTTTCTAGGGCCAGGGCAGGTTTTGCCGAAACCATTATATGTGGGTTTGTTAAGGGCTTTTAGGTTCATAGGTAGGTACTAGGCTATCTGCCCGATGGCATTTATAAGCCTAGCCAGAATGTGTTGGCTTTCACCGCCCCCTTAGGTTAGTTCCCTGTGCCTCTGTCCAACAGAGCTATTGAAGTGATCCCTGGGGTAAAATTTCTGTTTCCCATCCACTCGTCAAGGTTTCTCTTGAAGAGTGTTAGCGAGGAGCTCTGCCTAATGTAGATTGGGATTTTGTTCCAAAGCATGGGAAGTCTCTGGGACAGGAATCTATCCCTCCAGCACGTCCTATTTATTGTTGTGGTGAGGTTTAGATCCCTAGAGCGTATGGCTCGAGGGGATAAGGTTTTCTTTAAGTGGAGCATGTCCATCAATTCTGGGTTGGACATGGCCTTGTATGTCAGGCAGAGATCACCTCTGAGTAGGCGGTATGCAACCGAGTACAGCTGGAGTTTCTTCAGTCGAGCTGCATAGGGCATCTGTTTCAGGCCAGTGATCCTCTTGGTGAGATACTTCTGTGGTCTTTTCAGCTGTTGCAGGTGTCTTGTAAGGTACATCCCAAATGGGGCATTGTACTCTATGATGGGTCTGATGAGTGATGAGTAGAGGGGCACAATGACCTCTTTTGATCTGGATGCGAACCCTTTTGTGAATAGGTAGGCCACGTGGAAGGATTTTCTAACCACTTTGGCAATGTGATTATCAAAGGTGAGATTACTATCTACTTGGGCCCCCAGATCCCTTATTACATCTTCCGTATTTAGGGGATTACCACCTATGTGGTAGTTTGTGGGTACTTTGTTTTTTCTAAAGGGGATGACTATGCATTTTTTGGCATTTAACTTGAGGCCATGATTTTGACACCAGGTATCTGTCTCAGTTAGACCCTTTTGGAGGATGTCTGTGTCAGCCGGAGAGTCAATTATAGCCTCTAGTTTGCAGTCGTCTGTGAACTTGGTCAGCCATAGTCCTCCTGTGCTTGCCTGTACCTCTGAGAAGTATATGCCGAACAGGAGGAGGTCCTAGGATTGAGCCCTGGGGAACACCACTTATAAATGGTTTAGAGTCGGACCTAGCTCCCATAACTCTCACCATGTAGGTTCTGTCCATGAGCCAGTTGGCAACCCATCTTGTGACGCAGGGGTTTAGGTTCAGGCTGGTGAGCTTCTCTATAATACCAGAATGGGGAATGGTGTCAAAGGCCTTAGCAAGGTCTAGGTTGGCTGTGTGCACCACCTTTCCCTCATCTATAGCCTTGGTAATTGTCTCAAACAAGTCCACCAGGTTTAGGAGGCATGATCTGCCATTAACAAACCCAAACTGGGTAGGGTCCAGTGTTTGGAGGTTCCCAATGTCTCTGTTAATGAGTTCCATGATGATGCACTCCATAGCCTTGCAGACCAAGCTAGTCAGGCTTATAGGGCTATAGTTCCCGGAGTCTGTTGTGGCTCCACCTTTGTGGAGCAGAATAACCGTTGCTGTGCGCCACTAAATGGGTACGTAGCCTGTGGAGAGGTTGAGTTTGAACAGTGTGTTTAGGTAAGGGGTTAGTTAGTCTTTGAGCTCATATAGGACGCAGCCTGGGACACCATTTGGTCCCACTGATGCTGTGTTTTTGGCTTTGGAGAGGGCTGTTTTAACCTAAGTGTCTGTGATTTCAGGAACTATACATTCTTCTGGTATGGTTATGGGCCCTTTTGGGGTTGAAAGCGGGGTGAGGTTGGCTCTGAACCTGTCTACCAGGATGTTGGCGATATCGGTCAGTTCAGTGTATTTTGTGCCATTCTGCACTAAATCCGAGCAGATCTGAGCATTGCCACTTAGATTCTTGACATAGCTAAAGAATTCCTTGTGTTTATCTTTGGAGTCCTTGGCAATTTTTCTTTCAAAGCTCGCCTTGGATGATTTTATGAGGGATCGTAGTTTCTTGCTGATACTGATCAGGGATGTCTTCCCTTCTTGGGATTTTATTCTTTTCTGTACTAGTTTCCTCCTTCTATTTTATAGCTTGTTTATGGCAGGAGTCCACCAGACTGGTTTCCTTTTCTTGGAGGAGTGAGTCTTGGTTTTGTTTGGGATGGCACGATCCATGCATTCTTGTAGGTGCCTGTAGAATGCATTAGTAAAGGATTTTGCAGCTTGGACAGCATTATCCTTCAGCATAGGGGCTTTGAAACTTTCCACCTCGGTCTTAAGTAACGTGAAGTTTGCTTTTGAAAAGTTTTTCGTGGTGGTTTCCTTGTCCGGGAGTGGGGGCAGAATGTGGACATCCAAAGTGCTTTGTTTATGGTCAGATCTAACCAGCGAGGAGTTGACCTCCGCTGTGGAACTTGTGCCCATGTTGGTGATGACCAGGTCCAATATGTTGTTACCTCTGGTGGGAGTGTTGACCAGTTGAACCAGGGTGTTTGAGTTTAATAAGTCTAGGAAATGTTGGGCAAGGGAGTTAGTACTTGAGTAGTTCTCCCAGTTAATGTTTGGGTAATTGAAATCACCCAATATTAGGGTGTTTAGTAGGACTTTTATGTTTCCAGTGTTTCCAGAAATGTAGAATGGGAGTACTGGGACATGGTGGGTGATCTGTAGCAAGCTACAATTTGAATTGCAGTTTTGCCCATTGTTAGTTGCAAGTGGATGATTTCTGAAGCATCGTGCTGTGCCACTAACCTGGAGGTGTGGGTATCCTTGATGAATATGGATATGCCCCCACCTTTTGTATTTCGGTTTGGGTTCTGTGGCCGAAATGTATGGTATGAGTTGTAGCCTGGTAGTGCTGGGGTGCTCTCTGGAGCCTTAAACCAGGTTTCTGTTATTGCACATATATCGATTTTCTCCATACTGAGGAGTGCCTCGAGTGCGTGCAGTTTGAGGTTTAGACTTCTGGCATTGAGTAGCATTACCCTCAGTTTTTTGTTACTTGTGCTATTTACGGCGGTGGGTTTTCCTTTTGAGCCTTGCCTAAAAACAGGCACTATGGGGGTGGCAAGAGACTTGGTCTGTATTCAAAAGCCTAAGTGTGACAGGTGTAAGCCGTCTCTAGCGAAGCAGAGTGGCTTGTCGAGCATGTCATCTCAGACGGACATACACTGGATCCCCTTTGAATGACACCAGAAACTTAGCCAATTGTTGAAATCGAGAATTTTTTCTTTATACCATGGTATCATTCTTGGTGAGGGCAGGATGCTACTCAGGGTCAGGGTCATACCAGCCTGAGCTACGTGATCAGAGAGGTCTTCCGTGTCTCTTTTCATGTAGTCCAGGGAGGTACGGCTCACATCATTCACACCAAGATGGACAATGATAGAGTCATATTTGTACTTGTTCTGAAGTGACCGGAGTGCTTGTGTTATGTGGCAGATTCTGGCACCCGACAGGCAGCTAAGAGTAACCTTCTCCTTATTCAGCCTAGTGAGTGGGGCGTCAGTGTGCCTGACTATAGAGTCACCTATTACTAGTATGTTGGGTATTTATTTTGCCTTAAGGGCTGTGATTGCATGGTGCACTGGTTTTGTGAAGTATGTGTTTCATGGTTTGTGTTGGGGGTGGAGGTTGCTTGGATGTTTGCTTTGGAGGTCTCTGTTGGTTTTGCAGATTTTTTTTAGAGCCTCCTAGTATGTTTTCATGTATTTATGTGTGTTCTTTGCTGGTGCTGGTTTAATGGGTCTATGTGAGACTGGTGGTGTGATGCAAGTATTTCCCTTCTCCTCTTGACAGTCTGATCCAGTCTTGGGCTGAGAGAGCTTAGCCTCTACTTTGGCTGTATAATTGCATCTCTCGCTTGTATTAGTGTTTGGTGGTAGGAGGAGAGGGTTGTCTGTGTACATGAGGCAGTTGTAACGTTGCCTCAAAATACCCAGATTTACCAGTTGGACTGGAGAGTACACCTGAAACTGCCCTTTGGACATGCTTGGATAGATACAGTGAACTGTTTTACTGGATGGCTGGTAAGGTCGAATAGAGAGCCTTGTCCTTCTGTACAGTACAGGAGGGTCTAGTTCTAGGGTTTATAAGTGCTTGCTATAAGTTTTGAGCAAGTGCCGGGCTGAGAAATGAATGGCTTGAGTGCTTAAATTGAAAGTGTGTTTAGTTCCAAGGGAAGAATTGAAGAGGAGACTTTGTGGAGCCGGGAATAGTTTTACCCTAGCTAACCGGTGTTGTCCGGTGTGCAAAACTGGGCAAATGCGGTATTTATAGCAGGGAAATGAAAGAGATAGAAATTAGCCCAAAATGGCCAATAAACTACTAATTTCTGGGCTGAAACCACTCCTCCAGGGACAGATAGGCTGCTCAAAGCTGCCCTCTCTCACAGGTGAACAGAGAAACGTACTTCTATCCAAATAAGGTATGGGCAAGCACAGAGATTTGTAAGACAGCCCTGAATTCAGCACTAACCTGAAAATTGGACTATACTAGCTTAGAAAGGTGGGAAACAAGTATATGTATTTTTTTTCAGAAAATAAAGCAGATACACTCAAAAAACACTTTAAATGCACAGAAAATGATAATTATTGTTATATATCACACATCAGAGTTGTAGTCAATACCCCTAGTAATAAAGTAGGAAGAATCACAAATACAGTAAAAGCAGATGAATAAAGTGCAATTTTATATATATATATATATATATATATATATATATATAAAACAATAGAAAATGAACAAACTGATTTAAACAAGTTACCCAATTAACCAGAAAAAAAGCTCAAAACTTAGCTCTATTCCAGCAGTCTTCAATCAGACAAATTCTAATTGCACACTCTTGCTACTAGGGTGCAGGGGAACCTTCTCCAAAAAAAGATGGCCTGGATCAGTGCTCAAGTTATTCAAACAAAGCTAGATTTAGCATGCCGGATTCTGCTCTATGCTACAGCAACAAGGCACACCAATTAAAGAAATAAACAGTTCAAATAAGCAGGCACAATAACCTGTGACCAGAAATTCCCAGCTCAGAAGGGCAGAATCCAGCCTCTGCTCCCACAAGAGTGCAGACCACAAACCCTCTTAATGTGGAATAACTGGCCTGTAGCCCAAGTGCTTAAGCCAGAACTAATACACTTTTAGAATAGCAGACACTAGGCCTTCAATCAGCAATTCCCAGGTTAGAAGGATATAAGCTACCTGTCCTGCCACAACAGTGCAGACCACAAACCTTTTTAATGTAAAACAGCCTGTATGAATCCCAAGTGCTTAAAACAAAATACTTAGAATAACAGTTACAATTTAATCAGGCTACTACCAAGCAGTAATAAATGCAGCAGAATAAATAAATTTGAGTACTTTTAAGAAAAGCAAAATAAAGTAGGGGGAAATACAAATACAGTAAAAGCAGATGAATAAAGTGTAGATTTTTTTTAAGTGCAAGGAGAGAGGAAGGTAGAACATAAGTGGGTTGGCCTTCTCAAATCCTCTTTCTGTAGTAAGTAGAGCGAACACTAGACTCAGAATATGATCTCACTGTACTCGGTTAAGTGAGCAAATGAGATGGACCCAGGAAGAGTGTTCTAATACAGACTTACAGGAGGGGTGGGCAATTCCAGAGCCACCAACACTAATACCAACAAAGGAATAGGGAGGGTGGATGGGTAACTAACTGCAGAGAGACACACAGCACACTGTTCAATGAAACATACAATTAGGAAACAGAAAAAAATGAAATACAGTACTTTTAATACTGCAAGTTTGTACTTAACAGAAGACTAAAATACACTACTACAAGTTTCACTTAACTTCAGCTTCTAATGCAGATGTTTGTAGCCATGCAAGTCCCTCAGAAGTTGAGCATAAAATGATTTCTCAAACTTTGTGACTAGCACTTAAAGTACATAGGAATCCCTCTAGGCTATTAAATATCAGATAACAAAGAAGTGATAACACCACTCCCTCTTATAGCAGAGACACACAGCACACTGTGCAATGAAACACACAATTAGGAAACAGAAAAGAAGAAAATACAGTACTTTAAAACTGCAAGTTTGTACTTAACAGAAGACTAAAATACACTACTGAAAGTTTCACTTAACTTCAGCTTCTAATGCAGATGTTTGTAGCCAAGCAAGTCTCTCAGAAGTTGAGCATAAAATGATTTTTCAAACTTTGTGGCTAGCACTTAAAGTACAGAGGAATCCCTCTAGGCTATTAATTAGATAACAAAGAAGTGATAACACCACCCCCTCTTATAGCAGAGACACACAGCACATTGTTCAATGAAACACACAATTAGGAAACAGAAAAAAATGAAAATACAGTACTTTTAAAACTGTAAGTTTGTACTTAACAGAAGACTAAAATACACTACTGCAAGTTTCTGAGCCTTTTCTGAGCATTCCGCCACCCATTCTATTTATTGAGCTTTTTTACTCTCCCTTCTTTCTGGAATACTGCAACACTGATATTGAAAGACATAGTACAGCTGTGTAAAATCTTACCATAACAGTAGTTGTCCTTCTCTTTACTGTTGCAGTATTCACGCCCTCCCTCTAACACCCTCTTCTTTATTCTGCATTTTTCCTTCTGGATGTGCATGGACTCCCTTGTTCTGTGATGATTGTTCTTTTCTGGAGCAATTCAGTTCTGGGTAGTTGTGTCCGTATGTCTCTCTTATGCCCTACATCCTGTGCAAGGAGCATAAATGTGGCATACAGCACAAATAAGATCCCTTTCAAGTTTTTCAATACTGGCCGAGCAATGGGCTGCCCAAGAGGGGACATCCCCTCTTTCAAGAATACTGCAATAGTATAGAGAAGACATCTACTGTTATGGTAAGATTTTACACAACTGTACTTTCTTTCTTTAGTAGCATTAGTGATATATTATAGCTGCACACTTGCATTTAATTGGTACAAAGACCCCACAGACTATCCAACCGGTGCAACAATTTCATTATTAAAACAAAGAAAATTCAAACATATATCATTAACTTAAATAAATATGTAGACTTATTTCATTCTGCCTCTTTTTCTGACATACAGATTATATTTAAAGGATAATTTACTGCTAACGCTCATCTTACAAAATCCATACATTTCATAGTCAACATTCCCTACTCTGAGAATAACCTTTCTATCTATGATCAAATTTCACATTCCATTTTCCAAACAAACAGATAAAAATATTGCTCCTAACTAGCCTTCACACCATTCTATATAACTTCTGAGGAAGTCATAGAAGTGGACGAAAACGCAGTGGGTGTTGTTGACTTTAAGGTGTTCAAGCGTTCATTCGTTCATCTGAATAAAGTGGTTTAACTATAAGGATTGGATTGCAGTTTTTGGGACCCTTGCTTGTGGTGGCGATTTTCCATCTTCGTTTACTGCTTGGTGGTGTTTTTGATTCTCATTCTATATAACAGTCTTAACTTTGCTGCCTGAAAATGTTCCCTTCTGAAGTACTGCTTATATATTACCCCCTTAAAAGAAGGCACTGTTGTCATTCGTAACAGCCCTGGACATTTTAATCAGATAGCTTATAATACTTCTTTTTTCAGCTGTTCCCATTGGGGGTCACCACAGTGGATCATCTGTTTCCATTTCTTTCTGTCCTCTGCATCTTGCTGTCACACCAACCACCTGCACGTCCTCTCTTACCATATCCATAAACCTTATCTTACACCTTCCTCTTTTCCTGTTACCTGGCAGCTCCATCTTTTGCATTCTTCTCCCAATATACCCAGCATCCCTTCTCAGCACTTGTCCAAACCAATGCAATCTCACCTCTCTGGCTTTGTCTCGAAACCTAATCCTGTCCATCCTTGTCAAACCCAAAGCAAATCTTAACATCTTTAACTCTGCCACCTCCAGCTCTGACTCCTGCCTTTTTGTCAATGCCACTGTTTCCAACCCATATAAGATAGCTGGTCTCACTACCCTCTTGTATACCTTCCCTTTCACTTTCGTTTTACTGGTACCCATCTGTCACAAATCACTCCTGACACTCTTCTCGACCCACTCCACCCTGCCTGTACTCTCTTCTTCTCCTCTCTTCCACAATTACCATTACTCTGAACCTATCATTCACACACATATATTCTGTCTTAGTCCTGCTGACCTTCATTCCTCTCCTCTCTAGAGCATATCTCCACCTCTCCAGGGTCTCCTCAACCTGTTCCCTACTCTCACTACAGATCAAAATGTCATCGGCAAACATCATAGTCCATGGGCACTCCTGTCTGATCTCGTCTGTCAAGCTGTCCATCACCATTGCAAATAAGAAAGGGCTCAGAGCTGATCCTTGATGTAATCCCACCTCCATCTTACATCTATCTGTCACTCCTACAGCAGACCTCACCACTGTTGCACTACCCTCATACATATCCTGTACCACTCTTACATACTTCTCTGCCACTCCCGAATTCCTCATACAATACCACAACTCCTCTCTAGGTACCCTGTCATATGCTTTCTCCAAGTCCACAAAGACACAATGCAACTCCTTCTGACCTTCTCTATACTTCTCCATTAACACTCTCAGAGCAAACATTGCATCTGTAGTGCTCTTTCCTGACATGAAACCATACTGCTGCTCACTAATCATCACCTCCCTTCTTAACCTAGCTTCCACTACTCTTTACCATAACTTCATGCTGTAACTGATCAATTTTTTCCTACTGTAGTTACTACAGCTCTGCACATCACTCTTATTCTTAAAAGCGGTACCAAAACACTTCTTCTCCCCTCCTCAGGCATCCTCTCACTTTCCAAGATTTCATTAAACAATCTGGTTAAAAACTCCACTGCCATCTCTCCTAAACACCTCCATGCTTCCACAGGTATGTCATCTGGACCAGCAGCCTTTCCATTCTTCAACCTCTTCATAGCTGTCCTTACTTCCTCCTTGCTAATCCACTGCACTTCCTGATTCACTATCCTCACATCATCCAACCTTATTTCTCTCTCATTCTCTTCATTCATCAGCCACTCAAACTACTCTTTTCATCTGCTCAACACATTCTCCTTGCCTGTAAGTACGTTTCCCTCATTATCTTTTACTACCCTTGCCTGCTGCACATCTTTTTCAGCTCAGTTCCTCTGTCTAGCCAATTGGTACAGGTCCTTTTCTCCCTCCTTAGTGTCCAACCTTTCATACAACTCTCCATATGGCTTATCCTTAACCTTCACCACCTCTCTCTTCACCATACGCCTCATCTCCTTGTACTCCTCTTTACTTTCTTCATCTCTCTGACAATCCAACTTCTTCTTCACCAACCTCTTCCTCTGTATACTCTCCTCTACTTTCTCATTCTACCACCTGGTCTCCTTGTCCTCCTCCTCTGTCCAGATGTCTCCTTTACCAGCTCTGCTGTGGTTAACCAGCTATTCAGTAACTCTTCACTGCCACCCAGTGCCTGTCTTAACTCTCCCCTGAACTCCATCTCATGACCACCCTTTTTCAACTTCCACCATTTGATCCTTTTCACTGCCCTCACACTCCTCCTCCACTTCTTGATCACCAGCGTCATCCTACAGACCACCATCCTATGCTGCCTAACTACACTTTCCCCTGCCACCACTTTACAGTCTCCAATCTCCTTCAGGCTGGCCCTCCTACATAGGATATAATCCACCTGTGTGCATCTTCCTCCACTCTTGTATGTCACCCTGTGCTCCTCCCTCTTCTTAAAATACATATTCACCACAGCCATGTCCATCCTTTTTGCACAAACCACTATCATCTGCCCTTCTGCATTCCTCTCCTTAACACCATACCTACCCATCACTTCCTTATCCCCTCTGTTCTCTTCACCAACATGCCCATTGAAATCCACTCCAATCACCACTCTCTCACCCTTGGGTGCACTCATCACCACTTCATCCAACTCACTCCAAAATTATTCTTTCTCATCCATCGGGCACCTAACTTGTGGAGCATATGCACTAACAACATTCATCATCACACCATCAATTTCCAACTTCATAAACATCACTCTGTCTGACACTCTTTTCACCCCCAAAGCACTCTTGGCATACTGTTCCTTCAGGATAACCCCCCTACCTCATTTCTACTCCCATCCACATCATGATAGAACAATTTGAACCTACCTCCAGTACACCTGGCCTTACTCCCCTTCCATCTTCTCTCTTGCACACATAATATATCAACCTTCCTTCTCTCCATCAAATCAGCTAGCTCTCTCCCTATACCAGTCATACTGCCAACATTCAAAGTTCCTACCCTTATTACCACACTCCTAACCTTCCTCCTCTCTTCCTACCTTTGGGCATGCCTTCCCCCTCTTCTTCTCCTTCTTCTTTGGACAACAGTAGCCCAATTTCCACCAACATCCTGTTGGCGAACAGTACTGGTGGTGGTTGTTGTTAACACAGGCCTCAACTGAGCTGGTATGGAAATCTGTATTGTTGTCTGCATATGTCATCTGGCAAAAGTTTTACACCAGATGCCCTTCCTGATGTAACCCTCTCCATTTATTTGGGCTTAACCAGCACAAAGAAATGCACTGACTTTTTCATCCCCAGTGGCTGGGTTAGGTGACTTATAATACTCTAGATGTTATCTCCATGCCTTTACTAAGATCAAAAGCACAACTTTAAATATCTTGCATATATTGAGGCAGAAATAATAATAAGCTAAATCTGTTTGAAATATAGCTTTCTCAGGAAAACCTAAACATTTCAATATTGGCTCAAAGCCCAAACATTTTAAATGTCATCACAAAACTTACCATATTCATAGGGATGTCAGTGAAAGACTATGGGCAGGTGGACAAACTAAACTTCTTATCAAAACTTACTTCCACACTGACTCTGTAGTATAGAGGTTTTGTCACTGGCTACATTGCAGATGACCAGGTTCAGTTAGAAGCCTGAGAAATATACCAGTAGGCTGTGGAGAGATGAAATGAGTGGTCAGTGTTGGTTCACCCAACCTGGGGGCTGAAACTGTTGGCAGAATCTGACCAGAAGTGCAACACCTTTATGAATACCAGGTTTTGCAAAGTTCTCTGGAAAGTGTGGACCTGCCATTTAGCACACATGTAGCCTAGATGGAACTGTGTGAGTGTGAAAGCAAGCAATGGAACTGGGTCTATAATAGATCACATTGTACAACATTTTTTAACCAAAAGAGGGGTGTGAAGTGCAAAGTAAAATCTTCTAACCCCTGCTACACAACAGCAATTCCCCACTCTACCACTGTCATGGGATGCAGGGTGTCAGGAGGAATAAATGGGAAAATTGAAGCTAGGTTCTTAATAATCAGGAGCGACAAAGCATTTAAAAATACTGCCACTTTACCTCATAGAAGTTAATAATGTTCCAAACTAAGTAACTTCACTAATTCACTTAAACTCATCAACTAAACTTCATGTGCAGTCTATAATCCTTCACATCACTCTAATAACATTTTAGCCAAGCTCCTTATTGTTTAACAAAACACAAATGCATTATCCTTGAAGACTGTAATTTCAGTTGGTTAGGTTCACCCTGTTCACACTTACTCACCTGTATTTCAGCATGCAACTTCATACAAATTTTCTTACATCATTTTTAGCTGTTTAGTGAGAGGATGTCAGTCACCACTGAGAAGTATTCTCGTATATACCTCTTCATTACCTTAGAACCTGTGAAACCCTACTAAGAGAGCTGATTATCCATTGTTATGTCATGTCACAATGGTCCATGAAGAAGAAAACCCACTGATTATTTCCCTATATATTTAATTGCACTGCAGTTTATTGTCAACAAATTGGCAACCACATAATGATATAGCTGATGTTGTTTATTGATATCAGAGCTATCTCGCTATTCAAATCTTCTTGTAGTTTACCAAGCAACTGAATTAACTCTTCTGAAAGATGAGGCATATGATATTAAAACAACCTACAGGTATGAGCGTCACAAGTACTTTCTTACCCTGACATTGCTGTCTAAGCTGCAGAAGAGATGTATTTCCATCTGGGCAGTCATTGATTTTACTTAACACTTCATGATCTAGAGAGTTCTCTGTTCTATAGGTTCATAGGAATATACTAGGCTAACAACCACCAGGGCATTTATGACCATAACCATGCAATCCAATCCAATTGTGTCCCTATGTATCATGGACATTTATTAGGAGGGAGTATGTTACTTAGCAATTTTCTAGAGGTTATGTTGGGAGGGTGTATGTTAGTTAGGGGAGTACTGTCTGCTTCTGTCTATCAGAGACATGGGGGCTAGATCAGGGGTGAATTTCTGATCTCCAACCCATTGGTCAGTGTTACGCTTAAATAGGGTTAGGGATGGACTCTGCTTCACATGGATGGGTAACCTGTCCCAGAGCATGAGGATCCTCTGAGATGCATAGCTGTCTCACCAACATGTCATATTTATGTCATAAGCAAAGTGTAAAGCCTTGGATCCACTGGTTCTGATGCTGTTTATTTTTACAGATGTGCAAAATGTCCATTAGAGCTGGATCCGAGGATGCCTTGTTTGCCAGGCATAGATCACCTCTCAGTAACCTGTAGGAGAAAAAGTATAGATGCGAAGAGTCTGTTAGTATCCTCTGCAAGAAATACCTTTCCCTCCAAACCATTCTGTTGATGTTGTAGAGGAGCTTTAGATTCCTAGACCACATATTTCTGTTGCCATTTGACTTGCTAATGTGCAGTACGCCCATCAGTATCGGGTCATATAATGCCTTGTATGCCAGCCACAGGTCACTTTCTAGAAGTCTGCAGGATGCACAGTATAGATGGCTTTGAGTTGGTCCATGTAAGATATGTTGTTTAGACTTTGTATCCTTTTAGTAAAGTACCTCTATGGGAGTTTCTTTGTTGCATGTATCTGGACAGATACATGCCAAAGGGGGCAATGCATTCAATGATTGGCCTAATAAGGACTGAGTAAAGGAAGGCAATGAGATCCAGAGATCTTGACACAATCCCTTTGTTTATAAAATGTGCACTATAGAAGGACTTTCTTACAACGACGGACACGTGTTGGTCAACAGTGCATAGTGCACCTTGCAATGCCTAGTATGTCCCCGTTCAGCACACTCACAAGTTATTCATTATGTTTAATGTTTTATTTATTTTCATTTCTTCATTTTATTTATTTATTTATTTTACATTTGTTGACCGGGATAGTCTGACTGGATATATGTCCATTTTCAGAGGAGGCCCGGGGAGAAAAGCTCCACATACCAAAAAAGAGACAGTACATATGTCACTGAGTGATAAACTCAGGCAGACATGTTCAGAAAATATAGACAAAGAATACAGGCAGGTATCGATATACACAATGTGCAGACTTACATCTGATTGGCAAAGACCTATCAAAAATATGAACATAGAATACAATCAGATCTCATAAGTCACAATGCTTAGACATTCAAATGCTGTGAGGCATAGATACTTACCTAAATAGCAGGTTGGGTAGCAAGACATGTATTAATGAAGTTGTTAGGTTTAGAACAAGAGCACAGCCAATGAGATGTGAGGTATTTTTTGAGTTCTCTTTTAAATAGGGGTAGTGAAGTTTCCTTGGTAATGGTAGTAGGGAGTAGATTCCAGATTCTACCGGTTGAGTTGGCAAATATAGCATCGCCTGCAGAGTTGTTGGATTTTTGGGTCAGTATCATTAGTTTATCAGCTGAGCATAATGGCCTGGGGGCACTATGAGGGGTGAGAATATTTTTGAGGGCAGGGGTGTTATCAGGTTGATGGAGTATTTTATGCACTACTATAAGCTGGTTGAATTGTAGGAGGGTAGGATACTCTAGCCATCCCAGTGCTTTGAGGTTCTGGCAATGGTGGGTCCTAAAAGCCATGCCAGTAGAGAATCTGGCTATATGATTGTAACATGCTGATAATTAGTTGAGATTGTTTTTTGGATAGGTTGGTGAATACAGGGGAGGCATACATAAGGGTAGAGAGAAGGTGAGATCTTGCAATAGCTACCCTAACTAGGGGGGTGAGGAAAGGTTTGGCTCTGTACAGGGAGCCAAGTTTTTTGCTGATGGACTTAATAGTGTGATTGACATGTTTATCACATTTGAGGTTGTTGTCTATTATTACTCCTTGAAGCTTTGTATGGTCATCAGGGGAGATAATGGTGTCATTGCTAGATTTGATGTTGAAGGAAGGAGGAGAAATTCTATGGTTAGGGGAGAAAATTAGCAGCTTGGTTTTCTTAGGATTTAGAAGCAGGCAGTGATTAGCTAGCCATGTTTCTACCATGCTGAAAGTGGTCTGGGTGAGGGTTAGAAGTTGTGTAGGGGATGATGCGGAGTATATTAGCATTGAGTCATCTGCATATTGGATGCAGGTGGCTCCTGGGTGTGCAGATTATTGATAAAGATAGAGAAAAGAAGGGGACCTAGTATGGACCCTTGTGGGACACCTAGGATTAGAGGAAGTTGGGATAACAGCTTGCTCTGCCATAAGACAGCCTGCTGTCTACCATTTAGGTAGGAGTGAAACCATTGTATTGCATGTTGATCTAATCCGATGGTTTGTAGGGTATTGAGCAGTAGCTGATGGTTGACCATATTAAAAGCTTTTGAGAGATCTAGGAAGAGTGCTGAATATAGTTTGTTGTTGTTACAATGAAGATTGATGACATTAGAGAAAGACAGAAGAGCTGTGGTGGTACTGTGGAATGGCCTAAAGCCATGCTGAGAGTCGGCGAGCTTTCCGTTTTGAATAAGAAAGTGCATGATTTGTTTGTGTATGCATCTTTCCATGATTTTAGCTAGTGGTGAAAGAGTGGCTATATGACTAAAGTTAGATAATTCTGTGGAACTTCCTCCTTTATGGAAAGGTATAACGTGATATTTTCCATATTGCTGGGATGGATCCTTCTGAGATGGATTGATCAGAATAGAAATGAAAAGTGCTATGGCATCAGCTGCTTTTTAAAGATATTCAGCTGGGAGGTGGTTGGGAGCTAGTGTAGTATATTTTAGCTTTTTGAGTAAGATCCAGATCAGGTTGGTAGGTACGGTTTGAAAGGTAAAGGTGGGCTGGGTGCTGGTTGGATCAGGACTAGATGTGCCAGAGCTGGTTTTTGTGTCCGATGGAGTGAGATGGGTGGCTAGAGACTGGATAGTTTCAGTAAAGAAGGAGATGAAGCTGTTTGCAATTTCTACAGGGGATTTATCAAGGGCAGCTGATGGGGTAGGAGTGGTCTGGGTGGAGAAGATTGTTAATACCAGCCAAGAACTTTTGAGGTTTTAGCTGATATTTTTGTTGTAGGGAGTGATTTATTTTTGTCTAGAATGACAGATTTTTTGGTCTGGTTCCTTAGCTGCCGGTATCTTAGTTGGTCCATAGTGGCTTTGGTAACATGCCACCTGGCCCAGGCATTGTTTCTTAGTTTACTTTTGTTTTTTTCTTTCTTTAGATAGCCACGGTGCAACTGTGGCTTTTACAATGATGGTACAGGTAGGAGCATGGTGGTTAAGGATAGCCAGAAATCTGGTACTGAAGTACTCAACTGCTTCTTGTAATGGGAGTCGTTTCAAGACATTATGATTACATGCTTTGAGTTCATTTTGGAAGTTGTCAAGGTTAAAGTTCCTGACGTTTCCTATAGTTTTGTAAGTGGGCTGGTTGGGAATGTCGGCTTTGAGACTAATAATATAGGTAAGGCAGTGATCACTTAGATCATCGGGTAATGTACCTGAGTTGTACTCTTGGGGGTGGCTGTTAATAAGTATCCAATCAAGGATACTGTCTTTGCCTCTATTTTTGCTAAATCTGGTGGGGGTGGCAATGATCTGAGTAAACTTGTGGAGGTTTAAATGGGTGGAGGGAGTTTCAGAGGAACAGATGTTCCAATCAATGTTAAAGTCCCCCAAGACAATGGTTTCCTGGGGATAGTTAGAAGCTAGTCAATGTAAGATATTTTCTAGAGTATTATCATTCTTGCCAGGTGGAATATAAATGCAGACAATGTATCTGCATTTATTTTTGTTTATTATCCACGGTGGTGGTGCTGCGGTAGCATTGTCGCCTCACAGTAAGATGCTGTCCAGTTCGATTCTCAGCTAGAGCGTCTTCTGCGTGGAGACATGCGTGAATGGGCACACCTTTGTTGAAGGTTGTGCATCAGGGCTTGTAACTCGGCACGTAAAAATCAACTACCAATCATTAGCGGACCAGAGTTCTGCTGTGGTGACCCCTAACTGGGAAAAGCTGAAAGAAACAAACAAACAAAATTAGTTTGGTGATGAGAATTTCTGCATTGCCAAACTGGGGTGGCTGTTGGGTGTCAATTGTTATTGTTAGGGTAGACTTGTATAGTACAGCTACTCTGCCACCTTTCCTGGAGATCTGGTCCAGTCTAAGGATATTGTACTGTGGGGGGGGGTGTATTTCGTTATCTTTGGTCATTGGTTTTAGCCAGGTTTCTGTGAGGCAGAGGATATCAGGGGAGTGAACAGCCAATAGTCCATGTAGGCTATGGATCTTGTTGATTAGGCTTCTGATGTTGAGATGACAGACCAGCATTGAGTTTGGAAGTCTATCAATCTGGGCAGTACACATTGGGCTGTTAGACGATGTGCTTGGGTCTACTGTTGTGGATGGGCCAGGGTTGGGGTGGATATCTCCATCCTTCATAAGATTCATTCATTCATGAGTCTTAAAAATGTGTTTATGATTTTTTCGTAGCTTTTGGTTTTTAAGCAAATGTAGCGGTATTTAGTCTGGTGATGGTAATTGGGGGGGGTGAGGAATTAGGAGAGGTGGTGGCTATGTGGTGGATACATTTATTAAATGCTGGTTGGTGTCTGTTTGAGAGTTTGGGTATTGGATTTCAAGATGCTGTACATATTCATAGGAGCTTAGGTGGTAAGGAATGAATAGCAGGGATACTAAGGGTAGCAACATTAGTGTTTTAGCTGTAGTCATAGTGAATTACTAGGGTAGGGTCTGTATTGAGTGTATGTGGTGGATAAAAGATTAGAGAGAATAGAATAGCTATGGGTGGGTTAATATGGATAGTGGGGTGGATAAAGGGTGTATTATTGTGCTAGGAGTTTGCTGGGTTCTAGGAGGATGTGTAGTTGGTTAGCTAATTAAGGGGGCGTGCTAGTGGTACTATAAACGTAGTACTACTGGGGGTGGGTGGGATATGGTGGCAGGGTTAGGCTCAGAGCGAGCGGAGTAAGCAAAGCAAACGAAGTGGGGCTAAACCAGTAAAGCAGAAGCCTAGAGGCAGCATGTGTAGGTATGAGTTACAAGCACACTTTTTTGTTTCTTTTTATATGCCCAGTAATCTGTTCCTAGGCCCTACTGTTAAATGAGTTACAAGCATGCTTTTTTGTTTCTTTTTATATGCCCAATACTCTGTTCCTACTGTTAAAAACCACACAGTTCCCTGCCTGCTTCTCAATTTACAATGCAGAGAGCCCGTTTTCCAATTCCCTTTTGTAGCATGCTTGTTTCACTTAGTTTATTGAGAAATGCACTGTTTGGAGGTGCATAGCACACTACACTCATCTGTTGAACAGAAGAAAGCACGTTGTTTTTACCGTAATTGGGAAAGAAAGAAGGCTACAGGAAAGTATAACCCTTCCACCTAATGCTTATCAGCATAAACAGATTACAAATGGGAGTTATGGGGACATTCACCAGTGCTTTTTTTGGACCCAGTTTGTTAGGTTTACAGGTGGCAAGGTATTTTAATGGATATTGACCTTATTAAAACAAGTTCTGTAGTGGGGAAAGTCTTCCGTACTTCTTGTTATTCCCGGAATTACCCTATATGCTTTTACAAGCCTTTCAGGGGGAGGTGAGGTAGGAACAACTAGAGAGGGGATATGATTATTAGTACTATGCCAAGAACAGAGTTAATCATTCAAACATTCAGTATACATGATTATCAATCAAGTCCATGTGCACCTTTTAGTATTAGCAAACAGCAGCACTCTTTCTTATATATCTACCATAAGGGCTCAGTTAATATTCATTATTTCTGTCCCTTATCAATGCTACACTACTTGTTCATTATTTCTGTCCCTTATCAATGCTACACTACCCAGGACACATCACTGATTCAATGCAAACAACAATAAATGGATACAATATCAACAGCAGTTTGCGAGTAATTTGTAGCAGCTGATACCAATAAACATGTCTTAATTCATCAAGGTTTCAGTTTGCAAGTAAATACAGTAAACAGTTAGTACATTGAGCTCAGATAAAGAAACAAGAATTAAATACATAAGTATGTGAAGATACCTCAACTGACTGGGACCTGATGCACTGGTTAATTTGAAAATGGCTGGTCAGGTAGGTGATTATGTAACCTCTGATTACTTGAGAGAGGGGGGAGGTGAAGGGCTGAACCAGGCTAAACCAGTAAAGCAGATGCCTAGAGGCACTATCTGCAGGTATGAGTTATGC
This sequence comes from Protopterus annectens, assembly GCF_019279795.1. NCBI lineage: Eukaryota > Metazoa > Chordata > Ceratodontiformes > Protopteridae > Protopterus > Protopterus annectens. The sequence continues at coordinate 1,310,782,784 of NC_056741.1, read as the reverse complement.
ACAATACTCTGTTCCTAGGCCCTACTGTTAAAAACTACACAGTTCCCTGCCTGCTTCTCAATTTACAATGCAAAGAACCCGTTTTCCAATTCCCTTTTGAAGCACGCTTGTTTCACTTAGTTTATTGAGAAATGCTCATGCTTGCTAACAGAATAAGTGAACTGGTCCATGTCTAAGTATTTCCAACCATGACACAAGCCACAGGGATAAGATTAAATATAATATATATGAAAAACTGAGTAGCCTGTGAGCCAGCATTTCTAAAGAAGCAGGTGGACCAAACAAAATTCAAGTAGGGAGGATGGGCAAAGTCTACATATACAGTGATGAGAGTTCAGGAAAGAACCTTGGACCTTGAAGGGGTGAGACTGAGACCTTAAACAGAGAGCCACCACACTGCTCATACCCACCTTCAGAAAAGACTGTTCAGTACAGTTCTAGTAAATTAAATGGTTGATAATAGTAGTAAGTGTTCCTACAGAGTTGTAGCCTTAATTTCTAAAGTTATGCCTAATGTTATTAATTAGGTTCACAGGAGGTTACTAGACTAATGTCTCTAGGACCTTTACAAGCCTAGCCATACCCATGTTCCTTAATTGACCATTGTTAGATGGTCCCTTAATTTTCCATTGTTAGATGGTTTTATTGCCTGCAGAGTGAGTCTATGATCAGCATCGGCTGCCCCTGTCCATGAGGGACATAGGTGAAACCCAGGGGTGACTTTATTGTCTCCCATCCAGTTGCCCAGATTGCACTTAAATAGGGTCATTGAGGAACTCTGCTTAACATGACTTGAGATTTTATTCTAGAAGAGCAGCTGTCTCTGGGAAACATATCTGTCTCTCCAGCATGTTTTGTTTAAGTCACAGATTAGGTTGAGATCTCTGGAGCAAGTGATTCTTGTCCCATTTGATTTGCGGATGTGCAGCATTTCCATCAAGGCAGGATCAGAGACTGCTCTGTAGGCCAGGCACAGGTCACCTCTCAGCAACCTGTAGGACACAGAGCTTTTAGTCTTTCCATGTAGGTCATGTTTTGGAGTCCCTGAATTCTCTTGGTCAGGAACCTCTGTGGTCTCTCCAGCTGCTGCAGGTGTCTGGTGAGGTACATGCAAAAGAGAGCAGTGTAATCTATTAATGGTCTGATGAGGGTGGAATACAGGAGGGTTATAACATCACTGGTCTTGTATGCAATTCCCTTATTTATGAGGTGTGCAACATAAAAGGCTTTCCTTACCACTGTGGACATATGGTGATCAAAGTTTAGACTGCTATCAACTTGTGTTCCCAAGTCATGCACCACTGGGTTCAAGCTTAGGAAGTGCTGCCTATATTGTTATTTGCAGGGGTTACCTCTTTGCATAAGGGGACAATGATGCACTTTTGTGCATTTCGTTTTAGAAAGTAGCTTTGGCACCAATCATTTATCTGTGTTAACTCTTTCAATAACATGCTAATACCTTTAGGGGGCTCAGTGATTGCTCCCAGTTTGCAGTCATCTGCGAACTTGGTAAGCCATGGGCCATCTACTTTTGCCTGGACTTCAGAGAAATACATTCCAAACAGGAGAGGGCCCAGCACAGAACCTTGTGGTACCCCACTGGTAACTGTTCTACTGTTGGAGGTGGAATCCCCAACTTTGACAGTATGGGTTCTGACGGTCAGCTAGTTGGCTACCCATCTACTGACATATGGGTTAATTCCCAGCTGGGAGAGTGTCTTTATGACCCTTGAGTGGGGAATTGTGTCAAAAGTATTGGCTAAATCAAGATAGGCAGTATGTATTGCTTTGCCTTCATTCAGGGCTTTCGTGACATTCTTGAAGAAGTCTACCAGGTATAGTAAGCATGATCTACCCTTAACAAAGCCAAACTGGATCGGGTCAAGAGTTTGAAGGTTGCCTATGTCCTTGTTGATAAAGTCCATGATGTTTCTTTCTATGGCCTTGCAGACAAGGCTGGTTAGGCTTAAGGGTTTATAGTTCTCAGGGTCGGTTGATGGACCCTCTTTGTGCAAGGGGGTTACAATTGCTGTTCTCCACTGTGCTGGAACAAAGCCAGTGCTCAGGCTATGGTTAAAGCGAGTGCTAAGTGGATCCACTAGGTCATGTTTTAGGTTGTTTAGTAAGCAGCCTGAGATGTTATCTGGTTCCATACAGGCCATATTTTGGGCATTGAAGAGTGATGATATGACGTGCTCATTGGAGATACTGGGGAGAGGACAGGTGTTGGGGTATGACTGGTGGGGACAGGGGGTGAAGTTTGTGCAAAATCTGTCAGCTATTGGCAATTTCCTCAGGGTCAGTGTGTGAGTGGTACTGTCCACTATGAGTTTGGCACATAGCTGGGTATTCCCTTTAAGATTTTGGATGTAGCTAAAGAATGCCTTATGATTTTCTTTAGCTAAGGAAGCTAATTTAGCCTCATAACTAGCTTTGGAGGGCTTTACCAGATATCTGATTTGCTTGTTCAAGCTGTGGTGGGTATTATTTCTCTGCTGACTAAGTTCCCTCTTGTTCTTAGATATCAGTTTTTCCATTTGATTTGTTCTATAACCCGTTTATACTCAAGGTCCACCAGGGTGGTTAGTTTTTACAAGAGGATTTGGTTTTGATCCTGTGAGGTACAGTGAGTCAATACAGTTGTTTAAGTTGTTATATAGGGCGTTTGTGTACTCCACCTCATAGGAGTCATTGTTGGCTGTGTTAGGAGGGAGTTTGAAACTTTTCAAACCATCACTTAGTAGGCTATAGCTTGTTTTGGAAAAGTTTCTCATTTTTATTGGTCTTGTGAAGGTGTCAGGTCTGATTGTTTCTTTGAACAAGAAAGATTTATGGTCTGACCTTATTAGGGAGGGCAGAAAACAGGGGGTAGTGCAGTGACCCCCCCCCCCCATATTGGTGTGTACTAAGTCGAGAACATTTGAGTCCCTTGTGGGGGTGCAGACTAACTGTTCCAGTGCATTTGTATTAACAAAGTCCAGGAACCTCAGGGTGATTGAGCTTGAGCTCATGTGCATTGCCCACTCAATAGAAGGATAGTTGAAATCTCCCATGACCAAGGTGTTTGGCTGCATAGTTAGTGACTTAAGCAAGTCCAGGTAGGCAGCGTGCTTCTTATGGCTCATGGTGGGGATCTGCAGCTAGCAAAGATGTGGTAGAGTGTTTTATCTATAGTTATTTGGATCTGGAGTAGCTCAAGAGAGTTGTACTATTTAACCAGTCTTGAGTTGAATTTGGATTTAATGAAGATGGATACACCTCCACCTTTGTTTTTTTCATGCTGATTTTGAGGTCTGAATGTGTGGAAGGCATTGTAGCCTTGCACAGCCGGGGTGCTTTCTGTAGCTTTGAATCAAGTCTTGGTGACTGCACAGGCATCAACATCTTCAAAGACGAGAAGAGTTTCCAGGAACTGCAGTTTCCTGTTTAGACTCCTAGCACTAAGCAGCATAAACTTGAGTTTGTCTGTAGTGGATTTTTTTTTTACGTTAGAAGTTTTGTTGTTTTGGTATTGCCTAAAAAAGGTGCTATGGGGGAGGCAAGCATCTTTGCCACTATTTGAAAGCCTAGAGGAGGCAGGTGTAAACCATCTCTGGCAAAGCAGTGTGGTCTGTCGACCATGTCTTCCCAGGCTGACAGATACTGGATCCCCCTGGACTGACACCAAAGCTAAGCCAGTTGTTGAAGTCAGTATTTTTTTGTTTATATTGTGGCATCATCCTGGGTGAAGGTAGAATGCTACTTAGGGACATACCTGCTTGGGGCACACAATCTGAGGGTTCAGTCATGTCTCTCTTCATATAGTCAAGGGAGGTAAGTTTCAAGTCGTTCACCCCAACATGTACTATGACAGAGTCATAATGATAATTGCTGTTGAGAGACTTGAGTGCTTGCATGATTTGATGGACTCTGGCATCTGACAGTCAGCTGTCTGTGACCTTCTCCTTGTCCAGCCTAGTGAGGGGGACATCTGTGTGTCTCACTATTGGAATCTCCTATGACCAGGATATTTGGTTTTGTGCTGTTCTGCCTTATAGGCTTATTCACTGAGACACTGGTATGTGTGTTGTTATGTGTTGTTATGTGTAGTAGATTTTGGTCATGCTTTAGTATGTGTGAGTTGTTTGCACTTGAGGTCTCTGGTATTTTGGTAGGCTGTTAGTGAGTACCTACGCATATGTGGGTTTATGTGTTGTGACTTTATCTTGTGTGAGAGGACAGGTGTGTATGCTGACAACCTGTTTGATGTCTTGTTTTTTGTTACATGAGAGGATTGATTCCGGTTTCATAGTATAGTTACATCTTTCACATACTGTATTTGTTTGCTGTAGGAGCAAATGGTTGTCAGTATACATGAGACAATTACTACATTGCCTCAGGATGCCCATGTCAATCAGTTGGTTGGAAAAATCTTGGGAAATGACTATCCATTGTAGCAGGTTAAACCATAGTACCAGTGGAAAATGAGATAGGATTGACTTACCGTAAGACACTGCAATGCAGATATTCTTCTTGCAGAGGTCAGAACAATTAGTAAAACTATTTTCCATGTTAAGAACCTGAAGTCAGCCAGGTTATCTTCTTCAAATGGAGCAAGTGTTAGCTTCTGTGACACAAATTAAGACCCCAAGGAGGGGCCACCGGTTTACTTGAAGACCTCTTGTGCAAAACCACTTTCAAAAACATTTTGACATGAGACTGCATTGAAAGAGGAGGATCCATGGTCAAACATGCTTGAATGGCTGATAAATTAACCTTGATAGAGAAATAAGAAAGGCGATAGCATAGTAACTCACACAAATATTGTAAAACCACAGAACAACTAGCTCTGCATGGATGCTGGTTATGTTGTTGACACCAACTAGAAAACCTTTTCCATTTGGTAATATATGATTTTCTAGTAGCAGACTTTCTTGCCTCCATTAATACCTGCTGCACGTCCTCAGTAAACAGGTGCCTAAAAAGAATTAAAATCCTATTGTCCAGGCAGTCAATTACGTTGATTGATGTTGGGGTATCGAACACCCCTGTTCTAGTATGAGAAGACCCAATCTGTCAGGAAGTCTATGGTAACTACCCCTGGTCATTTCATAAAGAAGAAATAACAACTCTTGCTTGGGCCAGAAAAGAGTCACCATAATGATCTTTGGGATTCCTTCTGAATCTTCATAATTACCCTGGATATTAGTTGAAAGGGTGGAAAAACATACAGAAAAATTGCTGTACAAGGAAAAGAAAGGGTATCTGTCTTGCAGTCCTTCTTGTGTGGAGTCCCAGAACAGAACCTTGCCAGTTGATTGTTCAGAGGAGGCAAAGAGGTCTACTTGCGGAACCTCCCCACAGATGGATCAAATCTTGGAAGACCTGCTGATCTAGTTTCCATTTGTGAGGGTCTGTCCTGTTTTTTCTCAGTTTGTCTGTCTCACAAGTTTGTGCTGATGGAATGTTGAATGCCTATAGAGTGAGATTGTGCTTTGAAACTATATCCCAAGCTGACATGGCTAGTCTGGAAAGGGGGGTGTGACCTTATTTTTCTCGCTTGTTGATGTACCATATGACTATGGTATTGTCTGTAACAACTTGAAGCAAACCCAGGGACCAAAGATGATTCAGAGACTTGGGTGCCTTGATCAGGGCAAACATCTATTTCATACTTATGTGCTTCCACATGTCCTTGGTGTCCCACACACCCTGCAATTTTACCCGTCCTGAAACTGCTCCCCCAAGCAAAGTCCAATGTGTCTGTGGTGAGTGACTGCTTTGGAACAAGTAAGAAAAGGGGGAGACCTGAATTTAAGGATATCTGTTATCTCCACCAAATGATTTTTCTTCTGACACACTCCAGCACTGGGATTTGAAAAGGCAAAGGGTGTTTGTGCTGGGACCAAAGAGACTTAAAATGCCGGTGTATTATTCTCATGCAGAGTCTTGCCAGGGGTATTATGAGATTGATAGAAACTATGAGACCCAAAATCCTGAAGAAGTCCCTCACAGTGACTGAAGTATGAGTGGAAAACCTTAGATACATATTTATTATTTTCTTGAGGAAGAAAAGCTCTAAGTGATATCCCAGGAACACAATCTTATGGGATGGAGTCAAGAAAGGCTTTTAAATGGTCTCTTGGAATCCCAGCTTGTGTAAGAGAGCTCTCACCAAAGAGAAAGAGATTACTGACACTTTGAAAAACACTCTGCAAAGATATGTAAAACATCTAAGTATGGAAAATGTGTATACCCTGTTGCCTGCAATGAGTTATAACTGGGGCTAGACACTTCATGAACAGTCATGGTGCAGTGGATAGTCCAAAGTGTAAGGCAGAGAACCGATAATGTGATCCAGGCACACAAAACCTTAAGAAACATCTGAAGTCTGGATGACTAGGAATTTCATAAGCATCTTTTAAGTCTAGTGTTGCCAGAAAACTTAAAGAGGAAGTAGGTTCTGAAGTGGCATTATTTTGAAATTGGGCACTATCACAAACAGGTTTAGGAAAGAAAGATCCAGAACTGGCCCCCCAAGCATTTTCTTTCTTTGGCACTAAGAACATCCTTGAATAAAAACCCTTTCCCACCTGGGAAGTAGAAGCTGGTTCTATTACTCCTTGGGACAGCATGTGATGAAGATCCAGAGGAAAAAAAGATTCTGATCAGAGGATGAAGAATGACCCCTTGAAAAAGAGGAGCTTCCTCCCACTGCCATCTGTAACTTTGATGAATGATCTTCAGAACCCATTTGTCTGACACTGTCTGTTGCTACAGGGAAAAATGGAGATTCATACTTTTTGGATGAAAAAAGGGTTCATGGTGGGAGGGGGTAACAAGTTCTCTTGAATAGTCATTCAGACTTGTTGGACTGTCCTTAGTTTTTGTTGGTTTGAGACTTATTTTTGGTATCTCTTGCCATTTCTTCTTAAATGTTTATTTACCTGTATTTATCATAGTTCATTCTGCTTTTTGACAAAATTAGATGAGAAGTTAGAGAACTGCTTAGAAAACTTGGAAAAGAGGGCTGAAAATTGTTAGAGATTCACTGCATTATCTTGACCCTTTCATCACACTTTTTGATCACCTCTGCAGCAGAGGGGCCAAATCCTAAATCTGTATCCTAACAAAATGTTAATCTCTCATTTTTAGCATCATCTGGGAGGTTCTGAGAATGCAACCATGCAAACCTCCTCAAAAGAGTACCAATGACAATAGCCCAGAGAGAAATATTAACAGAGTCATACACACATTGTAAACAGTAAGTAGTCTCTTGCCCAGTGAAGAACCTAAATTATTTAGAGCAGATTTTTCCTCACAAGAAGAAAATTCAGATAAAACATTCCTTATACTTTCACAATTATATCAAACTTTTTAACATACGAGCCTGACAATTCAAAATTATTTTCTTTTTTGTCAAAATTCTATTTATTATTCTTAATACTTAAATAACAAAAAAATCAATAAAGACAATTGCCAACAGTCATATTGAACCATATGAATAAGAATTGCATAATACAAGCAAAATAGTATAAAAATAACACACACAAACTATACACAACCATGCTAAATGCCCAATCTAGTAAGCAAAACTAATAAACATTAATCATTTGTATTTGATTAGAGAATAACCATGAAAATTGTAATGCCACAGTATTGAATAATTAAAGACATAAAGATAAGAAAATATTTGAAGTAGATATGAATAGCTCATAAGCCCATCTTAAGGGTTAAGAAAATGAAGCATTGCTCTTTATTGCAGAGTAGAGTCAAGCAATACATTCCAGTAACCAAGAAATTGAGGATGTAATTTTTGGCTATACATTAAATACATATGGGCCATTAAATATTTGAAAGCCATTTGTCTAAAACCTTTCCATGTAAGTAAGGATTTGTCTTTCCAATTCAGGATGATATAATATTTAACAAGTGTAAATAAGGTGATTAAGATTTATGTTCAAAGTCTTGATAAACCTTGAGGGGATTATATATCTCCTAGTCCATTTTTTGTAATTTGACCCTTAATGAGCACCAAAGTTTGTAGGAACATTTACATTTCAAAAAGGGGAAGTTGAAAGGTGAAAATTATTTAATAGAGTTGGAGAGAGATATGCATTATTTTAAATCATGAGTTGTTCATAGGTTCATAGGTTCATACTAGGCTATCTGCCCAAGGGCATTTACAAGCCTAGCCCATAGTTTTGTGGCTTACGCCACCCCTTTAGTTTGGGGAACTATGCCCATTATTTTGCTGTGCCTCTGTCGAGCAGTGACACTGAGGTAATCCCTGGGGTATATCTGCGATCTCCCATCCATTGGTCAAGATTTCTCTTGAACAAGGCCAGCGAGGTGCTCTGCCTCACATATACCGGGATTTTGTTCCACAGCATAGGGAGTCTTTGGGTGATGAATCTATCCCTCCAGCACGTCCTATTAATAGCCGTGTCAAGGTTTAAGTCTCCCGCCCTTGTGGCTCTGATGGATCTAGATTTTTTGAGGTGAAGCATGTTCATCAAATCGGGGTTTGACATGGCCTTGTATGTCAGGCACAGGTCACCTTTGAGCAAGCGGTAAGTGACTGAATAGAGCTGAAGTTCTTTCAGTCGGGCAGCATAGGACAGATTTTTGAGACCCTTTATCCTTTTGGTGAGGAACTTTTGTGGCCTCTCCAGCCGCTGCAAGTGTCGGGTCAGATACATTCCGAATGGGGCACTGTACTCAATCATTGGCCTGATGAGTGATGAGTACAGGGAGACTATGACCTCCCTTGATCTAGATGTGAATCCCTTCATGATAAGGTGGGCAATGTAGAAGGTCTTCCTAACTACTTTAGCAACATGGGTGTCGAATAACAGGCTGCTGTCAACCTGGGTCCCCAGGTCCCTGATAACTTCTTCTGTGCTCAGTGGATTGCCACCTATATGGCAGCTAGGGGTAACCTTGTTTTTCCCGAAGGGTATGACTATGCATTTTTTGGCATTTAACTTTAGGCCATGGCTCTGGCACCAGTCATCCATTTCTGTGAGACCCTTCTGAAGGATATCTGTGTCAGATGTGTTTTCGACTACGGCACCCAGTTTGCAGTCGTCTGCAAACTTTGTCAGCCATACCCCTCCTGTGTTTGCTTGTACTTCAGAAATGTAGATGCCAAACAAGAGTGGGCCCAGGACTGAGCCCTGTGGGACACCACTTGTGACAGGCTTTGAGTCTGACATGGCGCCAGCAACTCTGACCCTGTGGGTTCTGTCACTCAGCCAGTTTGCAACCCATCTTGTGATGTATGGGTTAACATTTAAGCTGATGAGTTTTTCAATGATACCCGAGTGGGGTATTGTATCGAAGGCCTTCGCCAGATCGAGGTAGGCTGTATGGACTGCCTTTCCCTCATCAATGGCCTTGGTGACTGTTTCGAAAAAGTCAACCAAGTTTAAAAGGCATGATCTGCCTTTGACAAAGCCAAACTGGGTTGGATCCAAAGTCTGCAAATTAACTATGTCTTTATTTATGAGATCCATTATGATCCTCTCCATGGCTTTGCAGATAAGGCTTGTCAAGCTAATGGGCCAGTAATTTCCAGGGTCGGTGGAGGCACCGCCTTTGTGAAGTGGGACCACAGTCGCTGTGCGCCACTCCCTGGGTACGTATCCAGAGGTGAGACTATGATTAAACAGCTGTCCTAACTGTGGGTTTAATTCCTCGTTGAGTGCGTGGAGCACACAGCCGGGGACACCATCAGGTCCCATGGATGCTGTGTTTTTTGCCTTGAAGAGAGCAGTTCTCACTTGGGCGTTGGAGATGTTTGGGGGGCTGCAATCGCTTGGTATAGATATCTCTCCTTTTGGGGGGGGGAGTTTGCACTGAACCTGTCAGCCAGTATGTTGGCAATGTCTGTAGGATCAGTAATCTTCACATCATTTTGAACTAATTTTGAGCATATCTGGGAGTTTCCTCCCAGGTTTCTAACATAGCTAAAGAAGGCCTTATGATTGTCTTTTGAGTCTTTAGCTATTTTTCTCTCAAAATTTGCTTTGGATGATTTTATGAGAGCTCTTAGTTTTTTGCTTATAGTGATCAAAGGTGTCTTACCTTTTAAGGATTTTGCTCTATCTTGTAGTAGCTTCCTCCTTTTGTTGTAGAGTTTGTTTATGGCTGGGGTCCACCAGACTGGACGCTTGCCTTTGGTACAAAGAGTCTTTGTTTTGCTTGGGATTGCCTTATCCATGCAGTCCTGCAGGTGCTGGTAGAAGGCATTTGTAAGTGATTCAGCGGCTTGAGTACTGTTTTCCATGGCTCGGGGCCTTAAAGGAGACCACACTAGTCTTTAGAAGTGTGAAGTCGGCTTTCGAGAAGTTCTTTACTGTGGTCTTTTTTATTTCAGGAGGAGGTGGGATGAGGACCTCCAGCGAGATTAGTTTGTGATCTGATCTCACCAGTGAGGGGTATACTTCTGGTGTTGAACATTGTGCTCCCATGTTCGTGATGATGAGATCAAGTATGTTTTCTCCTCTTGTGGGGATGGTGACTAGTTGTTCCATGGCATTTGAGTTTATGAATTCCAGGAACTTTTGGGCTAGGGTGTTTGGGCTTGAGTAGTGTTCCCAGTCTATATTAGGGTAATTGAAGTCACCTAGTATGATGGTGTTTGGAGATACATTTATTCCCTCCAGTGTTTTCAGGAAAGCCATGTGAGGTTCCTGAGTTTGTGAGGGTGGCCTGTAACATGCTACAATTTGCAGAGCAGTCTTGCCTATGGTTAATTGCACCTGGATGGTCTCCGATGCATCGTGCGTTGCCACCAATCTTGAGGTGTGGGTGTCCTTGATGAATATGGATACCCCCCCCCCTTTCTTGGTATTGTCTGGATTTTGGGGCCGGAACGCATGATATGAGGTAAAACCTGATAGTGCTGGGGTGCTCTCAGGAGCCCTGAACCAGGTTTCTGTCACAGCACAGACATCGATGTTCTCCATACTGAGAAGGGCCTCGAGTGCGTGCATTTTGAGATTGAGACTTCTGGCATTGAGCAGCATTACCCTTAGTTTTTTTCCTTTTTTGTGTTTTAGGGTGGTAGGTTTAGAATTTGAGCCTTGCCTAAAAAAGGCACTATGGGGGTGGCAAGAGTCTTTGCCAATATCCGGAATCCCAGGGGTGACAGGTGCAAGCCGTCCCTTGCGAAGCAGCGTGGCTTGTCCAGCATGTCATCCCAGGCAGACAGACATTGGATCCCCTTTGAATGACACCAGAGTTTAAGCCAATTGTTAAAACTGATCATCTTATCTCTGTATTGTGGCATCATTCTTGGTGAAGGTAGGATACTGCTCAAGGTCAGGGTCATACCTGCCTGGGCTACATAATCAGAGAGCTCCTCAATGTCTCTTTTCATGTAGTCCAAGGAGGTACGTCTCAGGTCGTTTACACCAGCGTGGACAATGACTGAGTCATACTTGTACCTGCTGTTGAGAGACCTGAGTGCTTGCGTTATGTGGCGGATTCTAGCACCCGACAGGCAGCTTACTGTGACCTTCTCCTTACTCAGTCTGGTGAGCGGGACGTCAGTGTGTCTGACTATGGAGTCACCAATGACTAGTGTGTCTGGCATTGTGTTTGGCCTTAAGGGCTGTGACTGTTTGACACTCTGACTGTGAGGTCTATGTGTTGCAGGTGTTGTGTTCTGAGGTGGTAGTTGTTTGGGTGTCTGCTTTGGTGGCCTCTGCTGTTTTGGTAGATTTTTGATCAGAGCCTCCGAGTATGTCTTTGTGTGTTTATGTGTATGATTTGAGGTTGTGATGGTACTATGTGAGACTGGGTCTATAGTGTGTGTGGTAACCTTCTCCTCCTGTCTGGTCTTGCCAGTCCTATGTTGAGAGAGCTTAGCCTCTAGTTTGGCCGTATAGTTGCATCTCTCGCATGTATTTGTGTTTTGTGGGAGGAGGAGAGGGTTGTCTATGTACATGAGGCAATTGTAACATTGCCTCAATATTCCCAGGTTCACCAGCTGAGCAGGAGCGGACACTAGCAACTGATCCCTCGACATGCTAGAAGGAATAGACAAAAAACTTTAAAAGAGATTCCGGGGGATGTGGGTGACCGAGAAATGGGGTTTGCCTTTTTGGGGTACTATCTATAATGAGAGTGCTGTATCAAGGTGATAAGTACTGTAGGAGCAAGTGTATAGTTAAGTTTTATAAATGGAATAGATTTTGATGTTAACTGGATAGATCGGATGACATGATTAGGTAGAACTGTAGGATCCAGATCGGACCAGTAATTGGAAAAAACAAGTAATTTTGGTAATGAATGGAAATTATAAGTTTGTATGACTCTGAGATCATATTTTTCTCCATTAAGAGTAGGATTCATAATGCTTTACATGACTTTATACCCGTTATATCCAGACTGGGATCCTCCAGAAATTTAGTACACATATCTCTAATTTGTCTCAAAATAATGGTGTAACTTTTAGGAAGGTTTAAAGATAGTCTTCATCTCAGTGATAGGTTTATTCTTTTAAAGATACATGTCCAGTAAGCGTTTCGCTTTAAAGAGAGGAAAAATATTTAGGTTTAGCATTTTATTGTTAAGATTAGGATTTAGATGTAAGGATTGCAAAATATTAAAGGCACTGCATAAGTTTTTGGCTTCAAAAAGTTTTTGAAGCTAGTTATTTTATTTTTAGAGATATGTGTTACTTGAGGTTTTTCATGCTCTCTTTATTAAGGAAGGGGAGAGCGTTTGGATTAAAATTCAGAGTTCTAACACAGTTATAAAATAGTTTTATACAGGTCAGGGCCCATTTCACATTATCCAGGTTATAATCTGAAATTGCTAGTACTCTGTTAGAATTGATTATGTCATAGTATAGCGTGAAGTCAGGGAGGCCAAGACCTCCTTTATTTTTAGGGTATACAAGTTTTTTGTAAGTGATTCTGATCGATTTAGGTGAGCATATAAATTTGCAGAGTGAAGAGTGTAGCGTTTTAAAAAATGTATTATGTACTAATATATTAGAAGAGTTAAGAACATATACATTTCTTGGCAGGATGTTCATCTTAACAATAGCCCTTTTACCAATAATGAAAGTTAGAATTTATTCCATCTAAGGAGATGTTGTTGAAGGGATTCCCATAATTTTGTAATATTACTGTGATAGAATAGTTTTGAATCATGTTGGAAAGATATTCCTAAACATTTTGAGGAATGACTTACCTTAATCTCCATAGGTAAAGGGTAATTAACTCTCTGACAAGATTGATTCATTGGAAAAATGAAAGATTTCTCTAGGTTTAATTTATAATTTGAGAGTTTCAGGAAAATATTTATAGAGGTCCAAATTTTTAGTATGTTGGAGTTGGGTAATGCAAAGTATGAATTAAGGTCATCCGCCAATGAAGATAAAGCAATCTTATTATTGTATAGAACCGGTATATGATGAAAAGTTTTCTGATTAGTAAGTAAAAATAGGGGTTTAATGTATCAATTAAAAAGGTATGGGGACATTGGGCATCCCTATCTAGTACTAGTTTTAATATCAATCCAGGAAGAGATGGTCCTGTTAATTTGCAAATAAGTGTGAGCTTTAGAGTAAAGTGTTTTTATGGATTGGGAGAAGTCTAGAGGTATACCAAAATGAGCCAGGACTGAAAATAAGAAGTCCATGTTTAGTCTATCAAAAGCTTTAGATGCATCTATTGCCAAAGCAAATATCGGGGTACAATTTTGATTTGATAAAGTTATCATGGCCTCCAAGGTTAGTATATGATCACATGTTTGTCTATGTTGTATAAATCCAGATTGATTGGACAAAACAATGTAAGGAATAAGAGATTTAAGTCAATGTGTTAGGAGTGCAGTAAATATTTTCATATCCAAATTAACTAAAGAAATTGGTCTAGTGTTCAAAGGGTTTATGGGGTCAGTTTTTTTCTTTAGAATGAAGATTGTTTTAGAGGTGATCAAGTGATTATCAGTAATGTTATTAATTTTAATATAATTGAATAGTAATAAGAGGATTTTTATAATTTTCTGAGTAAAGGTTTTGTAGAATTCCACTGTGAGTCCATCTGGGCCTGGAACTTTGCTAGGTTTAAGATTATTTATTACCATAATTATTTCATATTTGGCAAATGGAGATGAGAGGGAATCTTTTTGGGCCTGGCTAAATGTTGAGAAATTCGGTTGACTCAGGAATTGCTCAAAGTCTTGTTCCTGTAGAGGCAATTTGGGTCACTATATGATTGTGAATATATATTTTCAAATAAATGGATTATATCCTGTCTTGAGTAGTAGGGTTTACCTTGATACAATATTTTGGATATAAAAGGAGACGTTTGCTCTGATTTATCAATCTCACTAAGAATTTAGGTGGCATTTGTGACCACTCTGAGTAATTTGCAAGAGTTTGTATTTCCTGAAAGGATAATCAATTTGAGTGTAACAGATATAGTTCTTTCTGAAGGTAGGTAAGTTGTTTTTCAAATTCTTGGTTATACCTTTTTTGTAGTTCTAACTCCAAATTATTATTTTTTTCTTGATATTTAGTTCGTTAGCAATGAATTCTTTCTTATAATATGAAGCCTTGTTAATGAGGGTCCCTTATAATTAAGGATTTTATAGAGTCCCAGCAAATGTCCAATGGATGTTGTAAGGTATCAAGTGAAAATAAGAAATCTTCTAGAAGAATGTTAATTTCTTATATCACTTCTTCTTTTAGTAGTAGGTTAAGGTTTAATGACCAATTATACCCCCTAAATCTTGTAGTAGTGTCACTAAGCCACTTAAGAGTAAGGTTTATTTTACAGTGATCCAAAAAGAATCTAGGCTCTGTATGGAAGTTGTTAAAATTAAAGAAGAACTCAGTGGTTATGAAAAAGTCCAACCTAGACCAAGATTTGTGACATTGAGAAAAATAGGTGAATCTGTCTTTTGGTGATTTGTTAGTTTGAAAAATGTATGGGTCAAAGAGGGTGAAATCATTTTCAAGTTCAGTAATGGCTATAATAGCATAACTAATTTAATGAGCTTTTTATGCTTGTCCTGTCTGAGGTGGGAACCTGAATAGTATTCCAGTGACCCCCTATGATGTAGTAGTAGTAGATGGGAAAACAAGATAAGATCTTGTAGATAGACATAAAGAATTCATGTTGTCTAGCACAAGGGGCATAAAAATTTAAAAGTAATATGGGTTTATCAAAATAAGGGCATCTGACTGTTATATAATCTTCCTTCTGGGTCAGTGTCATAGTGTAAAATGATCTCTTGAAAGGATTTTTGATAATGATTGCAACTCCTATGCTACTGGATTTTTTTTTACCAGGAGCAGTAATTGTTTTAATCCACTTTTTTCCTATATATCTTTTCCATTGTTCTGGTAGCATATGTGTTTTTTGCATGAATATTAGAGTCACTTTAGATTTAAAAGCTAGATGGAAAAAAGTTTCCTTTTTTGTCTAGTTGAAAGCCTTAACATTTGATGAATCAATAATCCACATAAAAATTAATATGTATATAATAATCAATGAGTGGACTTCACTGTACATCATTTAAATAAGAAATAAAGAGGGCATTTATATAAAAATATTGGCAGATAGCACATATCTCTTCCTGCTTTTTCCCTGTGCCTAATCATGAATCTACTTAGCCCAGAACAGAACAATAGGGTAGCAAACAGAGACATAATAGGGAAGATAGAAAGTATACCTAAAAGCATTGTGTCTCTAGTAAAAATTACTTGTAAATCAAACAATTTCAATAAAACAGCATTCATATAGATTACAAATAGCATAACTCACCTAACACACTAATTTCTTAACACCCAGCTCCCACTAGATGATTAACTGAGCAAATAGCTTGAAAATAGGTAGGGGGTTGTGGGAATAAAAACATACAAGGAATGTAGACTAGTGGAAAGGGCCATTAGCCATCTAGACAGCTTGAAATATACATCTAAACTATTGCATAGCTACAAAACTACATTTATACACCAAGTTCATTTGTGGATCCAATACAAGAAGATATAATTAAAACAAATATTAGTCAAACCTTAGATCTGAATATTATAATTAGATATTTAAAATACTCAGAATACCAGTTCTGTTGTAGATAGGTAGAAGGTATTTTAAGATATTTTATAACAAGTGAAATACAACTATTAAGCATAACAACAAATACAGTTTTAAAAACATAATGAGATAATAACTTTATAACATGTAGATTATCAACTATGAAGTAACTAACCATAGGACCAAACAGCAAAGAAAAGGTATAGGTTTGCCAAATTCTTAATTTTAAGTTTGCCTAATAACTTAAAATGGGGTATCGGATCACATATGGCAAGAATTAAATAGCAACAACACTAAATTAAGAGAGAGACATCCTATGGTCCTTTTCTTATAATACTAATCTAGTTTGGTCACCTACAAAAATGTCGCACAATACTGACCATAAACAAAGTGTAAGAAAAACAATTGAATCAATTATTGCATTTACAGTTCTTATGTACTAGCAATTGACTAAATAGGGCATTAATCTAAATTAAACTAAATAAAGCAGTGTGTAAAATAAGACCGAGGGTAAGTATATAAGTTATATGACTTAGTTGTAGCTGGTATAACAATTGTTATCATATATTACAAAATGTAAACTAATTTGCAACATCGTATACTAGTAGTATTAGAGATATGAAACTGTTTTAAAACAGCATTATCTGAAGAACCACAACAATTTCTAGAGTCATTAGCATTTTCAAAATACCTGTCCGCCATTTCAAAGCCTTTGCAACAATAAGTCATTTTAAGCTTCATGCAGAGCATATTTGATCTTACCAAATAAAACAATGCAGATGGAATTGGTTGAGGGTATCACTATCCTTCCTGTCTTGCAAATCAAGTAGCATTACAAATGCACCCCCCCCATACACACACACACACACACACACACACACACACACACACACACACACAAAAAAACATTCAAGCTGTACTGCTCTTACATATTAAAAGAGATTGCATATCGAGCAGCTTTAGAGAGCTTAATGCTATTTAGAAGATTCTGAGACAAACCAGATCCTATATACAAGGTAGAGTTCCCAGATTAACAATCTTTGCGCTGTACTATTTGGTTATATAAACAGAAATAATATTGAAGCAATTCTAGCCCACCTAAGAAGATATGCCTGAATAGTCCTGTCTTCTGATCATCTTCACTGTATAACTGAAATGTAAAAATCATGTTAGGCATTTAAGACCGATCCTGTCCCTTTAAGAAAGTGAAGAAGCTTGGGAAGAAGACATTGCAGATAACCGTTGTTGAAGGATCCTCATGTAATAGAAAAGCTACCAAAAATATCTGACTAGAAACCAGATTCTTGGCAGAATTGGACCCGCCAAAAAAGCATGAGGTTAGGAAATTGTTTGGGATGGTATAACTTTCTCCATCATGAATATATCACTGGCACTCTAACCATCCCACGTAAGTAGCAGCCTGTCATGAAAACAATCAACGCTTAATGGCATCAGTGTCAAGTATTTTATTAAATGCATTAAGAAAAGCAATTTTTGCTTCATGTAGTGTGGACATATTGAATTTAATACCTTTATATTGAAAAGGAATATATTGGGGTATTTCATCTGGAATTTAATAGTATGTTGTATCAAGTACACACAAAATGGAGAGACTTTTTATCTTTCTTGTTTAGTCTGCAGGGGAAGGTCTTGCGTGAAAAGGATTTTATTGCCGTTCTAGATGAGAGATTTTTTCTTAGCAGTAGAGAGAATTTTAAAGACATCTTGATAGTTAAGTAACTTAACATAAACTTGTCTCGATTTATCCAAGTTTGGTGAAGAACGGATTGCGCGGTGAGCTCTCTCAATGATAATGGACTTTGACTCTGAAGTATTTTCCAGTAAGAAGTTGAAAATTTGTTAAACTGAATCCAGTAGTTTTGCTTGGTCAGTGCTCTCTGGTATACCTCTTATAATAATATTATTTCACCAGGATCTTGCTTCAAGATCTACAATCTTTTGTTGCAAATTCTGTAGGATTTTGAAGTTGGTTTCCGTCTCTTTTTGAAGTTTGTCAAGTCTGATCTCATTTTCTAAAACTCTGGCTTCCATTTTTTCCATTCTGTTTGCAGTCTGATTTATGAAGTCTTCAGTTGTTTGAAGTTGGTCAGAGAATTTCTGAACTGAAAAAAAACATAAGTAACATAAGTAATCTCCGTGGTATCCTCGAAGTCTCAAAACAACCCACTAAACAAGTATAGTGGGTCCAAAAACAAAACAGTGTAAGAAACTTCTCTGTGTGGAAGATGTTCAGTCCATATATCTCTAGTTAATCACTGTATATTAATCAGCTCAGACAATAGTAGTAGAAGTTGCGAACTTAAAGTCGTCAAGTAAAAAAATAAAAAATATATATATATATATATACTTGTACAGAATTATTTAAGACAAGTTTAAGTTCGCTACTTCTACACTATTGTCTAATCTAATTAATATAGAATTTCTGAATAGCAAGCTGCATAGGCTGGAGGGCAAGTTTAAAGTCTTCGAAGTTCGTAAGTTATTCTAGTTTAGTTTTACTTGGTAGTTTATTTGATTCTTGCTGTTTCCCAGTCCTAGGTCTTTTAGATACAGTATCCTTTTCAGGTGAAGATAATGCAGAGAATTTTGTTTTAGTAGTTTGAGTATCCATGTTGTCTGATTCGTTTGACATCGTTAGTTTATGTTTTCTTCCTGTTTTGAGAGATTGGCAGTTAAGCCTCGTGGTTGTAGCCAAGTAGATGTATTTAGGCTAAGCCAAGATAATCCTTCTCTCTTTTAGTGTCAGAATCTACTTCTTGTAGTTATATTGCGACGCAAAAATAGATTTTAATAGCAGATTGGCTACATTTTACAGATTTAGATGAGCTCTGTACCTAAACTGATTAGAATAATTTAATATCCTAGTCAGAACCAAGTAATAGCAATATTCACAGGTATACAATTCAAAATTCTGAAAAGTAAAGTTGCAGAAGTATATACCTTCCCCCATACTTATCAATAATTTTGATAATTAACAAATAGCCACAGCATAGTCACCCACCTTGGGCTGAAGCAAACTGTTAACTTGCTGTGATGCAAAGGCTCTTTGCTTAACTTTTGCTTTTTGTGCTGAAAAATTACTAACTGTAGAGTCAGTAGTTTTCTCCATGGTCAATCCGAAAATGGTGCCTCGTTCCCAGGGAAGATCAGCAGCAAATGCCAGTAAAAACTACAAGTCTTTAAAGGTCACTTTTTCACCGAAAAACACATTAAAAGCACTTTAAAAATATTTTGCCAGCCCTTGCAAAGTAAACTAAACACAATTTCCCCACAGAAAAAAAGGTTTTCAGTTACTTTACACAACTTTTAAACTGACAGGAAAAAAGAGTGCTCCCATTTAAAGGTACAATACGGTCTTGTGACAGTCCATCAAATTACAAAACTCCTAGCTTAAAAATAACTTTCTTGAAGAAGAAAGTGTTACAGCGCTAACAATATTTAGAAAATGTTTTTTTCCCCCAAAAGGAGCTTATCTGCCTAGCAAAGGAACAGCACCAAGCAAACTGCTCATCCTCGAAAGCCTCAGAGGAGCATACTCTTCAGTGGCAGTAAAGCACTGAAGGGTTTGGTACCCAAACTTCTCTTTTAGTCACCTTAGCTTGAGCTGCCTGACTGTTTGGGTGTGCAGAAGATGCCCTGAAGCTCTGGAATCTCTCAGGTTGTTATATCCTTGGCAGGATATAAGCCATATACCTAGGGCTACTGCAGCAGTGATCAATGTGATGAACATTTAATAATGTGTCTTTGGCAGTTCTACCTGGGCTTCTCTAGCCAACTGATCCTAAATCAAAGCTCAAATTTAACCACAGTTGTTCTCAGAATGGCTTAGACAGTGTGGTCTCTTGTATCCGGAGAAACTCAATACATCAGATTGTGCCTCTAAATTGTTTCTGATTTTCAGGGTTTTCACTAATTTTTGCTCAATACTTTACTGGCCTAAGAGTGATGATTTTTTTAAGAAAACAAAATGGATTACAATCAATAAATACTGATATTTATTATAAAGAGTCTCTTGGAGGAATAATTTTCATGCTGTTAACTTTAGAAAATGTATGTTAATTTAGTAATAATCCATGACTGGGTGTGGGTAAAGCAGGATTTACCCACAGTTGGTGTGGTTTGATCACGAAGGCATACCCGAGTGATTAAATAAAGCCAGACATGGATGAATCCTGCCTTACCCCCACACAGGAGTAGATTACTTCTGCTATATAATGACATTATTTAAGTTTTACTTTTATAAATAATATCATTGTATTGTTTGTGTCTTTTGGCTTTTCCCGGTTGGGGGTCACCACAGCAGAACTCCGGTCCGCTAATGATTGGCAGTTGATTTTTACGTACCGGCTTGCCAGGCCTGACGCACAACCTTCACGAAGGTATGTCCATTCACGCATGTCTCCACGCAGAAGACGCTCTAGCTGAGAATCGAACCGGACAGTGTCTTACTGTGAGGCGACAACGCTACTGCAGCACCACCACCACGGGATAAATAATATCATTGTATAAAAGGACTTATTGCTGTTCTGCCAGTTTCTGGTAGTCTGGGGAGTCTAAGATATGTACTGAGTTTGTTCTGTGGCTGCACAGTATACTGATGTCTCTGTGCTAATTTATGTTTCATGTAAAGTGTAAATGGTGTACTAGGATACAAATCTTTGTAGAGTTTGGCAAAATGTAGAGCTGACTGCCTCATGTATTTGGTCTGTTCTTCATGAAAGTTATGTTTTTCTGTTATATCATTGAAGAATGAAGTCACTAAAGAATGAAGTGTCTCCATTTTGGCAGGTAAGAGGTTTTGAGGTATGCCATGAAGCTGCTTGTAGGGACACTTCCTGAATCAAAATATATGTTTTGTTTTGTTTTTTTTTTGTGATATACATTATTATTCTGCTCCATGGAGTGATTTACTCATGAGGGAAACATTTTTTTAGCATTTTAAATTCTCCAGTTAGAGACACAGAGAAAGTGGGTTGTTGGAATTTCTTTTCTTTTAGGAATGTTTGATTTACAGTGGGCACTCTGGCTGGTTTGTCCAATCAGTGTGCACATTTTTAAAAGCTAATGTTATCTTATTCCATAATTATGTTTTTTTAATTGCATATTTTGGCTTTCTCTGTTTCTGAAATTAGCAGTTTGAGAGCTATGCCCCAAACTAGAGCAGGTGAATTAAACATAGCTGCTTGGAACACAATAGTAGGATGCAAGTTTCCAGGTAACAGCCCATAATTCAGGGAATTCGGATTATAACACTAGACTTTGGCAGTAAATGTCTACTGATCTACCAAAAGTGTTAGAATTTATGCAAACATACATGTAAAATGCATACACAAACAGATCTTAGACCATTTCCAGACAAATAACCTATTATCCAATACAGAGCATGACATTTGACCCAGGCATAGCACCAGCACAGCTCTACTTAGCTTTACTAATATCACAAATCAACTCAAAACAAAAACCAACTAGTCTCTGCTACCTTCCTAGATATGTCAAAAGCATTTGACACTGTATCTCATCTAATACTTCTCAATAAACTGGCTTTCTACCACTTCAGCCCTGAAGCCCTAAGCTGGTTTTATAGCTACCTGTCAAACCAGAAACAAGCCACTATATGGGATAATAAACTCTCCCCAGCTCCCTGTCTGTGTAGGTGTCCCACAAGGATCTATCCTTGGTCCACTTCTATTCATAATTTTTACCAATGACTTAAGCTCAGTGATACACATTCATTCAAACAGTCCCTAAAGGAATATTTTACTAATCATAGGCTTTGCTCCTGCTCTCCCCAGGCTAACTAATCTTACCCTTTGCTGTCTACCTTCTTTCTCACTACTACCCATTGTCATTATTTCTTGGCAATGAGCCTTATTACTCTCAGTTTTGATATTTTTATCCTGCAAAAAAAAAATATATATATATATATATATAAATATATATACAGTATATTGTGTTTTGCCTGTATGAATCGTATAAGCTTATTGTATTACTATTGTTATATGCTTATATAATGTCAAGGATCTTACTTTGAACTTTTATTGTTTATTTCATGTTTTCTGCAAATATAATGTGGAAATTATGCCCCCTCAAAGGCAAAAAATACAGTCTCCATGGGACCTGATAACATCCCTGGCTGTATCCTACATGAACTCAGGCATGAGCTCTGGGCTCCATTAGGCACCCTATTCAACCAAAGCCTGAGCACCAGCTTCGTCCCAGCTGAATGGGGGACAGCCACTGTCATCCCTCTACACAAAGGTGGAGCATTCACTGACCCAGGCAATTACAGGTCCATCAGCCTAACTAGTCTGATCTGCAAGGCCATGGAATGCATTATCATGGACCCTATAAACAAGGACATTGGCAACCTTCAAATGCCTAACCCCACAAAGTCTGGTTTTGTCAAAGGGAGATCACGCCTGTTAAACTTGGTTGATTTCTTTGAAACAGTCACCAAAGCCATGGACGAGGGGAAGATGATGCACACCGCCTACCTTGACCTAGCCAAAGCCTTTGACACTGTTCCCCACTCAGGCATAATAGATAAACTCTTTCAGCTTAGCATCAACCTGTATGTTACCAGATGGGTATCTAACTGGCTCACTGATAGAACCCACTCAGTCAAAGAAGGAGAAGCCACCTCTAGTAGAATACCTGTAATGAGCAGTGTACCCCAAGGATTAGTCTTGGGGCCTCTACTGTTTGGGATATACTTTTCTGAGGTGCAAA
The DNA here is from genome assembly GCF_019279795.1 of Protopterus annectens. NCBI lineage: Eukaryota > Metazoa > Chordata > Ceratodontiformes > Protopteridae > Protopterus > Protopterus annectens. Next base: position 1,310,759,994 of record NC_056741.1, on the reverse strand, counting down.
CCAAAACCAGTGGTCGGTGGCTGACCAACTTTGCAGATGACTGCAAGCTGAGTGCTGTCTTAAATTTCCCTAGTGATGTGAACTTCCTCCAAGAGGACCTTACCCAAACTAATGACTGGTGCCAGCAGTATGGCCTCAAACTGAATACCAAGAAATGCATCATTAGCCCCTTTGGGGCCAATGGCATCCTCACTAATTATCACATTAATAACAATGCACTAAGCACACAATCAGTCATGAGGGACTTGGGCACTCAGGTTGATAGCAACCTCACTTTTGACCTACATGTTGACTCCGTTGTACAGAAGGCTTTCTACATGGCCCACCTCATAAATAAGGGTATTTCATCTAGGAACAAGGAGGTCATAATATCCCTGTACTCCTCCTTTATCAGACCCATTATCAAGTACAATGCCCCCTTCAGCATGTACCTTGCCAAGCACATGCAGCAGTTGGAGAGACCACAGAGATTCCTGACCAGGAAAATCCAGGGTCTCAAACACCTGTCCTATACAGATAGACTAAAAGCCCTGTCCCTCTACTCAGTCTCATAAGGACTGCTCAGAGGTGACTTGTGTCTGGCGTACAAGGCCATTGTAGACCCAGCCTTGATGGAGTTGCTGCATATCCATAAGACAAACTCCACTCAAGCAACCTGCACGCAAGGCCTTAACCTGATCTGTGATATTAATAGAACTTGTTGGTGGGATAGATTTGTATCCCAAAGACTCCCCCATCTGTGGAATAGATTCCCTCTCCATGTCAAGCAGAGTACCTCTCTAGCCCTTTTTAACAGGAACCTGGACGACTGTATGGAAAAACAGAAAATACACCCCTGGGATCCCACCTGTCCCTGCTGGACAGGGGAAACAGGTGCTGCCTTTGAGGGAATATGGGCAAAATTTTGGCTAGGCTTATAAGGGCCTCCAGCCCATTAGCCTAGTATCATTGTATGAACCTATGAACCTATAAATTTCACCTGTACAAATGTATAGCTATGTAATCTTCTTTTGAGCTTTTCTCCCCAGGTCTCTGCTGAAAACAGGCTTCTGGCCCAGTCGGACACTACCCAGTTATCAAATGTAAATAAAAAAATAAATAATACATAAGCCAGTATTTGTATGGATTATAACTGACTAAGTCAATTTCCTTAAGAAACCGTTTTTTTTTTGTAACAAAAATTTCTTTTACCTTTCTGTTCTCTGCACTGTACCATATATGCAGTTTAGTTACTCATACTTTCATAGTCCATGGTAGGCTGTAGTACTGATATGTAATATTTCAAGATGGTGTAATAATTATGGCATTATAAAAGTACTTAGTTAATGCTGTGTGCATCCCTTGAGTTCCACATACAAGTGCTGTCCACAGTTTTGAATGAACTAGTTCATAATTAGTACTGGTAAAAGCACTCCACTTTTATATTACAAGTATTAGGAATAGTAAGCATATGAAGTTTTTAACGTCTCATTTTGTTCTGGGATGCTTTGACTATAAGCTAGCATGAAAGTTTAAATACAACTATAGTGTTTTTTTTATTTGACTCGTCTTTGCTAATGGACGTGAGTCATTTGGATTAGCTGGGAAATTCTGAGTCTCCTTTGCACTTGGTCTGTCTGCGGAAAGTTTTGGTGGTGAAAAAAATACTGCTGTAGAAACTGTTTCTTCTCTTTTGTTCAGACAGAGGGACAGTGTCCAGTTTTTGAAGTATCAGCTACAGGAAATATTGATATAGTAGTGAATTCAGACCAAACAGGCAATGAACTGGAAGCTGCACAGAAATGAGAACAATAAAATAGGAAATTAATGAAAATACATTTTGTTTTATCCAAGTACTTGAGAAAAGTCTGTTATATGGTACTGCATACTGAAATATGGTAAGGAAATATAGACCTGGAGTTATCTTTCTGGGTTCCTGTTGTGCATATAATATGAACTGACTGAGTAATTCAACCTCTGTTTGCTATCTCCCTTAGCTATTGAAACTTCACTTTCATTGGCCACAAATAGCTAGCAATAATAATAATAATAATCATAAAATCATAATAATAAGTATAAAACACAAAACGTGTAGCAGCTTCCTGTTCAAAGGTAGTGAATAAAAACAGACAATGGCCAAAGCTGCAGTCCCTTCATTACTTCCCAAAGTACTAACAAATCACATGTCTGTTCTGGGTGAAAGCTTATGTATGCATCAGTGACTGTGGCTTAAAGGGGCAGAAACTTTCAGAAGTGGCAAGAGATGGAGCAAAAAGGCCACTAATGCGGGACTCGCCAACTGTGGAAGCATTAACCAGGTATTCAGACGCCCATGTAGCTACCAGGAAAATTAACATTTTAAAAACTGTGATGTATTCACCTAGACTAAAGTTAGCTTTACACACAGTAAACAAGTCCTAATCTTCCAGCACTGTAACATGGTTGATTTTTTTTTTTTAGCAAAATAAAAGGTAAGTTAATGTTCAGTAAATTAAAGTTAGCATGAGGCATTTGAAACTTTTGAACTTTCCATGAGATCAAAGAGCATACTGTTGGCTGTAAGAGTGCATCCAGCTTCCAAAATGAGCTGTCATGTTGGACTTACATCTGAGAGAGATACATTAATCAGACATCATTAATCCTTCTGTCAGTTTGAAAGAGGTTTGTTTTTGATCCTCTTTAACACACATAGCCAAAATATTCAGCTCACACATCACAGGTTTTCAGAACAAGCACTAAGCAGAAATAAAAGAATGCAGATTTGAGTCACTTGTACACGTGGATGTGAAGAACCAGGTCACAAAAGACCCCACTGCATACCTAAAGTTAATTCATTTATTTTGGTAGTGTTACTCACATCTCTGGGCCCACTCCTGAACTCCTCAAAAATCACATTTTAAAAAGGCAGTCTGATTTGTGAATTTTTTTAACCTGTAGGAGAGCCATTGCAACCTATGTTGTGGATTGTGTGAGTCATCAAATTCTTTCACTGTTTATTACTATAAAAGCTGAACGTCTGGCAAGAAATAAGAGAAATGTAGAAGGTGGTATATCATCTGAGATGGTGAAACTGTAAAACACAATTAAAGTAACTGAATACCAATTAAATTAGGTAGCCCAAAGCCTGTAAGGTAGAGCAGCTGTAAACTGGCACACAACATTGTCTTTAAAGAGGAGGAATGAACGCCTTCCCTCAGACTTCAGAATCACATAGCCTTTAAAAAGTTCTGCAGACACATATGTTTTCTTCCAGTGCTCAAAATCATGGACACAAAGTCAGTTAATAAATTGCCAAGACAGCCTCCACCAATTTTGGCATATTTGAGACATATTGTAAAACAATAATGTTGTTGGTATGTCAGTGCAAACAGCAGGATCACCTTATTTTTTTTTTAAGTTAAAAGAGGTAGGTGAACCAAATGTTTCTATCACAGAGAAGCTTAGTCTTATATTGATTCTGAGGTTCATCCCTTCAGTAATGGAAAGCACCATCTCCTTGGACTCTGTTACACCCTTTACTGACTGGAAAATACAAGCCAAGGAAATTATATCTAGTAATGGGAAACAATGGCCAGGCATTACTAAATACAATTCTGGGTATTGACTAGAGTATCTATGGTATTACATTGGGATGAAAAGGCTAGGCTTGAAATGACCTCCGGGTCGATAGACTAATAACCTTTTATGAGCCTATGATACACATGACCAGTGTCAGCTCCTATTTGGGAGCAACACATATCTGAGTTTACAATAAATCAATGCAAAACTTTACTGGTACCAATGAAGGTCCCAGGCAAAAACAAGAAACATGAAGAAGAAGAGCTTTTCTCCTCTTTCATAGGAAGGACATAAATACTTTAGTCTCACAACTGTACTCTCATAATTTTTACAGTCAGATGATGAAAATTCTATTTCACAATCATCCAGGTAAACACCTCAGGAAACAGCTTTAATGGGATCCACTATGGCCCTTTGGTTCACTGAAGCTCTTATCACAAAAGTGCAGCAACAAATAATTGTATTGCATAAGCCCAAGTACAAACAGATTCAGTCCATGCAAAATGCATGCAGTGTAACAAGATTTTTTTTTTCAGGAGCAAGAGTCTGTGCACCCTTATGCATAGGGGCTTTGTTCCCAACCCCCTTAGTTTTCTATTCTTACTGCAAAGTCACTGCATCATTGAGAAAGATCAGTCAGTGACAGGAGGGGCACTACATCCCACTGTTTGACCTTATTAATGTGTGCTAACCCAAACATCAACCATACACCTTACCTTAAAAAAACACTTTCCCTAACACTATCATTAACAAGACACTCAGACACATACCAGCTAGATCAACACACGTACATTACTAAATCTCTTCCATAATCTAGTCTTTACTATACCCCTAACCCAGAAGCACTTGCACAAACACTCCAAAACATTCATGTGCATGCACGCACACACGTACACACGCGCACGCACACACACACACACACACACACACACACACACACACACACACACACACACACACACACACACACACACACACACACACACACACACACACCACCAAATCTGTCCTCAGCCCTAACGATTACTCTAATCCTAACATGCAAATCTCATTCATGCACTCCTACCTCTGGCCCACCTACCATAATCACACACACTCATACTTC
>NC_056741.1:1310645352-1310752852 GCF_019279795.1 Protopterus annectens | reverse complement strand
GAAAGTCCGACTAGGCCAGAGCCTATTTTCAGTGAAGGCCTGGGGAGAAATGTTCCTGATGCATGTCTTTGGAATGTGGGAGGAAACTGGAGTACTAGGAGGAAACCCACAGGAATGCAGAGTGGACATGCAGACTCCGCACAGGAGGCACCCCAGCTGAGAATCGAACCAGAGAACCTCTTGCTGTGAGGCAACAACATTAACCACTGCACCGCCCTTATGTTAATTGTTCTTCGATAGCTGCTCATTTATTATTTTATTTTTCATGGATGCCTAAAAGTTACAAGACCCAAAATCTGAAGAGCAGCATGTTGTAAGAAGTCAGAATACTTCTAGGACATCCATTTCAGAACTTGTATTTAGTTGTAGAAGACTGACAATGCAGGCAGTTATATTACAATTTTAGTCACAAAATGCAGTTATTTTTCCTAAGAGTGCCTTATTCTGAATTTCATGTCCATTTGCATATATGTAATCAGTACTTTTGTATTTGAGGCCATTACATTCCTTCTTCATTCTGGTAGTACTGTTTAGTTTTTGAGAATTAAAAACTTCCAAAATACAGTTAAATGTAACAACTTTTATCAACCACTAAGAATGCAGTATACTCCACTATCCTTATTACGTAAGCAATAATGCTTAAAAGGGTGGGCATTATAGGGAAATATCAAACCACCCATGGACATCCTGAAGCCCAACCCCATGCATAGCATCCTTGCTCATGGAATGCCCACTTCTTCCATATTATACCCACCCTGGACAGCATCGATGTTTAGAAAAAAGCAATCCATGCATACTTCCTAATTTTAAAAATATAAATATATATCAGAAAATATTCTTGAAAAAAAATTCTCTTATAATAACAAGATAAGATACTGTATTCCAGACAATCAATGAAGGTTTTCTTCAAATTTTTATTTGTTAATAGTATCTAAAATTTTATCATTGTAATAAACTAGTAGTTTTTGTCTTTATTAAATGTTATTTTCACTTATCGTGTCTTTTATTGTCCATGTTTAGCTGCTGTCTTCATTTTTTCTTTAGCGTCCTATGGAGATTGCTTTTTTTCAGAGTTACATACCTCTAACAAGATGTAAGGATTAATGTTTACATTCTGTTAATTTTTTTTATATCTGCACAATTTGTAGATGGAAACATTCTGGGGGTTATGAGTAAGAGATTCCAGTCCCTATGTTTTACTTCCTTACTGCATGTGTAAAGCTATGGTTTTCATGATGAATTACTCATAATGGTGGCTTTGTTTTACATTATGGGGTATCAAACCATGCTACACAACTAGGGAAACTCGTATTTAAATGAATGCATATTGCTTTACTGTTGAATTTATCTGGGCATTGGTCATAAACAGCAGGTGGGAACTGGTTACTAAGGCACATGATTGTATTTCTGGTCTGGTGCTACCATTTTCCTCTAGGTAACAGTGCAGCTAAGTCCAATGACTGAACGTCTGAAGGGAGTTGTACAGTTAAATATGAGAGCACAGATATTACAGCCACAATTCTTCAAACACATTTTTACAAGTTTGAAATGTATGCAGGACTGGAGAGTTTGTTTTGTCTTTTTCGGCTTTTCCCAGTTAGGAGTCGCCACAGCGGAACTCCGGTCCGCTAATGATTGGCAGTAGATTTTTTTATGGTGCCGAGTTGCCAGCCCAACACCCAACCTTCAGTGAAGGCACGCCCATTCACACATGTCTTTCGGAGGCCACTCAACCACAGGGAGTACATGCAGACTCCACACAGAAGGCACTCCAGCTCAGAATCAAACAGGAGAACCTCTTGCTGTGAGGCAACAATGCTACCGTTGTACCAGCGCAGCTTATGCAGGACTGGCGAGTACGGGTCACAAGGGTATCCTTAAAGTGTTAGTCTTAAAGTTTTTCTTTCTTTTGCTGTCTAACATCAGGATGTAGTTGGTGTTTACATACAAAATGTATGCACTTTTTACTTATGTACTGAAAGAGTGTCCTCTATGTGACTTTTGTGAAAGTAGACATATTTAACATTTTGATTATTCATAGATGTTTGTCAGACAGACTTTTGTCAATGGCTCAGCAAGATTTACCATAGATACATAGTCCTTCTTGCCTTACATTCTGGCATAGTAATTTGATCTTATTGTATATTTCCCATTGCTGTGCTGGGTCATAACATTGCTTATGAGCAGTTTAATTTGTCAGTTCATTTTTAATGTGGGCTTTATGTTGTACTATCAGCCTGGAGTTTCTGTCATTTTAATCATTCAGGGTTCAGCCTTTACAAGGGCTGTATTATTTTAAGAATGCTCATAAAATAGCTCAGTATTAGTGTTCCTTTATGCAGTAACTGCAATCTAGATATGAGATTAGGCTTAATTAAGGTTTAATTAGTAGGTTCAAGAAGTAAGGGAGTGGGTGAATTAAATACTGCTGGAAGCAGCTAATGCCCAGGCTGATAAGTAATGCACTACACTTTCCAGTCTCTATGAATCCTTTAAATTACAATGCTTCGCTGCCCATGTAAGACGATCCAGGTCCTGATGAGCTCTATTAGGGGTGCAGTGCTCTCAGACACTGAGCAAAAGACAGTAGAAGAAATTCTAGACGAATTCTCTAGGCCGATACAGTGACTGTTTGCACATAGGTTCATAGGTCCATAGGTAAGTATTAGGCTTGCTGCTGTTGTGGGCCATTTTATGCCTATCCAGTTTCTCTTTTTGTGCTCTAATTAACCTATCCCATTTGGTTAGAGATTGGTCTTACTCATCCCATGGTCGATAATTATATTTTACCCCGAATGAGAATAATCGGGATCATACTATAGATAATTTGAGGGGAACCATGCATGGGATAAAGCTTGTAGGAGCTGCCTCTGTCCATTAGCAATACAGGGGGCAGTCCTGGGGTAAATTTTCTGTTTCCCCATCCATAGATTAAAGTTGTGCTTGAATATTGACATGGCTGAACTTTGTTTTATGTAACTGGGGAGTCAGTTTCAGAACAGCAGTATCCTCTGGGAGAAATACCTGTCTCTCAAAACTGTTCTGTTGATAATGCAGAAGAGGTTTAGATCCCTAGACTGAGTGTTTTTGATGCCATGTTAAAATAGAAAACTGCCAAATATTATAAAAAAAAACAAAACAAAGCCACACACAGGTGAAATGTTTATTATCCTGGTTCCTCAGCCTCTCGCCTTCGAGGTATCCCGAGGTACCAGGATAATAAACATTTCACCAGTGTGTGGGTTAATTTTTATTTATTTATTTATTTATATATTTTGATGCTATTTGACTTGCTGATGTGCAGTAAATCCATCAGTATTTGGTTGGAGGATGCCTAGTATGCCAGACACAGGTCATCTTCTAGCAGTCTGTAGGGTACTGAGTATAGTGACAGGTCCATGAGTTAGTCCATGTAGGACATATTGCTTAGACCTTGTGTCCTTTTAGTAAGGCACGTCTGTGGGCATTCCAGTTGCTGTAGTTGCCTAGACAGATACATTCCAAAGGGGGCATTGTGTTCAATGATTGGCCTAATGAGGGCTGAGTAAAGGGAAACAACGTCATCCCTAGATCTAGACCCAATCTCTTTGCTTATAAGCTGTGCAATATAAAAAGATTTTCTTACAGTATGAGATACATGTTGATCAAAAGTTAGATCACTGTCCAAATAAGTTCCCAAATCCTGAAAAACTGGGTTAACTCTTAGGGGTGTGTTGTCAATGTGGTAGTTCCCAAGGGTAGATGGTTTCCCCAAGGATACAGTAATCCATTCTTTGACATTTAGTTTCAGTCCATGATTTTGGTACCAGTTATTTATTTGAGACAAACATTCCTGCATGATGGCTAAGTCATTTGGGGATTCAATGACTACTCCTAGGTTGCAGTCATCTGAGAACTTAGCCTGCGGACAGGAGAGGTACGAGCACAAAACCCTGGGGGCTCCACTGGTGACTAGTTTCTTTGTGGATACTTCCTATCTGTTAGCCAGCTGCCAATCCAGTGGGTAACATGGAGGTTTATTTCCAGTTTATTTAGATTTTCTACTAATCCTGAGGAAGAAATTGTGTCAAAAGTTTTAGCCAGGTCAAGGTATGCATTTTGTACTGTTTTGCCTTCATCCATTGCTTTGGTGTCCTTTTCAGAACAACTTCATTTGGTTGAGTAAGCATAACTGGCCCTTGATGAATCCAAACTGAGATAGGTGCAGTGTTTTGAGGTTCCCTATGTCCTGATTGATTAGTTCCATGATAAGTATTTCCATGGCTTTGCATGTGAGACTAATCAGACTTATGGATCTGTAATTGTCTGGGTTTGTGGAATGTCCACCCTTATGCAAGAGAATGACTGTAATTGTTTTCCATTCAACTGGTACAAAAGCTGTATGATGGCTAAGATTGAACATTGTTGTTAGGGTGTGGCTAAATAGTGTTTCACGCAATTTAAGATGTATCCAGGGATATTTTCAGGACCCATCGATGCAATATTTTTAGCTTTTGATATCAATTTTAGAACTTGGTCTTGTGTGATAGCTGGAGGAGAGCCAGTTTCAGGAGTATCTTGAGGGACAGACAGAGAAGAGAGAGGGATAAAGTTAAAGCTCAATTTACTGGCCAATAGGTTTGCTTTATTTTCAGTCTCAGTGTAAGTACCATCATTCACAATCAGTTTAGCACATTGCTGTGTTGTGCTTTTGATATTATAAACATAACTAAAAAATGTATTGTGATTGTCCTTGTATTGGGAAGCTATTTTAGCCTCAAACTTGGCTTTGGCAAATTTTATTAAGTTCTTGAGTTTTTTTTTTTTTCAGTGACATGGGCTCTAACATTCTGACATTCTGGTAATTGCTCTTCTTACAGCTGGTCAAAATTCTTTTCCTTTCGTAATAAAGCTTGCTGATATTATGGTTCTACCATGTGGGTTTGTTTCCGTGGTTTGCCCTGCACTTTTTTCCTGTGGGGTACTGTTTACATGCTGTTATAGTGTGGTTGTATACATTTCTGCTTATTCATGGAGTTAACTGGGTTTAGTGGGGATTTGAAGCTTGCCAATATATCACTTAACAGTAAGTAGTTTTTCTTAAAGGCGTTTCTAAACATAGTTTGAGTGGAAAGGATCTCTGGTTTCAATTTTATTTTGAAGGAAACTGCTCCTTGGTCAGTCAGACCTAACAAGTGATGAAGATACACAAGGGATGGTGCAAGATAACTCCCATATTAGTAAGGACATGATCCAAGATGTTATTCCCCCAATGAGTACTCTGACTAATTGCTCTGGGGCATTTGAATTGACAAAGTCCAGGAATCTCTGTGCTTGCGCACTAGTTGTGATGTAGGTTTCCCAGTCTATAGATGGATAGTTTAGATCACCTAGGAAAATGGTATTAAGTTTAAAACTGTGAGATTCTATTTCCTGTAAGTAGGCATTGTGGTTTTCTTGGGTCATAGAGGGATCTCTATAGCTAGCTAATATCTACTAAGAGAACTTTCTGATGATTATTTGGACATGAAGAAACTCTAGTGCATCATCCAGTTTTACCAGCCTTGATGTGGGTCTTTTCTGGATGTAGATCCATCTTTTCCCCCTCCTGCTCAGTAGCATGACATGAGGACGGCATTATAGCCCTGCACAGATGGGGCATGCTCTGCTATTTAAAAAAATGAGCTCAGTCCCTCAAACAGACCAATAATGATGAAGCTGGAAGGCTGTCAAAGTAAAATAAAATAAAATAACAAAACAGAAGAAAATGCCTAATTTGTATAAGCAGCTTTTATCAGCTTTGTTGTGTCTCTTTCTATATTCTTTTCACTTATATATTTTATTAATCTTTATTAACCAGGTAAGTGGACTAGTTCAAGGAAGAACCCTTTTTAACTATGATCAAATCTATTAGGCAAAGTCAGTTTAAAAATAACAGTAGTATAAAATTAATCATTTATAATATAAACCAGAGAAACAGGGATTTGCTTACAGTGTACTGGCCTTGTATTAATGAATAAGATACAGTTGGTAAAGTTAGTAGTTCCATTTGATTATAGTCACAAAACTAACAGATCACAAAACTAACAGTAGGTCTTCCAAATCCTTGCTCTCAGCACAGCAACTGCCACACCTAAAATTCATGGCAGCAGAACAAACAGCCCTCTAAAGACCAAAAACTATGTAGCCTGATTTCATGACTCTGAATGGTAATACATCAGAATGAAACATTATGTAGTTCTGAGGCAGCTGAAACAAAAGCGTATGGGGCTGAGTCAGAAACAGAAAGTAAATGCCATCCTCTGCAGGGCATGGCTGGCAAATGCAATATAACTGTATCAGGGAAGTTCAGATAGAGGTTTTGAAAATATGAACTCTATACATCTAAGCATAAGCTAGCTACATTAATCAAACTAAAGAGGCCAATAATCTTTCTGTTCATGTAATACTAAAACCTTCCAATTGTGCTTCAGTTAGATTCTTCCTTGTGTTCTTTGATCAGTTATCTGCTCAGCTACTACCTAATATCTGCAACAGACATTCATCTGTTCAGTGACTGATTGCTTATCTGTATTTCTTCTTGGATATATTGTACAAACTTACCCTCACATCCACTGCTTCTGAAGAATTAAACACTAATACCAAGTTCTTGGGTGAACTTTACTATGAAACACATTTTCTAGAAATAATGATGTAACATGGTGCTTTTTAACTGGGGCTGCAGGAATCTGCCTTTTGTTCCACTGCATACACTCTTTGGGATCTGATTTCCCCTGAAGTCTTGCATACTCAACACTACAGATCTTTCATAAGTCTATTACCTTTAACCTCAGGGAACAGTTTAATTGATTCAGATCACTACTTTCCAAAGAGTTTCACATTTAGCTGAATACTGAAGTACAAGCCTGCATTCTGTCTTCTATGCATCTATCAGAAGTATTCTGTAAAAGACAAGCTTACAGTTTCACAAGTATTACTTCTTTATAAATTTTACTGCTTTAACTTCCGTGGTGGTACAGCTGTGGCGTTGTTGCCTCACAGCAAGAGGTTCTCCCTTTCAATTCTCGGCTTGGGTTGGGAGTGCTTTCTGTGTGGAGTCTTAATGTCCTCCATGCGGTTGAGTGGGTGTTCGAAAGACATGCATTGAATGGGCGTGCCTTCGTTGAAGGTTGGGCGTCGGGCTGGCAACTTGACACCATAAAAACCAACTGCCAATCATTAGCTGTTCCACTGTGGCGACCCCTCACAAAGCCAAAAGACAAACAACAATCACAGTTTATGTTTTGTGCCTCTAAAAATTTTTTATGCTTTCTTAAACACCTGTGATCACAACTATTATGCTGTATGTATTTGTTTAAATGCTGTAGGAAGCCATTGCCTAGGTCATGGCCTAGGCCAGACCAGTTCATTTGCATTATTTTCAAATTATTTAATAAATAAGTCAACTATGCAAATATGTAAGTTCATTGCAAAATGGTCTGATAGGAACTGTGTTTTGGTCTCAGATGATCTCCACATAGATAACCATTAGTTTATCGTTGTGTCTTTATCTTACACATTATCTGCCTTCCCCTCCTTATTCCCCTGGACTTTCTCTGATATGGTTTGGGGCCATTAAGGAGCTTGAGGTGTCTGTTGGCAACATCATATTTCTGCTGTGGGGTTTCCTGCTTTAAACATCCCTTGTGTGTGCCTATTGATGCTTTAGGATGGGACATGCAATAGGAGATCCACACTGAACCAACTGCCCCTCACTTCCAAAAAGGGCTGACATCAACAAGTCACCCCACCTATTCATGGAAAAGTTCTTCTCCACCAGGGAAATTGCACTCCCCTGTGTTATTCTGGACACACATCTCTCCTCTCCCCTGCCCAAGATGGACACAGCCATCCTTCCCTGTCAGTGCTTTGGAAGCTTGAGCCACTGGCTTTACCCAGGTCCAGGATGAGACATACAATTGGTGATCCACACTGGACATACAATTGGTGATCTGCACTGGTTTGTTGAAATGGTACATTGAATAAACAATGATGACCCATCAGAGCTGCGCTGGGGCTACTACTGACTGTAAAACCAAAATGGGCATGAGAAAATTCTTGTGCTACTGCTGGCTAGCCAAATGTGGGAAAATGCTGAGCTCAAATATTGTCCATCATGCGGGGAAGCATCTCACTTGGCTTATTATAGACATTACTGGACAACACGGTGGCTAATCCAATCAATGGGAGGAAGGAGCATGTGTAATTGCTTGGTGTTCTTTCAATCTCAACACACATACAGACACATTACTGGAACACAGAAATGATGTGATATATTTTATTGGACCGACACAGATTTTATAACTCAGCATGTAATGCAGTCCACTCAAGCTTTCAGAATACATGAGCCCTTCATTACTTTATTATGAGCTCATGATAAAGGAATTCGCAAGTAGTCTGTATTGTAAAACTTATTTTGGACCAATAAAAGGCATCACATGACCTCTGACCTTTATCATTTCCTTGTTTTCTATCAGCATGTCAGCACAGCGTTTCTCCATTTTTTTCTGATTTAAGACAAAAGTAAAATCTTGCTGACCCAGGGGCATGTAGTGAGTCCAAGTGAATGATCTATTAATTTAATGCAGATGTAAATTAGTATTAGTGCTTAGAGAAAACATTCTCATGTTATCTTGAGATGCATAACATAGACAGATGCTCACAATATTTGCATGCTTTGTGCAGACATATACATTTTATCCTCTAGATGGCGATATTGACCCATATGTCATTTCTCTAACATTTTCTTGGCAGCAGCAGTTACCTGGAACCAAGAAATACACAGCGCAAAAAAAACCCCCCTAAAATGTCTGGGTTTGATGAAGAGTCTGATATTTGAAACATGGTATGTTGATCTGTCATGTCTCTCTGGTGCAGAGGAAACACAAACAATACTGAGAAAGTTTTACTTTTTTCTTTTAATATGCTGGAATGGGATTCACTTCTAAAATCAGGTGAATGTAGTAGTAAAGTATAGTTTGCAGCAGTCCATCTGCAAATTGTTATGTGTAGTTGTACAATAAAACTTACTGATGTGGAATGAAAGATGTCTATAGCAGCAATGCATACCCAACCAGAGCAAACTAGTGAGGCCTTAGGTCTAGTCTAATAGCAACAGTTTTATATTTATTTGTATGTATGTATGCATATTAACAGGAACATTGCATTGGTATCTCAGACTAAGGGAAGGCAGGATATAGGCTCTCTGCAGCAGATTACCTGTTAACACCTGGCAACAGCAATGTTAATAGACGTCAAACAAAGGTTTACCTTCTGCAGGACTTTGCTTCTAGTGGAATATTTTTTGTAGTCCCAAACACCCTCCCCAACATTCCAAAACACTTAGACAAATAGAGCAGCACCAAGTGGACAAGAGCTCATCTCCTGTTAAATTACTTCTGGCAAATACAGTGGGGGGGGGGTCATGACTCAGCAGGATAAATACAGACATATAAATAAATTTTCTTTTTGCAGTCAACTTACAGTGATCTAGGTGAGTAGAGGAGGCTAAACTATAGCACAACATATATCAGACAAGTTAAAAACCTTGTGAACCTAGTAAACCAATTAGACAAAGCCTTATATACTGGAAGTGGGTAGCAGCTCTCATGGTACTTAAGATAATTGTGCAAGAGAAGGAGAGACAACCAGGTGAGTAGTGGAATGAGTGGGCAAAGCTGACAGAAAGCCTTGGTACTAGTGGATGTGACAAACACATTAGTAAACCTCCCTTTTTTTGTGGTGGAAGTTAAGAATAACTACAATGCTGAAGCTTTTGTGCCTGCATGTGTGTGTGTGTGTGTGTGTGTGTGTGTGTGTGTGGGTTTACTATTGTTTTTTTGAACGGCAAAACATTTGCCGTTCGAAACAATGAAAAGTAAAACCGAACACAAACATTTTGACCGCCCACAATGTCGACCCAAATGGTCGACACATTTGAGTCGACATTGTTAATGAAACCATCACGTGATAGCCGTATAGAAGCCCCCCTGCTCCCCCCGCTACTAATATATTCTAACTCCGAGATCACACTACAATGGGGATATGGATGAATTTCCAGTCCCCACTGTACCGTGATCTCTGTGCAGATAATCAAATACACTTATGCGAATGCACTACTGCATTCGCATAAGTGTGTTCGACTATCCCATCCATTTAAGTTTTGTGCACAACATTCTGATTTTCAGCAGCAGTGCTGCCGACAGACTGTCGTTCGCACAAACCATAGTAAACCGTGTATGTGTGTATGTATGCGGCATATGGGTATGTAAAGATAGCTGAGTAGTAGGAGAGAAATGACCATAACCTAAGTACAGTGGACAAATGAAGAGTTTACACTGAAACGATAGTGCCACACTATAAGAATGACATGGGGTGGGTCACAGCTCAGTTTGGTACATAAGACTAAACCAGGCAACCTCTGCATAAACAAAATACCTAGTGAAAGTGGGCAGAATATGTCGGTGGGGTACTACTGGGGGACAGAGATAGGTATAGCCAAGACAATAGTACAGAGTAATGAATGGGTACTACTACAATGCCATGACAATACTACAGAGTATGAATGGGTACTAATACAGTGCCATGACAATACTACAGAGTATGAATGGGTACTAATACAGTGCCATGACAATACTACAGAGTAATGAATGGGTACTACTACAATGCCATGACAATACTACAAAGTAATGAATCTGTACTTCCACAATGTCATGACAATACTACAAAGTAATGAATATGTACTACTGCAATGCCACAAGAATACTACAGAGTAATGAATGGGTACTACTGCAATGGCACAAATGTAGTGGTACTATAAATTATGCCATACATGTAGTGGATAGTGACTGGCATTAGATACATTTAGAGGTATGTGGCAGCAGTTATAAAACTGATGGGGCCACTGGCATTCATGACAAGTAAATGGGATATTAGCAGTCAAGACACCGTATGGAACCATGTGGCAGCCAGAACCAAAATAGTGGCTACTGACAACAATGTGACAATTTTATTGGTTACTGGAAGCAATCCAAAAATGTTAGAACTACTGAGAGCATGAAGGAGATGCAGGGTCTACTAGCAACTGTGGGACAGATGCAAAAATAACGAATTATATGGCCTGGATAAACTGCCTTGCCAGTGGTAAGTGGAAGGAATAGTGTTGATTAGGAAAGATGGGGAGAGGACATGGATGGAAGCTCAAATGTGCCAATGACAATTCAAAATGGATTTAATAAAATCCTACTTCTCAGAGAGGGTCTGCGGCACTTGTTCATATTGCCAGAAGCAGTGGTATAGTATAGGCCAAAGGAAAGATTCAGGCTTAGCAGAGGCAGATGGACTGAAAGATGGAGCAGGTCGGTGGTTAGCTGCATCATTCATGTAAGCTCAGTAGATAATGGGTTCACCTGCACTGCAGTCTCATATGTGCATGTGTAGCTGCCCCTAGCAGCCATAAACAGTGCAGTTTCTAGCAGCAAGGACACAAATATAAGGATAACTGCCAGTCGTGATGGGTAGTGGAGCTTGTAACAGCCATTAGATAGATGTAGGAGCTATCAGCAGTCAATGGTACTGGTAGCTATAAGTATTTACATACTTATTTGCATTTATTTACCTGTTTGGTCTGGCTGGACCAAAAAAGACTTCTTTTCAGCAGAAACTTGGGGAGAACAGCTCTACATATTACAGAGGTGAGTGTACATAAATATTGTTTAAACACATCACACAACAGAAATGTCAATAGAAATGTATCATGATTAATTACAAAACACTGAGAATATACATCATGATTATTTGCAAATGAATAAAAACATTCAAAGCAGAAAGCAATAAGAAATATTTAAAGAACACACGCACACATCAGTACAATACTAACTTTGGAAACAAGTGAAAACAGGAGGGTAGGTCATATAGTAGACATGTATTTACTGTCAGTGTTTTCTGTTTACAAACAGTATCAAAAGCAAAATTACAGAAATAGCTGAGAGTATAGACCAGTAGAAATGAGGATGTAGTTAGCAACAAGGTACACTAGATTGGCTTGAATATAAAAAAGGCATTAAAGGTTGTTCAGATAAAAGGGAGAGAAGTAAAGGGAGGATTCTGAAGGTTAAGGAAGTGGAGGATCAATTATACTGGTGCATATAAAACATTCCTAAGTGTTGAAGCATAAATCCATGGGATAAGTGAGGAAGAAAGAACAGCATAGCATACAGTGAAAAGAAAGACAGATAAGATAGGATATACCATTTAGGATGGGTGAGGTGCAGGAGAGAGATGAAGGGTGAATTTTAGGAGAAAACTGAGGAGGTAGTTAGAAATAGAAAATACAAAGAAAACTGGAATTATTAAATATTCAGAGGTTACAGAAAAAAATAAAATACATCAATATACAAGATGAATTAGAAAGGGCGTTTGAAGTTGATGGGAGATAGGAGATGTTAGTGGTGAAACTGAAAACTTATAATGATGGTACAGTCAGGGAAAAGTGCTAGCAGAATGGGAAGGGGTCAATACAAGATGGTGGGAGGTTTTAACCCAGAGATGAGCATAAGCAAAGCCAAGACTCCATAAAATATTGTTTGAATTGTGTCTTAAAGGATTTAAGGTTAAACACTTGTTTTAAAGCATAAAAGTTTTAATTCCATTTTCTGGAAATGAAGGAAGAGTGAAGACAGTCTCTAGCAAAGTTACATGATTTAGTTATGTGGGGCAACAGTTTATCTCTCAAGTAAGGTGGTCTGCTAGGAGAACAGGGTTGTAGGATGTTGCTTGGCATAGGGTACTGTTGATGATTATAGAGAGGCTTGTGGACAGTGACTAATTGTGAAACAGTTAGGAAGTGGGACAATTTTGGCCTCTAATGTCGCTTAAGAACCAGACAGTGATGTGTTTTGTAATGCAAATTGGTGTGAATTTAGCAATTTTAGTATAACACTGACAAAAAAGATTAAATCAGGAGGCATGTAAGCCATGGGCAGTGTAGAGAAGAACTGCTAATAAGAAGGTTGAGGTAATGTTTTTTTTCTAGCTGAACTGGTCAAGTACATAGACTACTGGTAGCCAAGAAGAAATGTAAAGGCTATTGGTAGTCATGGCACAGATGTTGTAGGCTACTTGTAGTCACAAGAAAACTGTTGGAGTTAGTGGAATGAGTGAAATAGATGTCATAGCCAGTGGGAGCTCTAATACAAATTCAGGGGTGACTGGAAGTCACAAATCCGAGCATTACTGGAAGCTGGAGCAGTGAGAAGGTCTTGTCGTATCTCTATAGCAAATATATAGGCTACTGGTAGCCATGCGTGAAATAGACCAGCATATAGTCCAGGTTATGTTTTCTGCCTTATGCCAGCTGCTTGCTGACATGGGAACCAACTCCACAGTGACCATAAAAATAATAAAGCAGATATGAAAAATGAATGAATGAACAAATGATGGAATGAACGGTAACCATGAAATACGGTTGGGAGTTGGGACTACTGTCATCCATGATCATAATACAGGAGCTACTGGATGCAATGGCACTAATGCAGGAGCTTCTGTTAGCCATAACACAAATGCAGATGCTACAGTCATGGTACAGATGGAGAATTCAGAATCGGGTATGATAATGACTCTGGTAGACACAGGAAGTCTGAATGTTGATGCAAAAACATGGTTGTGGCTTTAGAAGTAACACTAGTGCACAAGCCAGAGGTAAGTGGTATAATATAGCAATAACCCACGCCTGGGTGTGGGTAATGCTGGATTTACCCACGGTTGGTATTGTTTGGTCACGAGGGCGAATCCCAAGTGGCCAAACAACGACAACCGTGGGTAAATCCAGCATTACCCACACCCAGACGTGGGTTATTGCTATTAAACAATGACATTATTTAAGGGAAAAAAAATTATTTTTCTTAAATAATGGCATTGTATAATGCCTCCTTGCTGCCCTTCCGCAGCTGTCTGGTATTCTGCGGCAGTTCTGATTATACTGTGCATGCGTATGCTTACGCAGTGCATCAGAGCTGTGGGCAAAAGCAACGGAGAAAGCAAAACCTCCATTGCTTTTTACAAACTGTCTCGCTATGTTAAAGGAGTTTAACATAGCGAGACAGCTTTAAAAAAGCAATGGAGAATCTCCGTTGCTTTTTTAAAGCTGTCTCTCTATGTTAAACCAATTTAACATAGCGAGACAGTTTTGAAAAAAGCAACGGAGAAAGCAAGATCTCCGTTGCTTTTTACAAAGTGTCTCGCTATGTTAAAGGAGTTTAACATAGCGAGACACCTTTAAAAAAAGCAACGGAGATAGGAAGATCTCCGTTACTTTTTTAAAGCTGTCTCGCTATGTTAAATTCGTTTAACATAGCGAGACAGTGTCTAAACAGCAACAGAGATCTTGCATTCTCCATTGCTGTAAAAAAAGAGTTATACTAATGGAAAAAGTCCAGGCGACCAGACCTTTTTCCATTACTATAACTCTGATTTACAATGTGCATGCTGACCAATCAGAGTGCACGTTTTGGAATATTAATGGGGGGTTGTTGCATAATATGCACATACTGCATGAGCTGGAATCATAAAATTAAAGTTTTCACATTGGATAGGCCATTTCTTAGACAGGAGAGAGAGAGAGAGAGAGAGAGAGAGAGAGAGTCACTAAGTAGCATGTGATGACATGTTTAATGTCACACTCCCCCCTCACTACTTCTGCTGTACCCTTTCAGCATAAATAAGGAGAGTAAATAACAAAAGTAAAAATGTGTGTTGGAGGAAAGGAAGGAAAAAAGTAACATGGCATGGGCTGAGGTTCAGCTATAATCACAGCAGGACTTAAATGGCCACCGACCGTTTTCACTTTCTGTTCATAATTAAATTTCCTCCATTCAAAACTTTGGTTCATACAAGCAGAAGAATAAAGGAAAGAAAAGAGGAAGATGGAGAAAATGAGCATTAGAAAAAATGGATAGTGTGTGTTGCTAGTTTGGTAAGAGTCAGGAAACTACACTCGTGCTCTTTTTTTTCTCTCCAATGACAGAAATTTAATGGCAGTTAATGGCTGAGAAGATACTATGCGGCATATAGTAAACTGCTAGTCAGTGCAGGCAGAGGATAACACCTCCTGAACTTGCTATTTATACGTACATATACTGAGAGAGAGAGAGAGAGATGTCATCTTAGGATTTTAAATGACTGAAAGGCATAAAGGCATAAAGCCATACAAACTTGGAGACGAACACATTTCGTGCAGCTCACCCAGGGAGAAGAAAGGTTGTTACAGGCAGTTCTTGGCAGCTCAAGACAAGTACCCTTGAGGAGAAACCACTAGTGTTAAACATCTGTATTCCCTCTTGGGGGTTTAGAATATCCCCTCCCCCCTCTCTCTCTATTTCTTGCTCTGTCTTTCTCTTTTTTTTCTATCAGTCTATTTTTTGCCAAGAGAAAATTAGTTTTCTTTCACTCTCTCTCTCTCTCTCTGCCTTGACAAATTTGAGTTTTATTGCCTTTTATTTTATTTTATTTTTTCATTTTTAATGACATGTCAAGCTCTCTGTATAACAGATAAAAAGGAAAAAGCAGGTCAGGAGTTGAGAGTGACTGTATAATTATTAGCCATTTAACCTATCATTTTCATAGGTTCATATTTGATTACTAGGCTAATGGCTCAAGAGCCTTTGTAAGCCTAGCCAATATAACTCGATTTTATCCACTATCTGGCCTCTAGGAGCAAGATGATGGCATGAATTTGGGTCTATGCCTTGAATATTTCACAGATTGTCCTTATCTATAAGAGACATAAATGCTACCTGAGGTGTGAATTTCTGATTCCCCATCCATTTTGATCCAAATTGCTCTTGAAGAGGGGCAGAGAATGGCTATGCTTAACATAAATATGAAGGCTGTTCCAAAAAAGGGACAATCTCTAAGACACATATCAATCTCTCTGGCATCTTTGAGTCACTAAGGTTTAGATCCCTAGAATGGGTGACCTTCATGCTATTTGTCTTGTAGATGTGTGGCAACCCCATCATGGCTGGATTTGTGAGTGTCTTGTAGGTCAGGCATAGGTCACCCCTAAATAGTGAGTAAGAGACAGAGTAAAGGGATAGGGATTTTAGTCTATCCACATAGGACATGTTGTTAACACCCTGTATTTGCTTTGTGAGGAACCTCTGAGCTCGCTCCAGCTGTTGTAAGTGCCTAGTCAAGTGCATGCTAAATGGTACATTGTGCTCAATTATTGGTCTAATGAGGGCTGAGTATAGTGGGACTATAATTTCCCTGGATCTGGATGCCATACCTATAAAGTCGTGCCTCATAGAATGACTTCCTCACCACTGTGGACACATAACGATCAAAGTTCAGACTACTTTCTATCTGTGTACCTAGACCCTTCACCTGTAACTCTAATCTTAGTGGTGTGCTGTTGATGTTGTAGTTAGCAGGGGTATTTGATTTCCCAAACCATGCAATAATGCATTTCTTCTCATTTAGTTTCAGGCCATGGTGATAACACCAGTCATTTGTCTGATTTACCCCCAGCTTTCAGTCATTGGCAAACTTTGTCATCCAGAGTCCTTCTACATTGGCCTTGGCATCCAAGAAGTATATTCCAGACAGGAGTGATCTCAACACTGAATCCTGTTACACACCACTAGTAACTAGCCTTTTGCTAGATCTGGATTCACCAATTTTAACCGCATGTGTCCAGTCCATGAGCCAGTTGGCTACCCATCTGATGACGTAGGTATTTATGTCTAGCTTTTGTGATTTTGCTTATAATACCTGAGTGGACAATTGTGTCAAATGCCTTGGCCAGGTTGAGGTAGGTGGTGTGTACTGTTTTGCCCTCATCCGTGGCCTTAGTGACTTTCTCAAAGAAGTCCACTAGATTCAGTAGGCATGACCTGCCATTAACAAACTCAAATTGGATTAGGTCCAGTATTATGAGGTTTCTTATATCATTATTTATCAGGTCTGTGATGACCCACCATTGGGCCAGCAATCAAGGAGCCTCAGTCCTTGCCACTGACACCAGTGGGAGATGTACATTGGGAGGCTAACAGGTACACACACATTATTTCCAGCTGGAGCTGTCTGCATCAAGTGCAATTTCCCTTAACAGCAGACAGAGAACACAGTCAGTCCTGGGCTCATTTCTCCCTCTTTCTCCAGTTCCCCAGTAAGACTCCCCACTGGGACAGCTATACAGTTGAGATCTCAGCTAAGTGGCCAAGCCAAGACATCCAGCACCCTCTCTGTCCAACTACTGCTTCATGTCCCTGCCCAAGTAGCTGACACACACACTCTTTGAGGTTTGATTTACACACACACACACACACACACACACACACACACACACACACACCTGGGAAAGGCTGGCACAGGTTTACTAGCTATGCCCCCTTTTGTCCAGACTATAAGGTAGTTATCATGGCCAACAGCCAACTCCTTATCAGTCACTTTAAGGCCCTTTAGAGTGTCCAATCTTACTGTGTAATATTCATATTAATACAAATGGTAGTTTGACCAAGAGCAAGGATATTAGGAGTGACCCACACAGTGTCAACAAATAAATATGCAAGTACTCTCAAAACTTAAATATCTCTAGACAAATCAGCCACAAATAAAATGTTTAAATAAATTTAATAATAAATAATAAAAGAACAAGAAAATACTCAGTATATATTCACAGTGACATCAGAGCTCAAAATCAAATGAAATATTTAAAACAACATTGCAGGACAGTCTCAAATAAATAAAGACAAATATCTAAACTAAGTTTTGGTATATTCCTGACTATAGCCAAGTGAATTATACAATTCCCTAGTAACTTACTTCATCAGAGCAAGGCAGATGTGGTGAATGGTTCTTGTCAGGTCCAAGACAGAATACAGAATGCTCTGTCTCTCTAACAGAGTTCTCAAATTAATATCTCAAATATTACTGCTAGGATAGCTTGCAGAATGACATAATTTCTTGTTGTTTGACTCTATCCTAGGTGAAACTCCCACTGCTGGAAGCTGGCAATATTTAGCATCTATCTGTGAAAATATATATCAGATCTTTGGCAGATGCTGGAAGTCAAAAAACAATTACATTCCTTCAGATTTCAAGACTAGGAAATATTTCACCCTAGAGACAAAACAGAAAGCTCCCTAGTTTTAGACATTGTGTCTCCTTGTTGCATTGAAACTGAAGGATACCATCCTTTATGGCATAGCCATAAAGTAATTTAATTTCAGTTATTTTTCTGAAGTTAACCTCCTGTATTCCAGTTTCTACTGTTAAAATAACATGCATTTAAAAAGTTACAATAATACATGTACATTTCTGTTCTTTTCCAGTAGGGCAAACTGTGGTTACATTTCAAGGACAAGCACTTTATACAATAGTACAAGTTCTAACAACATAGAAAAAATATCAATATACTAATAAGAATAGCAACTTTAAAAAGGAAATGAAAATCATCAACAATGGTATTAAGTAATTAATGGTACAGAGTTTGTAACAGGATATATTTTGAGGGCAAAAATCATAAAACAGTGAAATTTCAGGTATGGAGACATGTCAGGTTAGGTCATAGGTAAACAAAGGAAGTTAGGTGAGTAGTAATGTAGCAAAGGAGTTACTTAAGAAGAGAAAGTAAGAAGAGGATATAAAAAAAAAGAAAAGGGGTAGATAAGAAAAATATGATAAGATGGAAATAAAGTAGCAGAGGCTAGTAAGAGCTGGATAGGTTAGACATAGTAGAGGTAGATGACTAGTCTGGTTTTGAACAGGGGCATAACCAGTGAGTTTTGAGGAGAAGTTTAAGTCTATTTTTAAAGAGAGATAAAGAGGTGAGTGAGGAGAGGTCACAAGGGAGAAGATTCCAGGATTTACCTACAGAATTAGAGAAAGGGGAATCCCCAGCTCTGTTGTTAGGTTTAGTGGTGTGGACTAGTAATTTTTGAGATGAGCGTAAGGACTTCAGATTTGTATAGGGGGTGATTAGGGTAGATAAACTTGGAGTATTAGAAGGTTTATAAAGAATGTTGTGGCAAGGGTAAGTTGGTGAAATTCATATTCACATTCACATTCATATTCACAAATGACATACAACTATTTCCCAAATTCTAGCTAGCTGGACTGGCAGTACCTTCCTTTGTCACAGTTCTTCCCCTCTTGAAGACTCAAGCTGGTTTTTCAAGTGACTCTTGAGAAATGTTGCTTGAGAGTGATGAGCCTATCTGGAAATACGTTACCCCATACCCTGTCTTAAGATCCTAGCTGCCTTGGCATTTCTGATCCCATTACAGTGCTGCACTGTCATATCATATGCATGCAACCCTAGGCTCCACCATAGTAATTTGGGATTTTGCTGGCTGGCTCCCTGTAGCCATAGATCTCCGTCAGACTCCTCTTGCCTCCTACAGCAAATACTTTGCACCAGGGCCTCCCTATCTTAGTAAGGTTTCATCATGTTAACATGGTACAGTTTGTGCCCCTGGCTCCTGCCTAGCAGTTCTACCATGTAGTTAACATGACTGACTTTCTTTACCACCTTGAAGAGCGCCTCCCAATCTGTCTGCAGTTTGTGTCTGACATGAATGAAAACCATCACCTGTTGCCCCACAGCATACACTCTAGCTTGAGCATTCTTGTCATACCATACCTTTTTCTGCTGTTGGGCTTCTGACAGGTTCTCCTGGGCCAAGGCCAGGATCTCCCTAAGCCTTGTCCTGAGGTTTAGGACATATGCCACAACAGACTCCTTGTGGGGTTCACACTCACCCTCCCACTTATCACAAATCAAATCTAGAGGTCCCCTCACTCTATGCCCTTACAGCAACTCAAAGGGTAAAAAACCTGTGGATTCCTGGGGCACCTCTCTGTAAGCAAAGAACAGAAGGGACAAATATTTGTCCCACTCCCCCTTGAACTGGTCTGCAAATGCTGGGAACATGGTTTTTAATGTAGAGTTTAACCTCTCCAACAGACCATTAGTCTGGGGATGGTAGGGGGTGGTTTTAGGTGCTTCACCCCACAGTGCTCCCAGAGACAAGCCAGCAGGTCTGACTTAAAATTGGCACCTATGTCAATCAGTATTTCTTTTGGGAAACCTATCCTGCTGAAAATCTCTAACAAAGCAATTGCCACCTTTTCTGCCTCAATGGAGGACAGAGCCACCACCTCAGGGATTTGATAGCATAATTTACTACCACTAGGATATACTTCTTCCCTGTAAAGTTGGGGTTCGCAGAGACCCCACAATATCCATAGCTACTCTCTGAAATGGATCCCCAATCACAGGCAAAGGCATCAAAGGAGCTTTGACCTTGTCTCTTGCCTTGCCTACCCTTTGGCACTACTTACAGGTCCTGAGGTACCTTGTTACATCCCTAAAAATCCCACGCCAATAAAAGTTCTGGATAATATGTCTCTTTGTACACTTTATGCCCATATGACTGCAAAGGGAATGTCATGGGCTATGGCAGGAAGTGCCAGATGGTAGGCTCTGGGCAATACCAACTGCTGTATTCTCTCACACTCTAGCCCTCTCTCAGGGGTCCACTGTCTATACAGTAACCCTTTGTCCCAGTATATAGATTCCCCCTTTCCTTGAGAATCAGGAGGATCCCTGGCTACCTTCCCTCAAGCCTTGTAATGTAGGGTCTGAGAGCTAAGCCTATCTCAACTCTCTATTTGTAACCCTTCTCAGCTCCCCTTGTACAGGACATCTGGCTCAGCCTGCGTACTACTACTCACCTCTATCCTTGCAGTCACTCTGTTCAAGGGAACATCAGTACCCACCAGCACCTGTGTCTCACCTTCATTCTCTCTGTTACATGATAGCTCCCTCTCTGAAGTGACCACCTCACCAGTCCTGCCTTCAAGTGTGTGGTCTGTCTGGGTCCCCCCAGGCTACCAGACCTACATACTTCTCTCCAAGCCTGACTTTGTGTAACTACATGCACACAAAGTACTGCATTATCAAAATCATTCCCTATCAGGACATCTGCAGGGATATCCTCAAACACACCTACTTGCTTGCTTCCTTTTCCACCCTCCCAGTCAAGGTGAACACTAGTGAAAGGTATTTGGAATGGGGTCCTCCTAAAGCTCAGACTGGAGTAGACTGCCCGAGCAAGTAGTGCTCCTCTTTAACCATTACAGGCTTCACAATGGTTAAGACAGAAGCTGTATCTCTCTTAGCAGTGGCCTGTTTCCCATCTATTAAGATAGGATGTAACCTTTTGTGGTAGTTTGGTACCCTTGTTGTCTCCAGACAACTTACTGCTGTCATCCTGTCACTCCAACTTACTGGCTCCCCCAATTTATGTTAACCACCTTCCTTCCATGGACATCTATATGGTACATGACCCCACCGGTTACATTTAAAAAATGTAACCTTTGATCCTGGCTGTGTACCTGAAGTAGTGGCTTCCCCTGTTACTGTTGGACTCTGTTGGGGTGGTTTAGGCTGCCCAGCTTGGGTTTCCTTAGATCTCTGAGCAACACTGGGTATTACTTTCCTGCAGTGATGCCCTGCTTACTATGTATAGGTCTCCCTTTTTTCCCCAACTCATCTGCAGTATTGCATTCCCTATCTGCCAACCAGATTCTCATGTCCTCAGTCAAAGTGCTAAGGGCTTGTTCCCTCACCAAAAGGTGTGCCAGCCTTTCTGAAGTGGTGACCTGACACCCACTCACCCACCTATGAAAATAAGTGCTTACTTCAGCAATATATTCACACACATTTTCATCTGCCTTGCATTTATTCTCACAAAACCTTTTTCTATAAGCTTCAGGTGTTAACTTAAAACACTCTAAAAAAACAATTTTTAATGGTATTATAATTTAATCAATCAGTATTAGACGATTTAGAAACAGCAGTTATAACTTTATCATGGAGTAAGGGGGTCAGGAATCGTACCCAGGTCAACATGATACTGTTTACATACCCTTTCAAACATATGAAGAAAACTATCAAAATTATCACTTTTTGTAAATTGTGGAAGAAATTTACTGACCTTTATTGCTTCTAGGGTTCGGTTTCTGCCTTCCCCATTACCTCCATCACCCTGGTGAAGAGACAGCATCTTCTTTTCATATTGCCTCTGCCTCTCATTTTCTTCAGCCTCCAAATGTCTCAGTCTCTCTGCTGATTCTAATGCCATCTGTTTCTCCTTTTCTTCAGCCTGCAAACACCACTGTCTCTCTGCTGATTCTAGTTCCAAGTGTTTGGCCTCCAGTTCAAGTCTGTTTAACTCCAGATGGATTTTTAAGTCCTCTGAGGCAAAGTTGAACTTTCCATTTTCTGAGAGTTGTAGATCCCCAAGTCCAGTCTGGTTGTCCTTCTAGTTGCTGGTCTGTGATGCAGCTGTGACTAAGGCTGCAATCATTTCTGCTTTAGTCAAGTTGGCATGCCCCAGTCCTTTGGCTTGGCACATCTCAGCCAACTTGTTCCTTGTCAGCCTTCCATAATGCTCTGCTGACATCCTTGCCTACTTTGCCTGACTAAATAAGCTAACAAAAAAATAAATAAAACTATTGTGATAAGAAACTCTGAATGTCTACCATGTGCCTGCTTGAGAGTACAAACACCTTCTTTAGTGACCACTGTTTACAGGCTACAGTAGTTCAATATCCACACCACTGAATTCCAGTATGTGATGTGGTGATCCCACCACTGCCAGCCAATAAATGTGTGATGACCCACCACTGGACCAGTAATCAAGGAGCCTCAATACTCACCACTGACACCAGTGGGGGACATACACTGGGAGGATAGCAGGTACACACAGTATTTCCACATGCAGCTGTCTGCATCAAGTGTAATTTCCCTTAAGAGCACACAGAGACCACAGTCAGTCCAGGACTGGTTTCTCCCTCTTTCTCCAGATCCTCAGTAAGATTCCCCACTGTCACAGCTATAGAGTTGAGATCTCAGCTGAGTGGCCAAACATAGACCTCCAGCACCCTCTCTGTGCAACCACTGCTTCATGCCCCTGCCCATGTAGCTGACACATACACTCTTTGAGGTTTGATTTACACACACACACACACACACACACACACACACACACACACACACACACACACACACACACACACACACACACACCCCTGGAAAAGGCTGGCACTGGTTTACTAGGTATGCCCCCTTTTTCGCAGACTATAAGGTAGTCATCACTGCTACCAGCCAACTCCTTATCATCTATTTTAAGGCCCTTATCAAACGGTGTCCAATCTTACTATGTAATATTAATATTAATAGAAATGGTGCTTTGACTAAGAGCAAGGCTGTTAGGAGTGGCCCACACAGTGTCACCAAATAAATATGTAAGTTCTCTCAAATGTTACATTTTATTTATTTATTTATTTATTTATTTATTTTATTTTACATTTATTGACCGGGAGAGTCCAGCTGGATATATGTCCATTTTCAGTGGAGGCTTGGGGAGAAAAGCTCCAGTGCAATACAGGATGTAACACAAGTTGGTGTGATTAACATTAGGTACTTTCTGCCATATACAGTATACAATATATGTAGAAAACATTTAGTACACTCCTTACAGAAGTATAGTAGTTATAAGATGATAAATTTATACAAAGATTACATAAGGTATATTAACGCAACAACTGCAGGTTACATTTGTTGGTGCATTTACAGTAGCCACAGGTATACAGGAAGTTCGAATTTCAAGTAGACTTAACTCTAGATATAGTAATACACCTAGGAATAGTTGCTATTGATTTCCTATCTTGCGGTGGTGCAGGTGCATAGTCTATGACTTAGGAAGTGTGTTTTTAGTAGTTTTTGAACTGGGTTGTGGAGTTATTATGTGGGCTGGAAGGGAGTTCCAGTTTTTAGAGATATAGTGGCTATAAACTGATCTGCCTGCCTCATTTTTAAAGTTAGATACCTTGAGGAGTTGTTGGGTACTTGATCTCAGGGATCTGGTAGTGGTGTAAGGTTGGAGTAGTTTGTGAACAGCAGGGATATTGCCTGGATTGTGTAGTAATTTGTGAGCGAGTGTTAGTTGTAAATATCTAAATATCTCTAGACAGATCAGCCACAATGAAAAGTTTAAATATATTTAATAATAAATAATAAAAGAACAAGAAAATACTCAGTATATATTCACAGTGACATCAGAGCTCACAAATCACAGGAAATATTTAAAACAACCATGCAGAACAGTCTCAAATAAATAAAGAAATATATCTAAACTAAGCTTTGCTATATTCCTGTCAATATCCAAGACAATTATACTATTCCCTAGTAACTTACTTCATCAGAGCAGGGCAGATGTGGTGAATGGTTCTTGCCAGGTCCAAGACAGAATGCAGAATCTCTGTCTCTCTAAGAGAGTTCTCAAATTAATATCTCAAATATTACTGCTGGGATAGCTTGCAGAATTACATCATTTCTTGTCATCTGACTCAATTCCAGGTGAAGGCCCCAATTGCTGGAAGCTGACAGAATTTAGCATCTACCTGTGAAAATACATAGACCTCAGATCTTTAGCAGATGCTGGAAATCATAAAACAATCACATTCCTTCACATTTTAAGGCTAGTAATTATTTCACCCTAGAGACAATATAGAAAGCTCCTTAATTTTAGACATTGTGTCTCCTTGCTGCATTGAAACTGAAAGATACCATCCTTTATGGCATAGCCATAAAGTAATACGATTTCAGTTATTTTTCTGAAGCTAGTCTCCTGTATTTCAGTTTCCACTGTTGAAATATATGCATTTAAACAGTTACAATAGTGCATGTACATTTCTGTTCTTTTCCAATAGGGCACAATATGGTTACATTTTAAGCACAAGCATTTTATAGTATACCTTTTTAACACACATGTTTGCACAAACCAGTCCTATATACACATGACATACAGCTCCAATACATTTTCAACACATGCATCTTACACAAATAATTTCAATATTTGCCAATAACATACAACTATTTACAAAATTCCAGCTAGCTGGGCTGGCAGTATCTCCCTTTGTTACAAGGTCCATGATTATTCTTTCCATCTTCTTACAGGTAAGACTAGTCAAACTTATGGCTTCTTATTTTCCTGGGTCAGTTGATGGTCCTCCTTTATGTAGAGGGATGACTGTTGCTGTTCTCCACTCTATCGGTACAAAGGCAGTCCAGAGGTTGTGGTCAAATACATCCTAATGGGCCTGAAAGGCCCTGACTGGTCCTGATTTAAGCTATTTAAAAGGAACCTGATATATCATTGGGCCTCATTGGAGCTATGTTTTTAGCTTTAGAAAGTGCAGTGGCTACCTGTTCCTTGATGATAATTGGCAGAGGAGTGGTGGAAGGTATTTCTTGAGGGAGAACTGGGGGTGATGGGGAGTTGAAATTTGAACTGAATTTATTGGTCAACAGATTTGCTATATCTTCTGGCTGAGTATAGGTGATGCCTTCTATAACTAATTCTGCACATTGTTGGGTGTTGCCCTTAAGACTGTGAACATGACTGAAAAATGCTTATGGATGTTCATCGTGTTTCACTGTTGCAGTCATGACTGTAGGGTTCTCCCCTGCCGGCAGGCAGTCCTCGGTCGGCCAGAATCCCAAAGTCTGGGTCCGGCGTCAGCTGTTCAACCATGATCCCTGATGTCAGAGCATCAGGAGTACAAAGCTGACAGCCGACGCCATCTTCTCCAGTCTTTCTTGCCGTGCGGTGATAGCAGTTCGCAAGTGCCGGTCGGCTGACTCCTGACGATTTTTGCTGATAAACTTCAGTCCGAAGATTTTCTTCTCCACTCAAAGCTAAGTACCCCATTGGGGAAACGTTTTTCTTGCTCCTCTCCGATGTCAGAAAAAGTTAATAATTGTATTTCATGTGGGAAGCAAATACCTCATAACGATTTTCATTCTTACTGTATTCCTTGCTTAGGCCCTGACCATGACGTAGCTAGTTGTCGGTTTTGTGCTAGATTCAATCAATGTACAATTAAGCGAAGGTACAATTTTGCCTTTCATTACTTCGGTAGGCGCTTTAACTACAAAATGTTGTCGGATACGGTTCCGGCTACCGGAGTTCACAAACATCGCAAGGATAAAGACAGGCCTCCGAGGTCCAAATCTGATGATAGCACACAAGCGGAGCCAGCTTTAGGTTCGGCCATCGTCAGTGAGGCGCTTTTGCAGCCCCTGTCATCGGCCATTTCAGAACCGATGGCCGAAACAGACTCTCATGAGGAGCCAACCAGGCCTTTAAATATTTCTATTGCAGGACCTTTGGACAATGCTCCTTCGGATGGGTCCGGAGCCGCTGTGCAGGTACCGGCTTCCGAAGGGGTTTTCAGGCCTACTCAGCTTCTAATAAAGGCAAAGCCAAAGACAAAGGCAAAGACTCCTTCTAAATCAAAGACTGCAATACAGGCCTCTTCTGAACCGGCTCCCAAGTCACAGAAACAGTTACTCAAGATGGCGGAGGATTTACTTACTATGATTAGGGGTTCACATCCCCCTCCAGATAAAAGGCCAAGGCAGGATGTTTATTATGATTCCTCTGATCAGGCTTCTGTTTCTTCAGTTTCTTCTTCTGACCAGGAATATTCTTTCCCTCCTTATGAGGATTCTGATGCTGAGGAACCCATTCCTTCAGCTTCTCCCCCTGAGGATTTCTCTTTTGGGGAAACTTTGCATGAAATGAGGGAACATTTCCACTGGGAAGGACAGGAGTATTCAGAATCTAAGAAAAGACTGAGGGATTTTCTTCTTCTTCCCCAACATAGACCCCTGGCTATTCCTCCTGTTTTGGATATTGTGGATGATGCCTTTTCGGAGGCTAACTTAACCCCTGACTCTTTTCCTCCTGCTCCTGTTAAGCCTGATAGATATTACAGGGTTCCTGATTCCCACCAGTTTTTATACAAGAACCCTTCTGCTGACCCTGAAACCATTTCTCAAGGTCCTAAGGGAGTTAAGGCCGCTTCTGCCAAAAATCCCATTCCCACTGAAAAGGATTCTCGATCCTTAGAAAGATGGGGCAAAAAAGTGTACACTTCTGCTACTTTGTCCATTAGGGCTTTAAACTGTCAGTTTCATATGCTGAAATACCAGCAATTTCTCTTGTCTGTTTTAAAACAAAAGCTTGCTTCCATTTCTGCCTGTGCAGATGATAAGGAATTACATGACTTATTGCATGCCACTGAACAAGTTGGGAAGCATGGTTTACACTGTGGATTTGATGCCTTGGAGGCTTCTTGTATGGCGCTGCCTCTGGCACAGTCATTAGAAGGCATGCATGGCTAAAGGAACAAAATTTGCCTGAACAAGTAAAGGCAAAATTATTGGATGCTCCTGTTCAGCATAATGTTTTGTTTGGATCAAAAGCTGAAGAAGTGATTAAAAAGATGGAGGATAAGGTGAAATCCATGCAAACAGTTAAAGATTTCTTACAAGTACAGCCACCTAGATTTAGCAGGAATTGGCCTTCTAAAAATTGGTCCTTTCCCACTTCAGACAGGCCTCAGGGGAGTAGATATAGATGCTCCAGAGGAAGGCCTCAAACACAAGCTTCTTATAGACCAAGACAGTGGACTGCTTCCACCCCTAGGGAAGGAGAGGACAGGTCACAAACTCATAGGAAACAAACTCAATGACTCCCTCTGTTGGGCTACAGGAACTTCTTGCCTGGAAGCCCCTCTCGGAGGAAAACTCTCTCTTTTTTATCAAAATTGGACTCATATAACCCAAGACAATTGGGTTTTGGATGTGGTTTTAAGAGGTTACAAATTCCATTTTCATACCCTGCCAAGGCCAAGCGGATGGCCAGACCTTCCAAAACATCAATGGACGG
The DNA here is from genome assembly GCF_019279795.1 of Protopterus annectens. Lineage (NCBI taxonomy): Eukaryota > Metazoa > Chordata > Ceratodontiformes > Protopteridae > Protopterus > Protopterus annectens. The sequence continues at coordinate 1,310,725,028 of NC_056741.1, read as the reverse complement.
AGGCCTTAAACCAGGTGGAAGCTCTTTTGGCTATGAATGCCATAGAACTGGTTCCACTTTCAGAGATGGGACAAGGTTTTTACTCAAGGCTCTTTCTAGTCCCCAGGAAGCAAAGCTCATGGAGACCCATTCTGGATCTGTTGGTCTTGAACACCTATCTAGAGATTCCAAAATTCAAGATGCTTACTCTACAGCAGCTACTTCCAATGCTGTCCAAAGATGCATGGATGGTAACTTTGGATTTAAAGGAGGCATATTTACACATTCCCATCAGGCAGGAATGCAGAAAATACCTCAGATTCAAGGCCGGATCGAGGCACTTTCAATTCTCTGCGCTGCCCTTTGGATTGTCTACTGCACCCAGGGTCTTCACCAAATGCCTGGCTCCAGTAGTAGCTTACTGCAGACTCAAGGGAATTCAAATTTACCCTTATCTGGACGATTGTCTAATTCAGGCAGACAGCAAGGATGTCTTACTCCAGCATCTAGAATTTGTACAGAAACTCCTCAAGTTCCTGGGATTCTCTGTAAACATAAAAAAGTCAAATTTGACACCATCACAACAGATAACTTTTCTGGGTGCTCTTCTAAACACCACAACCCAGATGGCATTTCTGACATCCGAAAAACAATTACAGCTGGATTCAACTTTCAAAACCTTGGCAACTTTAACTCAACTATCTGCAAGGAGATTCCTACAGGCTTTGGGTTACATGGCCTCCTGCATCCTTCTCATACCATATGCAAGACTACACATGAGGAAAATACAGTGGTACCTAAAAAGTGTATGGTCTCAGCATTGCCACAGTTTAGACATACTGATCTCCGTCCTTCCTTGCCTTCAAAAGAAATTTCTTTGGTGGTCCAGGGCATGTGCTCTAAACAAAGGGAAACCCTTCTGTCTGCCTCCTGCCACTCAGATTTTAACCACGGATGCCTCGGATTATGCTTGGGGAGCCCATTTTCAGGGCAACTGTCTACAGGGCCTTTGGACAAAGGATCAGAAGCACCTGCATATCAATTTAAAGGAAATGTTAGCCTTTCAGAAAGCTCTAATGGCCTTCAGGAATCTTCTACAACCAGGACAACTACTAATACGGACAGACAACACCACAGTTATGTGGTACATAAACAAGCAAGGGGGATCTCATTCCTACCCCCTTTGCAGACTAGCCATGGATCTATGAAACACAGCTCTAGCTTGCAATCTGGATCTTCAAGCTCAGTTTCTACCAGGGGAACAAAACTTCCTGGCAGACAGTCTGAGCAGAAACCTTTCAGATCCACGCGAGTGGATGCTGGACACCAATATATTCAGGATGATAACAGCAGTCTGGGGATGTCCTCACATAGACCTCTTTGCATCCCATCTCAATCATCAACTACAGAATTTTTGCACCAGGACTTTCCACAGAGAAGCTTGGAAAGTGGATGCCCTGTCATTCAGTTGGAGGAACCTCTCGGGATATGCCTTTCCGCCTGTTCCTCTTCTTCCACGGGTCTTATTGAAGATAAAACAGGACAAGCCCAAGATGATAATCTTGCTGACCCCAAATTGGCCTCGGCAGTTTTGGTATCCAACTCTAAAAAACCTATGTCTGGAGCCCCCTTGGGTTTTACCTCAGTCTCCGAACCTTCTGTCCCAACATCAGGGTCAGGTTCTACACTCTCATGTCAGAACTCTCAGCCTGGCGGCCTGGTTAATCCAGGGCCTTTGATTTCTTCTTCTTTCCTACCCAAGCAGGTTATGGATGTAATTTTAGAAGCCAGACGTCCTAGCACTAGAAAATCTTATGCAGGAAAATGGAAAAGATTTTGTTCCTGGATGCAGGCTCAGGATTCTGATCCTCTTCTTCCTAACATTCCTTTAATTTTACTTTACTTGTCAGATCTCTTACATAAGGGTCTCTCTTTCTCTTCCATTAAGATACATGCCTCTGCTATTTCTGCTCATTATAATACAGACCCTCCCATCTTTTCCCACCAGCTCATGAGACAGTTTCTCAGAGGAGCTAAGAACTTAAGACCTCCTAGATCTCCTCCCATTCCTGCTTGGGATCTCAACTATGTTTTGGAAAAACTAACCTTGCCTCCTTTTGAGCCTGCTGCCTCTTCTGACATCAAGTTTTTATCTTGGAAGACAGCTATCTTGTTAGCCCTAACCTCTGCCAGGAGAGTTTCAGAGTTACAAGCTCTTATGGCTGTGGAACCTTATATTATTTTTCATCAAGACAGGGTATCTTTGAGGACTAATCCTACCTTCATGCCTAAGGTGGTTTCCAAAGTGGCTTTAAATCAAACTATCCACTTGCCAACCTTTTTCCCCACTCCTCAAAATAAAGGGGAAAGGATCTTACATTCCTTGGATGTACACAGACAACTACGTTTTTACCTGGACAGAACCAAGGACATCAGAAAATCAGAACAATTGTTTGTTTCTTATGCTTCAAGTTCCCAAGGTAAAGCCATTTCAAAACAGACCATTTCTAAATGGATTGCTCATGGAATCAGATTTTGTTATTCACACCATGGAAAGCAAATCCCAGGGAGTATACGGACTCATTCCACCAGAGCTGCTGCCACTTCTGCAGCCTTCCTCAGGGGAGTTCCTACCAAAGACATTTTGGAAGCTGCAACTTGGAGTTCAGTGCATACTTTTTCTAAGCACTACAATCTACCTCTCTACTCTAAGTCTAGGGCAGGCTTTGCCTCTGCAGTCTTGCAGGGCCTTTTAGCCGCCCCTTCTTCTTTATGACCACCTCCTTTTCTTTCAGCTTTTTGATTCTACCCTACAGTAATGACTGCAACAGTGAAACACGATGAACATAGTACAGTTGTGTACACCTACCATAAATATAGATGTTCGAGTGTCTTCACTGTTGCAGTCTGAGTTTCCCTCCCTCCAGTCCCCTCTTATTTTTACTTTTGTGTAAGTTCCTTTTTTCACCATTCTTCTGAGGTGTATTTGCAAAGGATATGGGACCTTTTTCATTTTGGGACTCCTGACATCTGGGGCAAGAAAAACTGGAGAAGATGGCGTCGGCTGTCAGCTTTGTACTCCTGGCACTCTGACGTCAGGGAGCATGGTTGAACAGCAGAAGCCGGACCCAGACTTTGGGATTCTGGCCGACTGAGGACTGCCTGCCGGCAGGGGAGAACCTACAGTCATGACTGCAACAGTGAAGACACTCGAACATCTACATTTATGGTAGGTGTACACAACTGTACTTTATCCTTAACTTTGAGGATATTTTTATCTCAAAGTTTGCTTTCAGAGACTTGACTAGGCCCCTGATTCACTTATTTATTCTGTTGAGGGACTTACTGCTCTGTTATGCATATTATCTCTTATTTCTTGATAGGATTTTCTTCCTTTTGTTGTACAACTTATTACTACCAGCGGTCTACCAAAGGGGCTTGTTTTTGCGGTTTGATCTGGGTTTATTTCAGTCTGGTACTGCCGTTTTATTGCAGGTGTTTATATGGCGACAGAGGGCTTTTGTGTACATCTCTACATAAGCTTCTGTGTTTTCTGGATTTGAGGGAGCCTGGAATCTAGCTATAACATCACTTAATAGGAGGTAGTTTGCCTTACAAAAGTTCTTAAAGTTTTTGGGGTTAGGTGTAGGGTCTAGTTTTACCTTTATTTCCAGGGAGACCACTTTGTGATCTGATCTTATCAGTGATGAAATCACACTTGGGAGGGGGGTGCAGTGCTTTGAAATATTTGTGAGTACCATATCTAGGATATTTGTTCCCCTAGTTGGAGTGAAGACCAGCTGCTTCAAGGAATTTTAATTTACAAAGTAAAGAAATCTTTAGGCCTGCATGTTAGTGGCTGTGTATGCCTCCCAGTTAATGGAGGGGGTAGTTAAAATCACCCATGAATATGGTATTGAGCTGGATGGTGTGTGATTCAAGTAACTTCAGGTATGATGTGTGGGTTTCCTGGTTCAATGTGGGGGACCTGTAGCTACCAAGAATATAGCAATGGATTTTTCCCATGGTTAGTTGAATATGGAGTAGCTCAGGCATTTCATATTGTTTGACCAACCTGGAGGTGTACTTATCCTTCATGTAGATAGATACACCTCTGCTTTCCATAGCTTTGAACCATGTTTCAGTACTGCACAGATGTCAGCATTCTCCAGGCTGAGAAGAGCTTGTAGGGAGTGCAGTTTCTTGTTAAAACTCTTAGCAATGAGCAGTAACACCTTTAGCTTGTCCTGAGTAGCTTTTTTATGTTGGAAGGTTTGTCTGTTTGGGAATGCCTAAAAAAGGCACTATGAGGTGGATATATTTTTTGGCCAATATCCAAAAGCCTAGAGATGACAGGTGAAGACCATCCCTGACCAAGCAGCATGGTCTATTGACCAAGTCCTCCAAATCTGACAAAGAGTGGATCCTTTTGGAATGACACCAGTCGCTAAGTCAATTGTTAAAGTCAATCATTTTCTGTTGGTATTGTGGCATCATCCTTGGAGATGGTAGAATGCTACTAGGTGCTAGGCTCATACCTGCCTGTGATACATATTCTGAGAGCCCAATCATGTCTCTCTTCATATAGTCCAAGGAGGTATGTCTCAGGTTCATAGGTTCATAGGTATGTACTAGGCTAATAGCCCTGGAGCCTTCGCAAGCCTAGCCCAAAAAAAGTGCTCTGGCATCGTGCCATCGTGAGAAAGTTCCCAGTGCCCCTATCCAGTAGAGTTTCTGGAGTTATCCCTGGGGTGAATTTCCTGTTACCCATTCACTCATCGAGATTTCTCTTGAAGAGGGCCAGGGAGGTGCTTTGCTTGACATGTATAGGAAGCCTATTCCAGAGCATGGGCAGTCTCTGGGTGATAAACCTATCCCTCCAACATGTTCTGTTGATTGTGGTAGTAAGACTGAGTGCTGTGGAGCATGTGGTGTGGAGGGATTGGGATTTCTTTAGGTGTAGCATTTCTAGCAGAGCTGTGTCCGACATGGCTTTGTAAGTCAAGCAGAGATTGCCTCTAAGTAGACGATAAGAGACAGAGAATAGCTGAAGTTTCTTGAGTCTGTCCATGTAAGACATGTGTTTAAGACCTAGGATCCTCTTCGTGAGGTACTTCAGATCACATGGACTATGGCTAAGTCATACTGGTACTTAGGGGTAAGTGACCTGAGTGCTTGAGTGATCTGACAGATCCTAGTCCCTGATAGGCAGCTAACTGTAACCTTCTCCTTTATCCAGCCTAGTAAGGGGGACATCAATGTGTCTCACAATGTAGTCACCTATGACCAGAATGTTGGGTTGTGAAGTGTTTCATCTTATGGGCATGCTAGTTGATACACAATGAGATGTGACTTTATTTGTTGTGATGGCAATTGTCTTGTTTGTGTGCAAGCAGAGTTTCTGACAACTACACCTGAGAGGTCTTTGAGGTTTGGGTAAGTTACATGTGAGCACGTCCATGTATGTGGGTCTATGTGTCTGGTCCTTTATGGGTACTCTGTGTGATTTGTGTGAGTCGCTGACAACCTATTTGTTTATTTTTGTGTCTGTATGTGAGTCTAGCCTCCAGCTGCAATGTTTAACTACATTTCTCACATACTGTATTTGTCTGCCTGAGAATTAAGTAGTCTTTGATGTATATGAGGCAATTGCTTCATTGTCTTAGGATGCCTACGTCCACCAAGCAAGATACAGAGATGCTAGGAAGTTGCCCCTCCATGGTTGCAGGGCCTATTGTACTTTGCAAAAGATAGGAGTGGAAGGTGTTTGTTCTTTGTTTATTTTCCCATTATTACCTGTGGAAGTACATATTAACCACTGACTGGACATATGGAATGTTTCTTTGGTTTGTGTTGTTTCAGTGCTGTCATCCATGACCTTGTAGGTTTATATTTTATATTGTAAATGCATATCTATCAATTTGTTTTGGTGTTTAAGATTTACTCCCAAGGATTCCATTTAAAATAAGTTTTTCAGTTAGAAATTTTAGGCCAAAACATTTAAGTAAACTAAAACTAAACAAATAATGATAATTGATGAGAGAAATAGGCATTCCTATGCATGACAAATTATCCATTTTCTATTTATCATAACTGCCCTAGAGCTTATATCGCTCAAAGAAAAATCTGTAAAAATTCATTTGAGAATTATGTACACAATGTGAAAACTAGCTGCAATAATATGAATAATATGAAACTAAAGAAAAACACAAGGACCTGGAACCTGCAATTTTTGTCTCCAATGTCTGCCATTCATCAGTCCTCCAACAGTTAATTGGCCCATTCATTCCTCTTAGGGAGAAAGTCAGTCAAGGGACATGAGCTACAGGAAGGCTGGGGAGATGGGGAATCCCCATGCTTGTGCAGTGCCTACCGTAACAGTCCCAGGGCAGAGGAACCAAGTTGTCAGGGGCTGCAAACAATGCAAGACTCTTTTCATCACAGGCTGGCCTACGACAATATTACTGACATATCTGAGATAAAGCTGTCAAGGAACTCTTTCTCTCATTACTACAATGTGAGTGAAGGTTGTGGTGTGTTGGCTATGAAGTTCTACTTTTGTCAACAAAATAAAATGTAATAGCTGAATCTGAGGACCATTGCTATGAGTTACCCTCTTCCTCAGAGGAGGAAGAAGATGGGAACACTAAGGGTACGTACTCAATGGTATCTAGTATTAGGAAACAGAAACTCTCTGTTATGGACCAAAATATGATCTGATAAATAATTAGCAGTTACAACTAGAAGAGCAAAATACAAAGTACCATATAGTAGAGTGACATGAAAATAAAGCAAAACTAAGTTATATAATTATTCTGTTGAAACAGAGAGTTAAAATTGTTACCTCAAATATTTTATATATATATATATATATATATAAAGCTAGCAAAGGAAAAGAACAACAAATCACAACTGAGAAGTGAGGGGTTACAGTTGGTACCTTTTGTATCAGGAAGGGGCTAGGGAATTTATGGACAAACCAGCCTTGCCTTCATCTAAATAAAGGTTCAGGAAGAACACTTCTGAGGAGGCTAGTGAAGTCCCTGAGGGAAAATTGCCTAGCATGTGGTCAAAAGCATGAATATAGCAGAGGTCTTGTCTGTCTAGCAAGATCCAGTTCTATCACTGGGTTGTGTGTGACAAGGGGAGGGTAGTAGATGCACAATATGCAGACTTCACTTAAGCTTTTGTCACAGGAACTTGGTGGGCATATTAAAGGGTATAGTTGTGGTACTTGAACATGAGCTGTATAGGAAATGTCTTAGTTGTTGAGAGACTAATGTCGACAATTGGTAGATTACTGTTATTAAATGAGAAGGCACTTTTTAGTAGTTGGTCCCACAGAATATATTGTTGAGACTGGTCTTGTTCAGCACATGTTAGATGTCATTGTGGGGCTGCAGAATACACAGTGACAACAACATGGCTGGAACAGTGGTTAACAGCAGTGGAGACATACTCCATAGGCTTGCAGGTACGTACTGTGAGGGTCTTAAAAAGTGTAGCTCTGTATTTTCATGGTAATTATTAGCCCTTATATTTTACAATCTCTGAAGACAGGCTGCTCAAGTATATGTTGATTAGTTATATGAGTCCCCTGTCCATGAGGGCTATTGGAGCTAAACCAAGTGTGATTTTGTGATTAGCCATCCACTAGTCCAAGTTATATTTGAACAGTGTAAGAGAAGTACTCTATGTCTAGGGGAAGCCAGTTCCATAGAAGTGGTATTCTCCATAATATGTACCTATCTCTCCAGCTTCTGTTGTTAATGCACTTAGATGATAAAAGACATGATGCATTCATCTCGGGTGTTGTGACAATATAAGAGAAACAGGGTATGATGGCCAGTGCATGTCCTGTATGCACCACACATCAGATATTATTAATTTCATTGTAAAGCATGTAGTACAGTCATTATCACATGCATAGTTTTCATGGCACACATGAGGGAAGTGCACAATGGGCAGGATATGTCTGAGCTAAAGCTGACATATCATGGACTCTCTCACCACCATCTAGGGGCATATCCATCCTGTGCTGTCATTGAAGACCTGCTGAACCTCCAGCTCAACATTACCCATGCAAAGCTCACGTGTGAGACCCCTGAAGCCTCCATGCACATAGAACTGGCAAACTCTGATGCTGCGCTGTGGAATAGGAATTATAGAAGTGTCAGTCTGCACGAATCCAGTTTGGATCTCATGAGGAAACAATGGCTTGGTGTGGCATAGTTCAGTCATGGTGGCCAAAAATAGGCACCTGCACAGACACCTGTTGTTGCACATATACCCCTCTTTAGGTTTGTTAGCAGTCCATGGCCCTATGCTGGTGCCTCTACACCATCTGTATTGCTCATGGAAGCAACTAATACACACACAGACACAAACACACACACACACACACACACACACACACACACACACACACACACACATTTTCTGTGACATGTAGATCCTGTAGTTGTCATGCTCTGTCAGTATCATCCTACAAAGAATATGGATTACATCTCAGGCTGTTCATTTATGGATGTAAAACACGTGGGCACTTCTTAGTGCTGACAGGCACCATCTGTGATAATGGCATACATTTTGCATAGTATCTGGCAGCTCCCTGTGAAACGATTGAGGCATATATAGTTATGTGAATGCAGTGTATTGTAGCCAAACACATTAAGATGCCTTCAACCCAGTAGATGATGACCCTGCATGATTATTTGTACCTGTCAAGAGTAACATCAATAACAATAAACTGTGACATAGTCTCTGATGGGCTGCAGCTTGCAGGTAAGAAGTACATTTGCTGTCCTTCATGCAGATGACTGAGATATGTTTAGTTTATTACTAGTAGGCTGTTGTCATGCACCTGCAGACAGGCCATGGGGGACTACAACAGCCTTGATCTCAAGCAAGAGTATCCAGCAACAAAGTGCAGTTGTTACATATCATGTACAGTGCCCAGCACTGGCTAATCTATCCTTTGTAGGTAAATGAGCAGTTGGTAAGTCAACTTTCTAGGGTTTTGTCTGGTAATCAACTTATATTACTGCAACAGCCTAGAAGGACATTCAACACCTGCATTACTACTTGCTTTGTGGACACTACTGCCTTGGTATATACATTTTCTACTTATTCAGCCATTTATTTTCTCATTTCGCTACAGTGCATGCAGTTGTTTATTAAAGTGTATCACTATCCAGCCTGTTGCCTGTTTTATAGAATTCATGCACTGAATGCAACATGATGTCTTCATCTGCACTGCATATTCCTAAGAAGAAAAGCTGATTAGTTACAGAGATGTTCAATAAATAGAAATTGAAGTTATGGATTATCTGAGAAGTGAAGCATTTAGTGTAGAAAATCTAACTGTGATAGCATCACAGCATGATAAAAAATGAATCCCCAAATTAAGGAGAAACCAGTGGTGTGGGAAGCATCTGATTAGCTGCCATATCACGATACTTTGGACCTTTAGTAGGAAACCAGTACCAGAGTTCAGTTGGGGATGAAAGCAAGGGAAGGAACAGGAAACTTTGTCAACTCTGATGCCGTCAGTGTTGTGGAGTGATAGGCCAGTGAGTTCTCATATGAAAAAGCAATGGATGACTTAGGGAGAAGCTGAGGAAAATATGGCACAGTATGATTTTCTACAACTTTCTGTAGAATCCCCGCAAGAAACAAGAACAAAGAATGTGTCCTCAGTTTAGAAGAAAATGATCTAAGGGAAGAATAGCTTGACTTAATAATGATGGATAGACATATTAAGATCAAGAAAAGAAATAGACTACAGAAAGTCAAGAATACACAAAATGTTAGAAATTTGATATAACAAATGAACACAGCAATCAAGACTGTTCATAGAAAGTGATACAATATAGCAGAAGTAAATATGATATATTACTGTGCAGCTAAATTAATAACCAATGAAGTCTTACCGCAAAAACATAGGGCGGTAAGGAAAAGGAAGGGGAGAAATCAAATACCATCACAGAATAATCACAGAGAAAAAACTATTAAGTAATTAAGACAAGACATGTTGCTGTTAAAAGAGTACAGAAGAGGGAACAGATCAACAAAAATACTCAGAAAGATTGATATGATAAAAGCAATGCACAGTATCAGAACAGACCAGCATCTGTCTTACACTATTGCAAATAATAAACTAAAGATATCGACACAGGCAGAAAAACTTAGAAGATATGCAGATAAATATAAAGGAAAAATACAAAATAAGCAATTTATTGATGACCCAAAAAGTTTTATAGAAGATTGGGAAACAAGGCAAAAGGAAAAGAAACACCTCCAAAAAAAGGGTCTGTATTAGAACATCGAAGTTTCAAAACTTTGAATGTTCTAATATCGACCCCTATTCACCAAACACTTACAATATCGAACATGCAGAACAGCGAATTTTTTCCTAGGGAAAAAATTTGCTGTTCCAAAACACATACACACAACACAAGCACACCAAACAAACAGCAATCCACGCACATACATCTAAAATGTTACATCTAACCCTACACTAAACTGTGCATACACCACTAACTATCCACTTACCTTAACGCAAACCCTAACCCTAAGGTCCGTCACTATCGCACACTCACCTCACCCCTGCCCTAACCCTCACGTCCACACAATCGGACACTTACCTGACCCGCACCCTAACTCACCTAACCTGCCCTAACCCTCACATCCACACAATCGCACACTTACCTGACCCGCGTCCTAACCCTAACTCACCTAACCCACCCTAACCCTCACGTCCACACAATCGCACACATACCTAACCCACACCCTAACCCTAACTCATCTAACCTGCACCCAATCGCACACTTACCTTAACCTGACCCGTAACTTTCCACCACAGTGCTGAAAATAACGAAGCGACAGAAACGGATAACCAAATTCTTTCCCTAGGAAAAATTTCGGTTTTCTGTAGCTTCGTTATTTTCATTGTTCACTGAATAAGGGTTGATATTAGAACATTCGAAGTTTTGAAACTTCAATATTCTAATATAGACCCAAAAAAAGAATAAGAGATAGACACACTATGTAGAAATATCTATGAAGATTCTGTGGAACATTACAAAGGTGCTGAATTGATAGAAGTAAAAGAAAGAACAATAAGTCCAAATGTACAGGATATGAAATGGGATGAAATAATGGCCAGAGAAATTGAAACAAAATTAAAAAAGCTCCTAAATGGAAAACCCCAGGCCTAGATGCAGTACATAACATTTGGCTAAAATATTGACATTTTTACATGAAGATGTAACCATGAGTAAGAATGATTTGTACGCAGATCTCAAACAGACACCAGCCTGGTTAACAGCAGGAAAAACAATACTCCTTAAGAGTGAACCTTCAAGATATCCTAAAAACTAGAGGCAAATAACTTGCCTTCCAATGATGTATAGACTATACACTGGATTTGATACTGACAGAATTTATAGTCATTTAGAAGAAAACTCAATCATGGCGATAGAACAAAAGGGCAACAAAAGAAAGTCATACGGAGCAAATGATCATATGTTGCTAAATAAAGTCATAGTGGACAATTGTAAAAAGGGAAAGAAGTATGACATGGCTTGATTACAAAAAAAAGCATTTAACAGCATCCCTCATTCATGGATAAAAGAGTGCTTACAAATGTATAGCACATCCTACATTGATCAATTACACTGCAATGACCATGATACTGTAGCAAGCCATTTTGCAGCTAAGCCATGATAAAGGACAAATTATTATCCCACGGATAAAAATTCAAAGGGGAATATTCCAGGTGACACTTTTTCACCACTGCTGTTTTGTCTTGCCCTTAACCTGTTAAGTTGTCTACTTAATAGATTAGGTCATGGCTTCAATTTGGGTCCCAGAAAACAACAAAGTGCAAAGACTTCTCATCTTCTTTTTGTGGATGATTTAAAACTGTATAGGCTATCATATGAGAAACTGAAAGCACAGCTGCAAGTGGTCAAAACTTTCTCAGATGATAGAATGACATTTTTTCTTGATAAAAGTGTAAAAGCAGCCTTTAAAGCAGGAAAGCTGCAGCACCAAGAAAATATCAGTCTGGGACAGAAATGAAATGTAAAAGAACTTGAGCAAGAGGCAGTGTATAAATATTTGGGAACTGATAAAGGATCAACAATGAAACATGAACAAATGTGAATAAAACTTAGTAAGGAATATTTTAGAAGACTAAAATTAATGCTGAAAACAGCTCTGACATCTAGAAACAAAGTCCAAGCTATAAACCAATTTACTATTTCTGTTCTAACTTATAGTTTGAGGGTGACTGACTGTCCCCAAAAGGTTATTGGATCAGTTGTACAGGGAAATTAGAAAAATTCTGCATGCTTACCACATGATTATTAAAAAGCAGTGTATACCAACACTATTTATTCCCCGTTCTGAAGGAGGTGAGGACCTCCTTGAAAATTATTACATGTATTGATCTGCAATCGTAGGACTGCATGCATATTTGCTGACCTCACATGATTCAAACATAGAGAATATTTTAAAACATGAGGAGAACAAGTCTAAGATGACTTCCCTGCTTAGTTTAGCAGAATCATATCTGTGTCAAGTGGGAATGGAAACCAAACCAGAAGTAGATAAAAATCAGGCAGCAACTGAAAGAGCCAAAAACATAGGAAAGAATATAAGTTGAAGGATCAGATGAGAAGGCAAGAAATGTGGAAAGGCATAAATATAGTTGCAAGTACAAAAAAACCCTTAACAACCTCATGTTGATCAGGATTGAATGCAGGAATGTTTAAGGAGAGGTGAAGTTAAACCAAAAGATGAAAGGTTAATATTGGTGGCCCAGGATCATGGACTATGTACACTTTGGTTTACAAAGTCAGTTGAACATATTGGAGGAACGGACAAATGCAGGTTTTATAAAACAGAATTGGAATCAGTTGCACATCATGTCACTGGGTGTGATACACTAAAGGCAGATGGACTGTATACTGAAAGGCACAATAATGCGGCAAGGCTGCTACTTTGGGGATTGTGCAAACATTATAATATTGAAGTAGTTGAGGAGCACTGGAAACATGAGCCATAGAGCATTATAGAAAATGACAAAGTTTATATCACATGGGATCACCCATGGCCAACAGTTAAAAAAAAAATGTGAGGAAACCATATATAGTAGTTCAGGAAAAGAAGACAAAAGTAGTATCGATCATTGAAATTTCTACACCCAGTGATTACAGTGTATTATGTACAGACAGACACAAAGTCATAAAATACCAGGATCTGCAGGCAGAAATGAGGGCAATGTGGAAGAAAGATACCCAGACAGTTCCAATGGTAGTAGGAGCAATGGGTCTCATAAAAAAGAATTTACAGTAATATTTAGATATTTTACCAATACATGTGACTATGCAGAAGGTGTCAGTTCTGGGCACATTGTGGGTGCTCTAAAGAGCACTTTTGGCTAACATCACAGATAGAAACAATACTAATTTCATGGACTTAAATTATACTTTGACTTAGGAAAGGGGTCCATTCCTTTCATGGTATTAGAACCCCAAAAGTCTTGGAGAGATTAAAAAGTGAGAAATCATGCTGCAGTGCACTCATTTGCTCTGCTGTACTGCAGTACAGTGAAGTCTTCCTGTATGTAGAATTAGTATCATGGAAGTATGTGTTTTATGAATAACAATCTTTTTTGCCTAATCACTACACTTAATTATTCTGTTTTGTATTACTTTCATGAATCTTTGTATCTCCAGTTTTGACATGTATCCTCTCTAGTGACTGCAGTGAAACACTACTGATAAAAGTATTCCAGCATTTCACCTATGCCATAAACTGAACAAGAATCTACTAAACAAGGTATGATAAATAAGATTTAGAAGCACAGATCAGAAAAAACAGCTTTGCTGGCAACCATTTTTCCTAGTACATGTTGCTCATAAATTGCATAACTGGAAAGCTGCAAAAATAGTTATCACATCTGAAATATTAATAGAAACATTGGCAGAGATTTAGAAACAAGTTGCATTATATGCACCCAAACTCACACCTGAATTGGTCAGTTGTTCTCCTGTTTAGTTCTTGGCTGGGGAGCCTTCTGTGCACCTGCATGTCATCCCAGTGTTTGTGTACATTTTTTGTAGGTGCGTTGGTTCCCTTCACGTTGCAAAGACATGACGTATGGTAGCTCAGGGACTCTAAACTGCCTGCAAGGGTGAGTGCATGTATGATACAGTAGAAAGAACTGGCAACCTACTTCTGTTTCCCTATTTGCTTTGAAAACAATGTGGGTAGCAGTAGCTGTTCACGGGCCCAGCTGTAAGAGTCAGATGGAGACTAATGCAGTCTAGCAGTGATTCATAGTCTCGTGTTGTGCTTCAGTGCAGAGAGGCCAAATGCACAGCAGAACAGATATGCAAATGTCTATATAAAGGTATACAAATGAAATGGGGCGGAGAAATGCTGTTCTAATGAGATTTAAATGTATTGAAAGTGAATATATTCATGACTCATAGTCATATTTCAAGGAAGTTCTACAATAATGTTCTCCTGATTATGAAAAGGCAAAGCATGCAGAAAACGTCAGACCTGCAGATGTGAGGATGCTTGAGTAGCAGCAGCAGCAGTAGTTGTGCAGCACTCTAGTGTTGTTCTTAGCACTGACGATTCTCACCATTTTGCATGTGGTGTTAATTGGCAAAAAAGTAAATGTTATCAGCAATGAATTACTTACAATAATTTCACTGATCAATAGCTTAATGATCACTTTACAGTTGTACAGGCTTTGGTTGATATGGACACCCACACATGCAATTCACAGGACTGAATGGCCAGGTAGTATGTGACACATGTGAGATCATAATCAACATGTCTGCACAAGTACCCAGGCAGTTTGCAAATTCTCAGTTATGGCACACAACTCAGTTACATCTCCACTTCTTGTACAGTGAAATTCCACAAGACCATCCCATTGGTCAAGACAGATGTTGTGACTAATATTATTGCATATAGCTACATTTATAGTGCGCCCAAATAAGCTAAACCTCTCCCCAACACCACCACCTCCAACATGTTGATACTCTTTTGCAGGGGATACTGGATACCCACTGGAGCTCCTTCTTAAGATACCTGTATAGAACCCAGAGAGAGCATGGCCAAACTGAGTATATTCAAACACAAAATATTGTAGCTCAGTGGTTCAGCCTGCTCAAAGACCAGTTCCACAGCCTTCACATGTCTGGTGGGGGCATTCCATTATGACCCTGTCATAGACTGGAGGATTTATTTTAGCATGCTGTATGCTCTATAACATGTTGGTAAACAGACAGACTGGGCAGCCCCAAGATACTAGTATGGTAAGATCACACAAACACACACACACACACACACACACACACACACACACACACACACACACACACACACACACACACACACACACACACATACAAACAGAGGAGGCTATCAACATCATCTAAACCAGAATAAAACAACTAAACAAACTTAGAAAAAAAAAGATTTATGAGCATATTTTAGCAATTAAGAAAAAATATTCTAATAATGCCTTGGCTAGGCATGCTTTGATATGCTCAGATTTCAAAAAGTTTTCCTTTTCAGTTCTGGAACAGGTAGATGATGTTTTTTTTATCAAGGGATTTTAAGACTTTGTGATAAAACAAATATTGGTTCCTGGATAAAGAATCTGTCAGTGGTACAGGAACAAATACTCAAAAATAAAAAAAAACAAATAAAAATTGGTTGTGTTTTTAAATAGGGAGTAGTCTGCAGGTGCTATTAGTGTGAGAGTCTGAAGAAGTGACAGTTCAGTCATGAAAGCCCTTACTCATGTTTTACATTCAAGTTATTTTTGTCCTTAAGCTGTGGTGATTCTGTTCATTTTTTTATTTTTTGATTTAAGACTTTATTATAGTGCCGTTCGTGAATCAGCCTGGCAGATTAGGCTTTAGGCAGACCAGGCACCGGGATTAAATGAGACTATCAACAAAAAATGTTTTTACATATTCAAAGAGTTATTTAAGGCTTTATAAGTTTATAGTTTATAAATTTAAATCTATTAGACTACAGCCCTCCTCTGCTTCACAGACACAGTAAACCGTCTCAAAAACGAAGGCCTGCAGGTGTCAACTCTTTTTTTGGATATAAAGCATTTGACAGTCTCGCACCAAATTCTGCTAAACAAACTAAACCAATATCACCTATCAAATTCCACTCTTATCTGGTTCCAAAGCTACTTAACTGACAGGTACCAAGCTGTGAAATGGGAAAATTCTCTCTCTCCTCAGCTATCCATACCTATAGGAGTCCCACTGGGTTCTATCTTAGGGCCACTACTATTCACAATCTTCACAAATGACCTCCATACCGCCACACAGCATGCATCTATCATTCAGTATGCAGATGACACTACCTTAATCTGTGCTGCACAAAACATTCCCACCCTTCTGAAAACAATTCAACTAGCATTCTCTGACATTGAAAACTACCTTACCAAAGCTCAACTTATCCTCAAACCAAAGAAAACTCAGCTTATGATTATAACCAGTTCTAACAAAAACACTGATAACAGTCAATTCACTATCTACGCCACAAATGGTACTCCAATCACTCCAGTGGCACAGGCTAAGCTATTGGGAATAACCATAGACTCCCACCTAAAATTTGATAGTCATATCAACTTAACTATTAAAAAAGTACATGTCAAACTGGGATCACTCTACCGTATCAAACCATTTCTTATCAACAACACAAGATCAGCCATTGCTCACTCCCAACTTCTATCCACCCTACTCTATGCATCTCCCATTCTGACTAATCTCAACAAAACTGAACTAAGCAAAATGGAAGCCTGTTATAACAGAATTGCCCGCTTTGCTGCAAATTGCTCATATAGAACTCATCACTGTATTACTTTGAGACAGCTCCACTGGCTTGAACTGCCCAACCTCCTAATGTACAATCAGCTCTGCCTCTGTCATTCTATCAATTACCTCATCAACATCACTCAGCCAAAAGACCTCTTAGATCATCAAGCAAACTACTACTAGAAGTCACCAACAGCTAGAGTAGCTTTGGAGATGCACTATATAGTAGTTCAGTGGCTAAAAAAATTTTACTCTGTCCCCACTAACATTCAAAACACATCATCTAAAGCCTCCTTTAAAGACCTCATCAGGCAACATCTCAAGCAAAGTTGACAGTGCCATGGTTGCTCCCCAGGCTAGTGAAAGTGGATAAGGTACACATACTAAACCTACAGTACTTGATAATAGTTTTCAGTCTTACTCACAAACACTGGCTAATCTACAATGTATGTACTGTACCTGTATACTATGTATGTATTCTACCTATGTTCCAAATTTCAGTTGTACACTATGTATGTATTCTATCTATATTCCAAATTTCAGCTGTACACTACAAATCTATTAAGTACCTTTATTTTTAAATTAATATTTTTTTTGTTTGTTCTCTCTGCTGTAACTGTTGATGTTCTGCATACCACTGTAAAAACATATATTTTGTAATTTGTGTGTATACTGATCATGTCTAAATAACTAAATGTATCTGTAATTTTTCTATGTGGAGCTTTTCTCCCAGGGCATCTGCTGAAAAAGGGCCTTTTCGTCACAGTCAGACACTCCCGGTTAACAAATGTAAAATAAAATAAATAAAATAAAATATTGGGATTGTCTAATTTTAATTTTATGTTTACATTACTTTAATTTGTATTTGATTACATTACAGTCATATCTGGTTGGTTGATTATCGTGTGATCTCTTTTGATTTATAAAGTGTGTGGAGGGAGAGTGGTTATTTCTGATGAAGTTCTAAGTTTTAAATTAAAAAGAACGAAAGTGCTAAATTTGTTTGTGGCGGGGGGGGGGGTCTCGTGGAGGGAGAGTTGTTATTTCTGATGAAGTTTTAAGTTTTAAATTAAAAAAGAACGAAAGTGCTAAATTTGTTTGTGCCAGAGATCTTATTTGGTCTCTTTGGTCCTTTTTTTTCTAAGTATAGCAACATCATCCTCTGATAAGTGAGTAGTGGAACAAGCAAAGAGCTGCTATAAAACCACCCCCCAAAGGCTGCAACATATATAGTACAGGACAGTTAAAACTAATTGGTGAAGTCTAATCCAGACTTATTCACCTTGATGAGCAGAAAGTAGCAGTATATTGTGACAAAGTATTAATAGTAGACTATGATGGGCAGGCATGGTTGAGCACACTGTATATTACACATTCCTACATTTCCCACACAGGTGGAGTGGGTCACAGTCATCATTGTGTGGGGATATAGCTAGAGACACAATGACACTTGCTTTTCTACACAGACTGGATGGGGAGGCATATAATAGGAGACAGAGAAGGGAGTGTTGAGGTCAGACACACACAAGGTGGAGGTGGCTTATCACATAAAACATACAACTTAAACATAAAACTTATCACATAAAACATACTGGAGGCCAGAAGATGTGGTTACTTTGTGCCATAGAAGCAGAGGTTGCCAAAGTGTGGGTTACAAGCTGATTTTGGGTGGGTTGTGTTGGCTGGGAGAGGGGCCACTGGCTGTAAGATTTATTTTTTAATTAAAAAAAAAGATTTTTCACCCTCTGTGTCTGGTCGCTCACACATAGCAGGTATGTATGAACTGTTTTTGTCTTCTGCTTCTGTGTGACCTGCTGTTTACATCTTCATCTTCTGCCTGCACGGAATTTGAATACCAGAAGATGTTTGAAATGCAGACCATGAATAGACAAGTGAGAGGTAGGTGTTTGTGTGGGTTTCAGTGTATTTGTGTGTGCGCGATGTGTGTGTGTGTATGAACATGGACTTTTCAAGATATAAATATGACTATGAAAGGTCTTTTTCCAGCATTGACCAACTGTTGGAAAGGTTAAAGAATAATAAAATTAAAAAAAAAATGAAACGTGACCGTTGAGCTTACAGTAACAGTACAGCTTACCCTAGACCATCATTAGCCCAAGAGGGGGTGGTGAAGGTAGTTAACAATTCTACACAGCATAAAGTATCAACACTGTTACTACTGAGGATGGGGGTGATGTTAGTCTGGATAACGACACCGTGAGATGCAGCGAATGGATTCAAAACTACAATAATGTCCGTCCAGCTGCTAAACAGCAAGACGTCAATGTGGGTAACAGCAACCAAAATTTTCACAATGTCAAACAACCTGGTGCTACCCCAAAGAGACAATACTTTCAGAATCAGAAATACAAACAGTGCAACAAGAAATGCATATGATAGCACAGGATTGTTTTTTGAATGTTAACATTGTGAAAAACATTGCTGAAGACTAACATTTTAACAATTCATCCATCAGTATAGACCCAGTGCTTATCGATTTTCTTGCTAAGGGCAACACGTTTGTCCCTAGTAGACACATGAACATTGTACAGTCTATTTGGACTTAAAGTGTTTCGTTAGGAAGCTTAACCTAACCATTTTACTGGGTAATACTATTGATACAGATCGGACTTTTAGGGTCCCCAACATATTCAACCCCCCATTACACCCTGTACTCAGTGTTTTTGAGAATGTTTGTGAGCTTGATCTGAGGCATATTGCACACTCTCACAGTTTTATCAACAGTAGAGGGGTTAGAAATGATAATGTTACTCAGGATAAGTTTTAGCGTTACATACATTAAGATCTTTACAGGTGAGGGTGGTTAAACCAGATAAAGGTGGCAGTTTGGCTATCTTTGACCTTGTGGGCTACAATACTAAAATGAGAACACTGTTGAACAGCGATGCTTATTCTAAAGTATCACTGAATGAAAGAAATACTACCTGTAACCGTATTAAAGGTTACATAAATTATTTATTTATAGAGGCTAAAATCGACATCAACATGCTTAATTACATGTCAATTTCATGTCCTAAAATTCCTGTTATGTTTGGTATCCCCAAGGTACACAAAGATGTGTCAAACCTTCCCATGAGACCCCTTATAGATGAGAGAGGTTAAATTATTAATTTCATTATTACGAATTATAAAATTAAAGAACAATATTATAAGCAGTTCACTCCAACTTGCGAGCCATCCTCAACAATGACAGGCATGCTGTAGATTAGAGCGCATGTCTATTTCTCCACTGAGCAAACCTACGGGAAGCCACGTGGTAGCTAGTAACGATTAGTGGGTTGTGAAAAATTACCGTTTTCAAAAGTGGGTCTCGGCCCATAAAAGTTTGCGACCAATGTATAGATGATTTTCACTTGTGATGGGGTTGAGGGTGCCACTATGAGACGATGGCCAGAGATGGAGAAGGGAGTCTAGAGGTGATTGATATTTCATGTCGTAGACAATTCCATCTTATGATGGGGGTTCCATTATGTGTTCAAGCCCCGCAGCCACAGTACTAGCTTGTTTATTTATTTGTTTATTTTTACCAGGGCAGTGCATAGATCAATGGTGACAGATTTAAGGCTCAGCCCAGTTAAATACAAAAATTTCACAAGCAAAAGGTACAAAAATAAAAATAACAGCAAAGTAGTCCAGACTAATTACATACAAATAACTGTGTGTATACATTCTAGTGAACAAGCACAGTGCAATGTACAATCAACACAAGGACTTGGGGTCCCCACGACAGAAATGGTGTCTGATTATTGGAACATGTCCTACACATTGTCCATTCATGAGATGTCCTGCCAATAGAGGCTGAGTGTTGTGGCCACCCATGAGAGGTAACAGAGTGTACTACACATACAGGTGCAGGTAAAGGTTGTGTTCCCTGAAGTTCCCCCATGCATTATTACCATATTTACATACCATACCCTGACCTTAAGACTAACACTACCCATGTGGGTAAGGATGGTAGCATTGGCAATCCGCTGCATGGAGGGGGAGATGGAAGCAGTGTGTGCCACCACAGACCTTGTATGACCAATCAGTACTGTGTCCTGAACCCCATGTCTTCTTGAAAGCCACCCAATGCAGCAATCATCTCTATGATGGACTGGGTAACAGAAGATTGTACATAGATGATATTTTGGCACTTCTGCTGATTAATCCCAAGTGCAGTCCTAGGGTTCAGTTGTGAGTCTTAATGGCATCAGACACCTCTATGTGGCTGTGAAATGATGGGTATACCCACTTCAGATGTACTACACTCATCACTGCTGGGGAGAAATTGTTGGTGGATGCAGCCAAAGAGGACCACTCTCTCACTGGGGAAAGTGAGCACTTATACTCTACAGTCTCAGGTTCATCTATGGACAAAGCAACATCTTGACCCAGAAGTGCAGATGGATGCCCACCCCAGATGTAGGCAGGCAGACAGACAGACAGACAGACAGTATCCCTATGTCATCAGATTCTGACTCAAGTATCTTTGTCTCATTATCATCATCTGCATCAGCATCATCAGCAACAGCAGCTCCTGTATAGGGACATCAGCTTGCCATCTTGCCCTAGCCTTTCTGGTGTCCCTGAAGCAGTGCTCTGCATTGTGTCTCATACCTCTCAACTGTCAAGATTTTTGCAGAATGTCCAGATTTTTTCCTCATATTTTTGGTCTGCTCCTCATAAAATGTGTGTTTTTTTGGGAAATCATTGAAGATTTAATTCACTAAGTAATAACAGCCATTTGAGATTTAGATTTTATATTCTCAGAAAATGCACGGTAACACAAAACGTTTTATTGTAGCAACTTTCTAAGTTTTTAAGAGCAATATTTAAAATATTTCCCTATTTTTGGTCCTTTTCCCCACAATTATTTTTGACATCGTACAAATTTCTTGTGCAGAAAGATTGAGAGGTATGCTGTGAATATACTACAAAAGATACACTGGAGTGAATATATGTACCTGTGGAAAAAATATGTCACAGAGGGATGCATGTATGTTAAATTTGGATATATACTTGAGTTAGCCTACAGTCTATATGGATGGTGCTACTTTAAAGAAATCTGCTGGATGTGCTAATAACCTGGTGAATCATCCATGTCATTCCCTATTCCTCCAGTGATTATCCCAGAACCACTGTTCCCTTGAAGGGACACCTAGAACACTTCTTGCTCTGACAGCCTGCTCCTCGTTGGTGGCCTTCCTAAGGCCAACCACTCAACTGCTATGGAATGTGCCTTTGTCGTGGCATGCAGCAGCATGCAGTACAACAATTACCACACTGCTACAATGTTTAATCCCCCTCAGCATTTATGCCACGGACTGGACCACTATCTGTCACAACTGGTCCTGTAAGGACTGATCAGCATTCCCTCTCTCCAACAGGTACTGATTATGTACCCCCAAATAACTTTAGCAGCATATCATTTTCTGAAAGACCGAAATTCTCCAGCCTCTGTCTTCCATCTCATTGCCTGGGCATGTAGACACCTATGAACACATGAGACAGAGTTATAGACTGTATTCTACTTGGAAAGGTAAGATGACAGATACAGACAAATGAATAAACCATATGTATTTCATTAGATCACTGTTGCAGAAGCCATTACATAGTGGACATATCCTGTCAAGGATACTGTATGTCCATTTGGGAGTGTTTTATTTGTCAAGGTCAACACAGAAAATCTGTGTGTCTGCTACTGTGTTTATTTTCCATGTCAGCTGGGAGTGGGGGTGGCACTGAATGCAATATGCCTAAAATATAATTTATGGTTTTCTGCAGGTCCCTGTTCTGGAGTGGGGTTTCAATGCACTATCTCAAGGTGCTGGCACATTACCAGGTTGTACTTGTGTGTATCTGTGGCATATTCTATTTAAATATGTTAACATATATGCAGGGGACACAATTTTGCCTGCTACAAATCACATGGGTAAGGAGACACATAAGAGCTGTGGCTTGCGTTTGTAGTTCTAACATCTTACCTTACACTTGTCACAGTTCTATGATATGCCCCTTTTTCTTTCCCCATGAGCAGAGCATAGCACTAAATCATATCTACAAAATGAAGCAATTCATAGGCATTCATCCAGGAAGTAGTAGAAGCCAGCCATGGTTAGTTAATACTCACAAGTGCTGATGTGCTTTAAATATATTCAGGTCAGAGTCAGGTTGGAATCACTTGGGTCAAACTTTCCATTCTGTCTCCTCAATGCAGGCCCAGATAACTTGGTCTGCAGACACCCCCAATGTTTTATGCTCCTCTTGCAACTGCAACAGAGAGATATAAGAGAGATGATGTTGAAAGCACCTCACTAACAGGGATTCTTGCCCCCTCATTGGTAGGTAGCCCACCACCACCACCACCACTGGATGGTGTGGCTCATCTGCAGGTAAAACATATGGTGGAGAATGCAGCAGAGAGTGTAGTGGGCATATATATATATATATATATATATATATATATATAATATATATATATATATATATATATATATATATATATAAATATATATATATATATATAGCCAGGTGGGGAATTTCTGGAACAGACTGCAGATTCACCAACCTGATTGGCCATACCATCTGGCAGCAGGGAGGGTGTGACCCATCCCACTGCCCAAAGTGATCCTCACATGGTGATGGATTTCTGCAATGTCCTTCTGGACTTGGGTGGCAGATGGCAGACTGCTGCTTCTACCTCACCCTATTCCTCCCTAGCCAAGTGTTATTTTGTCCTTTTGTGCCATGCCTCATATACATTGCATTGTCCTACCCTCCTCATCCCCATTTGTTTATATTTTGTTTGCCTCCATCCATCTCATTTCACCCCATCCTGGTATGCATATTTTCACAACTATTTGTCTGTATTGTTTTAGTCGGTATTTGTCTGCCCTTCACACTGCCATAACCCCATGTTTTTACCCTTTTTCTTTTTTACCTCTCCCTTTGTTCTATTCTCTTTATATAAAGAAAAATGGAGCACTATCCTTAAAAAACTGTAGTCCTCCCCTTCTGCCCATTCCTGTATTTTGTCCATTTCTGTGACCCCTGACTCAATATTCCACTTTTTCCTACTTTTCTGTACCCCTATTCCTTCCCTTTTATGTATCTGATGGGTGGCCATATGTAGACATCATAGCTGTGCAGGTGTAAATACTGTAAGCTACACAGATGTCTGTGGAGCTTTTTGCTGTCCTGCTAAGGGAAATGGTATCCCCATAGAATAGTTAATATAAGCAGTGCTTTACATTTAAAATGTATCAATCTTTGAGTTTACATTTTCTCTTCTCATGAGATCAAGTGCAATGTAGCACGTTACCACTCTAAACGTTGTACCTTACACATCTTTGCATGAATTTCCTTGCATGACTGGGTCTACTTGTAGAGTAGCTCATTTCCATTCCCTGATATACTGCCACTTGCACAAAAGAAATTCCTGCTTGATTTGGATATTTACTATCTCCCTTTGCTTGTGGAGCATGGCAGTATAGCTTTTTGAATCTTGTCCTTTGTTACTGAAATGCCATAGCTTTAAGTTGTACTGGAAAAAAAATGGAACATTCATTGTAAAGATGGGCTTGTTAGTTAAGGCATTAGATTTAAATTTGCGTATATTACCGAATAAAAAAGAAATTTTCAATGGTCTGATGTGCTATGGTTGGAGTTTGTAGGGTCATAGATAAATACTAGGCTTGGTGCCCATGTGGGCCCTTTTAAGTCTAGCCAGCCTCCCTTTTCATGCTTGAATTAAACTGTCCTGTTTGGTGTTAGATTAGTCTTACCCATCCCATGGTCAATAATTATATATTAATCCTAGCAAGAATAACTGGGATCATACTAGAGACAGTTTGAGGGGATCCATGCATGGAATAAAGTATTTAGGGGTTGCCTCTATCCATTAGTAGTACGGGGGCAGTCCATTGGTAAATGTTCAACTACCCATCCATAGATCCAAGTCATGCTTGAATATTGACAGGGTTGAGCTTTGTTTTACATGGATGGAAAGTCTGTTCCTGAGCAGTGGTATAATCTGCAAAATATGCCTGCCCAAAACCATTCTGTTTGCAGAAGAGGTTTAGACCCCTTGATGGAGTATTGCTGATCCCATTTGACTTGCTGGTGTGCAATACATCCATCAGTATTGGGTTGGAGGATGCCTTGCATGCCAGACACAGGTCACCTGTTAGCAGTCTGTATGATACCATATAGTGTCAGGGCCATGTAGGACATGTTGTTTGGTCCTTGTATCCTTCTAGTAAGGTATTGCTGTGGGCATTCCAGTTGTTGCATATGTCTAGACAGATACATGCCAAAGGGGGCATTATAGTCAATGACTGACTTAATGAGAGCTAAATAAAGGGACAATAAATTAATTTTTTTGGCATTTAGTTTCAGTCCATGATTCTGGCACCAGTTATTTGTTTGGGATAAACCTTTTGGTAGAATGGCTAAGTCACAACCTGGTAGACTTCTTTGAGAAGGTCACCAAAGCAATGGATGAGGGCAAAATGGTTCACACTGCCTACCTTGACCTGACCAAGGCACTTGACACAATACCCCACTCGGGCATTGTTGACAAACTCAAGAGGTTAGGTACAAACCTGTATGTCACCTGGTGGATAGCCAACTGGCTCATAGACAGGACCCAGGAAGTTAGAACTGGGGAGTCCACATCTACAAAGAAGCCAGTCACAAGCAGAGTCCCTCAGGGATCAGTCCTTGGGCTGCTCCTTTTTGGCATTTACTTCTCAGAAGTCAAGGGCAATGTCAGTGGTCTGTGGCTGACTAAATTTGCAGATGATTGCAAATTAGGAGCTGTCATTGAATCTCACACTGGCACAAATGTTCTCCAGGAGGGGCTGACACAAACAAATAAATGATGTCAGAGCCATGGACTAAAACTAAATGCCAAGAAATGCATAATAATATTCTTTGGAACGTCATCCATCCCTGGTAAGTACTAGTTTTGACAACACACACCTTAGATTTGACCCAGTAGTCAGGGACTTAGGGACACACATAGATAGTAATCTAGCCTTTGATCATCACGTGTCTACAGTGGTGAGGAAATCATTCTATGTTGCATAACTTATAAATAAAGGTATGGCATCTAAGTCCAAGGAAGTCATTGTTCCACTGTATTCAGCATTCATCATACCTATCACTGAGTATAATGTCCCCTTTGGTATGTACCTAAGCAGGCATATCCAACAACTGGAATGTCCACAGAGGTTCTTCACTAAAAGAATATAGGGCATAAGTAATATGTCCTATGCAGACCACCTTAAGGCCCTATGCCTGTATTCTGTCTCCTACAGGCTTTTGTGGGGAAGTCTATGCCTGGCATACAGGGTATTGTCAGACCCCACTCTGAGGGATCTCCTGCATATCCACAAAACAAACAGTAGCAGAATTACTCATTCTAAAGACTTAAAGCTTACCTGTGATAAAAGTAGGACCTACTGGACAGATAGGTATGTATCCCAGAGACTACCCCGTCTATGGAACAGGCTCCTCATCCATGTGAAGCAGAGTTTCTCCCTAACCCAATTCAAGTGCAATTTGGACAATTGGATGGGAAACTGGAAATTCATCCCAGGTTTGGGACCTATATCTCTAATGCAAACAGGTAACCTGTAAATGGTTCATCTCCCAGGCCCATGCTTACACTTATCAAGGGTATCAGAACTTGTCAGAGATTTGGGATGCATGGCTAGGCTTAAAAAGGCCCCTGTGGTCATTAGCCTAGTGGACACCTATGAACCTATTTGGGGATTCAGTAACTGTTCCTAACTTGCAGTCATCTGCAAAGTTAGTCAGCCAGAGCCCTTTGGTATTGGCTCTTACTTCAGAGAAGTAGATGTCAAACACGAGAAGTCCCAGCACTGAACCCTGTGTGACTCAACTGGTTGCTGGTCTCTTTATGGAGGTATTTTCCCCTATTTTGATCTGATCTCCTGCACCCTACTGGGGAGCCAGTTGGTAATCCAGCAGGTGACAAAAGGGCTTATTCTCAGTTTATTTAGCTTTTCTACTATGCCTGAGCAGGTATTGTGTCAAAAGCCTTGGCTAGGTTGAGGTATATGGTGTGTATTGTTTTGCCTTCCTCTATTGCTTTGGTGACCTTTTCAAAGAAGTTCACCAGGCTGAATAAGCATGACTTGCCCTTGACAATTCAGACTGAGACAAGTCCAGTGTTTGTAGGTTTACTATGTTATTAATGATTAATACATTTACAACCTATAAAAATAAAACAAAAACATCAGTAGTTTAAATATTTATAACAAATCAGAGATAATATAAAAACATTGGTTAAGAATCAATAGAAGTTAGATGACAATCATTTCATATTTATAGAAATTTTATTAAAGGTAAGTTAGTCTAATACAAACGGGAACTGCAATATGAAGTGAGGGAGAAACAGGCTTATGGTATATTTAGAGAGAGCCAGGGGAGGAAAATTGATAGAAGTAAGTGAATAAGAAGTTATGTACTCACCATAACCTTCCATCTGAGTAGGTGGCTTCATTTGTCTGCAACCTGTGGGTCTTGGATCTGATATCGGATCCGAGCCAGCAACTATTTATACAGCTATGGATCCGAGCTCCTAGCTCCTCCCCTCACCCATAATCCCCTGCCAACCCCAAATGACCTCAGATCAAGTTTGCCCTCCTATATACCTGAAAAGGTATCCCAACAGGAAAAGGCAGGAATAATACCACCATCTAACTCTTCTGACGGCCAGGGGGAAGAAGGGGGGGATGGTTGCAGACAAATGAAGCCACCTACTCAGATGGAACGTTATGGTGAGTACATAACTTCTTAATCTGGAGTAGGGACTTCATTTGTCAGCAACCTGTGGGACAGAGTCCCCAGCTACCTGAATCTTGGGCAGCCATCATGGAAGGATGTTACGGAGCACTGCGGAGCCAAAGGATGCTCTCCTTCTGGAAATGACGTCTAGTTTGTAGTGGTTAATAAAGGTATGAGATGAGGCCCAAGTGGCTGCCGAGCAAATATCATCTAAGGGGACTCTAGATCTGAATGCAGTAGAAGTAGATATGGAGCGAGTGGAATGTGCATGAACCCTTTGAGGTGCGGGCCTCCCAGAAGCCTCATAAGCTAGAAGGATACATTGGGAAATCCAGTGTGATAAGGTGACCTTCGAAACGGCTTTACCTAAATTGAATTTGGCAAAGGAAATGAACAGCTGATCAGATTGTCTGTGACCAGCAGTCCTATGAATATAGAAACGCAGCTGCCTGTGCACATCTAATGAATGCAGCTTGTATTCTCCTTTATTTTGATAATTAGGGAAGAAAACAGGAAGATTGATGGACTGATTGATATTGGTTTCTGATGCCACCTTAGGTAGAAAGGACAGATTGGTCCTGAGGTACACTCTATCCTGATGAGAAACCAAGTAAGGGGGTTTTACGGAAAGAGCTTGAAGTTCTGAAACTCTTTTTGCAGAAGTGATGGCTACCAGGAATGCTGTTTTCCAAGACAGGTATTTAAGATCAGCCGAGGCAGCTGGTTCAAAGGGAGAAGCAGTCAAGGCCTGAAGAACTAGTGATAGGTCCCAAGGGGGTATGGCTTCTTTGATAGGGGGCCTGAGCAGAAAAGTACCCTTGAGGAAGGTTTTACATAGTTTAGCTGACATCAAAGGACCTGTCTCGTGTCCTACATGGTAATGGGAGATGGCTGCCAATTATACCTTGACTGTCGAACAGCTAGTCCCTTGCTGAAAAAGCCTGGTAAGGAAGTCCAAAATGGACGTTAGCGGAGCAGTGAAGGGGTCCAGATTATGATATTCCGCCCAGATGGAGAAGCGCTTCCATTTACTGCGGTAAATCTTCCTGGTGGAAGGTTTATGTGCTGCCACCAAGATGGCTTTGACTGGTGAAGAGATACCGGGAGTCCTAATTAAGAGTGGAACTGGAGCAGCCAAGCTGTCAGCTTCAGGTTGTCCAGATTCGGGGTTGGTAAGCCTGATGGGTGGGAGATCAGATCCGGGCTGGGATCCAGAATCCAGGGAGGATTCACCAAGTGAGACCACAGGTAAGGGAACCAAGTTTGTCGAGGCCAGAATGGGGCAATGAGGATCATTTTGCTCCCCAACCGAGAGGCTTTCTGTAACATCTTTAGCATCAGGGATAGAGGATGATAGGCATAAAGTAACCACAAACACCACGCACCTCCTCAAACCTTTTAGATAAAAAGCACACAATCCGCTGGTCGGTACAATAAAGGTATATCCTCCACAGAACCACGCTTCAAAAAGTATTGTAAAACTGGATAGTAGTTTTAATATATAGACGAACACCAACAGCACAAAGTACAGCAACCATAGATTGAGTGCGCTTTCGTCTCTACGTAGGAGACTTCATCAGAATCAATGAAAACTATTAATTGATGCATTTATATACTTTTTGTTGAACATTAAAAACCTTGGCAACAGATTAAAAACAATTATTGCTTCAATTAAAGCACTGAAAATTGCACATGAGGGGCTCCTTTGGATGTTACAAAACTGCTTGTAAATACATACATAAAATTCATTCATAAAACAACTAGTACTCAGTAAAAAATTAATATTGTCACCATTACGGTGTAATATTACAATATAAAATATATATAAATATGTAAATGTTAAAGTACTAAAGTATGCTATATGTGTTGAAATGTTACAATATTAAAATATTAAAATGTGTAAGGTACTAGAATTTAAACTGTAGAATTCATAAATAGATAGAAATACAAGTACATAAATCTATACTGTAAATAAAAAAGGTCTACAAAAATCTTTGAACTGGAACCTAATTAATCAATACCCAAGTGGAAATTTATTTGGGATAGGCATAAAGTAGACCGGGCGGCCAAGCATGCACTAGAACGTCTCTTGGGGCTTCCCCTGATGGAGGAATCAGGGCGAAGAAGCTGTCGCATTTTGTATTTGAGGGCGAGGCAAAAAGATCACAGCAGGGTTGCCCCCATTTTGCAAAAATCCGCTTTGCTACTCAGGAGTTGAGGGACCACTCATAAGGGGAAAGAATAGTGCGGCTGAGTTTGTCCGCCAGAATGTTGGACCATCCCAAAATGTGCATTGTGATCAGAAAGCGGTTGGTGGAGATCGCCCATTCCCACACTCTCATGGCCTCTCAGCAGAGAGGATAAGACCTGGTTCCCCCCGTTTGTTGATATACCAGACAACTGACATGTTGTCCGTCTGTATCGCAATAGTTCCTACTGGAAGAAGGTTGTGGAGTGCTTGCAACGCCAACAGCACTGCCCTCATTTCCAGAACATTGATATGCAGGGAGGTCTCTGTGTCATTCCATGTGCCTTGGACTGTTCTGCCTGAGCAATTCCCCCCGCCACCCGAGGCAAGAAGCGTCCGTGGTCACCGTGACGAGAGGAGGTGGAGCGCAGAAGGGGCGACCTGTATGGAGGTCTGGGGAATGAAGCCACCATAACAGGGCCCTCCTGCAAGCCTTGCTGATAGAGACAGGGTGATTGAGAGAAAGAAGCTGAAAGGACCATTGTATTTGAAGGGTCCACTGTAGTACCCTTATGTTTAGGTGAGCGCATGGAAGGAGTGTAATTGCCGCTGCCATAGAGCGCAGTGCCCTCAGGACCAATTCCGCGGGTGGAGCTTCTGATTGGAGGATGGCCTGCACATGTAAACTGAGATGCTGTAGTCGTTCCAAAGTGAGGTAGGCTCGCAGACTTCTCGTATCTAATCTGGCCCCTATGAAGTCTATCACTTGTGTCGGAGCAAGGGAGGATTTGTCCATACTGATCATGATGCCTAACTGGGGGGCTAGGCGAAGAAAAAAATCTCTGGCTGAGCAGAGTAGATGCCTTGTTGGGGCGGTCGGGAGCCAGTCGTCCAGGTACGGGAAGACCTGCATTCCCTGAAGTCTCAGGTGGGCCGCTATCACTGCTAAAACTTTGGTGAACACCCTGGGGGCTGTGGTGAGGCCAAAGGGAAGGACCCTGAACTGATAGTGGCTGGCTCCCAGCCAGAAGCAGAGAAACCTCCTGGATCGTCTGTCCATTAAGATGTGGTAGTACGCATCCTTGTGGTCTATTGAGCACATCCAGATGTTCTCCCGCAACAGGGGGAGAATGGATTGAAGAGTGACCATTCGGAATTTCTCCTTGGTTACTGACAGGTTCAAGAGGGAAAGGTCTAGAATTGCTTTCAGGTCCCCCATCTTTTTTGGCACCAGAAAGAACCTGGAGTAAAACCCTAATCCGAGCTGGTCTGGGGGGATGGGATGGATGGCCCTTTTTTCTAGCAGCTGCTGGATTTCTGTGGCTGCAGCCTCCCTCTGATCGGGTGGTACATCGGGGAGGTTCTTGAGTCTGGGAACATGTAGCATAGGGATTTTGTAACCTCTGGATATAATCCAAAGCACCCAGCAGTCTGATGTGATGGACTCCCATGCGGTCAGATGCCTCGAGAAGTGCCCCCGACTGCCTCCAGAGTGGAGCAGTTGGGCAACCCTTCAGGGCTGTTGCGTGGGCCAATCAGAGAAGGATTCTCTGGACCCAAAATTTCTCGGTGCCCCTCTGCCTCTAGGGTGGCATCCTCCCTGTCCTCCTCTGCCACGGGAGGACTGGTTGTCCGGAGCAGGTTGGGAATGTTGCGATTTCCGGAACCACATCTTCTTCTGTCCCTTTTGGTTCTTGGAAAAGGACCTCTGGGGAGCAGAGAAGCAGACTCCAATGGCAGACAACGTCTTCCCGTCCTTCTCACTCTGGACAAGTGTCTCGCAAATGGTCTTGCTAAACAAAGCAGAACCATCAAAGGGGGCATTCGCAAAAGACGCCTTGAAGGGCTCCGCGAAGTCACAATGTCGGAGCCAGGCCTGGCGTCTCATAACTAGGCCTGCTTCTCTAGCTCTAGTGGCTCTCTCAGTTGCGTGAGACAACAGCCGCATAGAGGTATTAGAAACAGATCTCAGAGTGGCCATACGAGTGGAGTACAATTGCTTGTCCTCCGCCGACATGGACTCTGGGGGGGGAAGCAGCGTATTCTTTAATAAGATCGCCCTGCATCCTGATGACATGTGCCATGTAGTTCAGAGACCTTACTGAGAAGGTTGCTGAACTGAATACCTGCTTCCCAAGGCGATCCATCAAGCGAGACTCCTTGCGTGGAGGATGGACCGAGGGGCTCTCCTGAGCTAGTTCCCTCTTAGTGGCTGCTGCCATCAACATGGCATCTACAGGGGGACCCTTGCTTCAGTGGGTCCGGTCTGCAGGGGGGCTCAAAATCCTATCCGGGCGCTTGGGAATAGGCACCACAGTGTCCGGCTCCTTCCACACCCTGGTGGTCACAAGGTCCACCAGGGGGTCGGCCGGAGGGGACACCCGAGAGGTAGATGGGCCTGCTTCGAATGCCTCCAGGAACACGGACTCGTCGGAGGAAGCCTTGGGGGCAGACCACCCCCCCCCGAGCCTGAGCATTTCCATGATGTCTCCAAAGGAGACATCCTCAGGGGGTGATCTTGGGGAGCCTTCCCCTTCATCCAAGTCCGTGTCCTCTGTTAAGGACTCGGGGGAGTCCACATGCCTCCTCATACACTTATGCTTGCGAGGCACTTCCTCGGGGGGGGGGCTGTCCGAGAAGGTCTCACCAGCAATGTCCTGTTCCAAAGGAACAACCTGGGACATTGAAGCAGGCTGTCCCTGTGGCCGGGTGATGGAAGCCTGACCCAGCAGAGAGGGAGTGCAGGCCGGAGCCGAGACAAGGGCCGGAGGTCTGGATGCTCTCGACAGAGCCCTCTCCACTACATTGAAGGCCAAGGGGGAGCCACTCTCCCTGGGCTCCAAGAGCCGACTCCCACTCAGATCCGATGAAGGGATCGGAACCGGCGCCGAGACAGTTGGATCCGAGGGACCAGTGTGCTCCGACCTGGAAGGAGCCGAAGGCACACTGAATCCCTCGGATCCGAAGCTCGGGCCACAGCTCCGAGAGGTTGGATCCGATGATGGAACCGACAGACTCGAGGGTAGGGTCGGATCCGAAGTACCCAGTACTGTTGGCGCCGACCCACCCCTGGCTCCAATGCTGCCCGGCTCCAAGCGCTCCAAACCCAGAAAGCGGGTCGGAGAAGGAGCTATCAGAGCAAAAAAGGGTGTTGAGCTCCCCCTCGAAGTGGGGGGAGGCATGAGCACTCCCAGCTGCAGCTGGGCCTGGATGAACCTTCTCATCATCTGGTCCAGGTCTGCATCAGACAGGCTGTAGGTGGATCTTGACAAGGCCACCGAGGCAGGCCTGGAGTGCCGCCTCGATGACCTCGACGGAGATCGGGTCTCCTCCTCCTCCGTTCCCGGGGAGAAGCAAGGTGATCGGAGCCGAGGAGGAGGAGACCTGGAAGCCATGGAGGGAGAAGCCCGCTTAGCTGGGGAGGCCGAAGTGGAGGCCTCGGCCCGCCGCTTGTGGTGCTTCTCCCTCTGTTTCTCCCTCCTGGCCTCCTTATCCTCCGGCGCTTTAGTGGGAGTTTGAATCCCAGTTGGAGGAAGGGAGGCAGGAGTGGCCACCACCACAGGCTGGGGAGGTGCCATGGGAGTAACAGAGGCCGAAGCCGACTCCGAGGGCAAAAGTCCCGCCAGGACCAGCTTCAACCTCCACTTTTTCAGTGCCCTGGGGTTGAATCCTGCACAAATCGTGCATCCTGAGGACAGGTGTTCAACCCCAAGGCACCGAACACACCGAGTGTGGCCATCCGCCGGGGAGAGCTTATGGCCACACTCGGTGCATTTAGAAAAAATAGGCTTTGGGGCCTCAGACATGTCCCAAAACTAAGAAACACTACTCAAGCACACAAGGCCCCAAACGCAAACACATATAATCACACACTAACGACCAGCGAGGGGAGGGTATTTTTTCAAAAAAGAGACTAAAGGGAAGCCTAATACACACACACTAATTACAGACAGAAAAAAAGGGGACTAAAGAGAAAAAATAGCAACACATATCTCAAAATCACCAGGAGCTCAAAATCCAGCTGACACACTCTAGAGCGGCAAACTAGATCTGAGGTCATTTGGGGTTGGCAGGGGATTATGGGTGAGGGGAGGAGCTAGGAGCTCGGATCCATAGCTGTATAAATAGTTGCCGGCTCGGATCCGATATCGGATCCAAGACCCACAGGTTGCTGACAAATGAAGTCCCTACTCCAGATTTAAATTATATAATGGAGGTATGTATAAGGAATGAAAAGGTACTTGCCCAGATTTATGGATATAGTTTATTCTGATTTTGACCAAAAACAGAGCAATATTTTAGCTTGGAAGTCTTCTGGAGTGGTTTTGAAAGATGGGATGGAGGGTATTGACTTTATGGATACAGCTAAGGAGTTCCAGGCCTTAGCACCATTTATGAGACAGACAATGCCCAGCAGATTTAATAGGTTTGTAGAGAGACTGGAGTTTTTGGCCACTGGATCACAGTGATCAACTGGGAACTTGTGTAGAAAGGTTTTTAGTGCTGAACAAGCAGATGGATCCTGGATAATTTTATAGGTGGTAAGAAGTTGTGTATCTATTAGTTGCTGTGGCAGTTCTAACCACTTCAGGCTTCTCAGTACTATACAGTGGTGGCTTCTGAAAGGGTATTTGCTGCACATATAGCGACTTTGTTATAGCATTAATCAAGTGTTCATTTTTGTGAAGTCTGAGATTAGTAAGGAAGGGAGCACCATAAAGAAGAAGTTCCCTATTATGCTGTTGCAGAAGCAGGTTGTCGAATGCTTCTTTGTCAAACAGTAAAGCGCAAAAAGGCAAAATAGCCAAGAGGCGTTTCAGTGAATTCTTTCCCTAGGAAAGAATTCATTTGGCTGCTTTCACTTCTTTGCCTTTTTGGTACTGTAGTGCGATCTCGGAGTTGGTATATTTAAGTAGGGGGTATGTGGGGGGACAGCCCCCCACATTAAGTAATGTTTTACTGTTTTTTTTTTTTTGTTTCAGAACAGCGATTATTTTCCATTGGAAAATAATCACTGTTCTGAAGTTTCGATGTTGTAAGCTTTCGCTTACATGGGGTCGATTATCTGTTGTTCGCTCTTCTGATCATGCGATATGATAATATAGACCCAAAGAAGAGTGGGGAGGAGATAAGTAGTGGCAAGTGTAGTTTTAGTTGTGTCGGTGAGAACATTTTTGGCTCTGTTTTTCTTACACAATTTTGTATATTCAGGTCGACTGTAAGCTTATTATCCTCTATCACCCCTAATAATTTGCTATGAAAAGTGACTAAGTGACTTCAATGGTTATATTATCAAGAGAGAAGACTTTAAATTTTCTTTTGTAATGAGAGAGGGATTTGGGGGAAAAAGTAGTAACTTGGTCTTTTTTGGGTTAAACATAAATTGTGAATTATGAAGCCATATTTCAGTGGCTATAAAAACTTTATGGAGTAATTTTTTTGGAGGTGTACCATGTTGTCAGATGTGGAAGCTGCGGTGGTGCAGTGGTAGCATTGTTGCCTCATAGCAAGAGGTCCTCCCGTTCGATTCTTGGCTGGAGCACCTTCTGTGTGGAGTCTGCATATCCTCCCCGTGGTTGAGTGGTGTTCGAAAGACATGCGTGAATGGGTGTGCCTTCATTGAAGGTTGGACGTCAGGCTGGCACCTCTGCACCATAAAAATCGACTGCCAATCATTAGCGGACCGGAGTTCCACTGTGGTGACCCCTAACTGGGAAAAGCCAAAACAAAAACCAACCATGTTGTCAGATGTGCAAATGAAAGTGGAATCATCTGTGTATTGTATTAGGGTGTCATGTTTTGTGGATGTATAGAGGGTGCTGGTGAAAATGTTAAAGAGGACGGGACCAAGGATAAAGCCTTGTGGTACACTGGTGGTGACTGGGAGGTAAGGAGAGAGTGTGGAGTGCCATTTAACTGACTGATACCTATTGGACAGGTAACTTTTGAATCACAGAAGGGTGGACTGAGAGATACCTAGTGAAAACACTTGAAGTAAAAGTTTGCTGTGACAAACTCTTGAAGGCTTTAGACAAGTCTAGAAATAAGAAAGAGACTAGTTTGCTGTTATCTCTAGCTTTGCTGACAGCATCTATATAGGTTATGGGAAGAATGCAAGCCATGTTGTGTATGGGAAAGGAGTTCTTCCTGTAGAAGATAGTCTAGCAATTGTTTTTGAATACATTTTTTCAAGTATTTTGGCTTGGGGAGAGGAGATTGTTTAAAGTTATTAATGTCTGTTGAATTTCCTCCCTTGTGGAGAGAGATACTGTGTGACTTTTTCCACTGAGATGGAACATGGGATTCCTGGATTAACCTATTTATAAGGATTGACACAGGATAGGCAATGTTACTGGGTATTATGTTTAGGTACTCACTTGGAAGGTCATCAGCTGAAGAAGAGCATGATTTAAGTTTAAGAGTAGCTTTATACAGGATGTGGGCAGATGGTTTGAAGGTGAAAGTGGATGTGGTGATTGTGGCTGTTGGGCAGGGTTGGGATTAGATGTTGAGGAGTCATTGATTAGAGATGCTGTCATGATTATCAATCCCCTTCTTCACATTTTCTACATGGGGTTGGGGTGTCATGTTAACTGTTGCCATCTCTCTCAAATCAGTGCAACACTCCTGCCTTCTTCAACACTCAGTCCTGACTTTTGCAAATCTTTTCATACACAATCCATTCTCCTCTTTGCTGGGCACCCTCGTTTCCTCTTACCTTCTTCCTGTCTGTCCAAAATCTTCTTCACCAGATTGGCTTCTGCTTTTCTGTACATGTGCCTGAACCACAGTAATCTGTTCACTTTGATCTTTTCTGCAATTGGAGTTACTTTGGCTTCTGCTCTTATGTCCTCATTCTTCAACTGTCCCAGAGTGTGCATCCTACCACCCTTCTCAGGCATTTCATTACCATCACCTCTAGCTTTCTCATTTGCTCTACCCCTACTGCCCAGGTTTCTGTGCCTTACAGTAGTACTGGTTGCACCACTGTTTTGTACACCTTACTTTTCAGCTTCATCAGCATTCCTCTGTCATACACTACACCTGACATTCTCTGGTAGTTGGCTGCAGCCCCTCTCATTCTAGCGTTGACCTCTTCATTCAGACTTCCCTTTTCCTCAACCACCTCTCCCAGATACTTGAAACTGTTACTTGTTCCACAATCTTCCCTTCTACATCAATTCTCAGCTTCTTCTGATTTCCCCAATTTGCTGCCATTCCAACTGTCTTATCTGTACTTAGTTTCATCCCATATGCCTTCAGTTTTGCAGTTAGAACTGCTATGCTATCTTTAAAATAAGAGTTGGATTATATTGCAGTTTCGAGTGGTGAGTTCTCAGGAGAGGGATTCGGGTTGAATGTTTTGGTTGGGATGTAAGATTTCATTAATGGATGTCCAAAATTTTTAGGGTTGTATTTAGTATTTTTCCGAAAGTTATTATAGTATAGTTTTTTGTCTTCATTTATTTGCTCTTTAGCACAATTGCAAAGCATTCTTAAGTTTTCAAGATATTGAGATGTTTTACATTTTTGCCATTCTTTCCAGACTTTTTCTCTATCCTGCATTAGCATTCTACTCTTTTTGGATAGCCAAATTGCGTTATTTGTTTTAGTCTCTTCCTTCTAGGAGGTGCAAGGCTGTTTAGGATATTTAAAAAAGGTGCATTGAATTCAATTTTCAGCATCATCTAAAGGGGG
Organism: Protopterus annectens; assembly: GCF_019279795.1. Lineage (NCBI taxonomy): Eukaryota > Metazoa > Chordata > Ceratodontiformes > Protopteridae > Protopterus > Protopterus annectens. Next base: position 1,310,687,474 of record NC_056741.1, on the reverse strand, counting down.
GATTTTTGGGAAGTTCCAGTTAATAGATGATAGTGTAGTAATGAATATTTCTGGGTTAAACTTGGAAAGGTTGCTTGTTGTTTTATAAATATGTAGTTTAATTGGATGTGTGAGATGTCTGGTCATATAAATTGGGAGATGATCACTGAGAGAGTCTGACATTGTACCTGCTGGAGTTTTTGCTAAGCTCTGATACTAGGATACAGTCTAATAGAGAAATTGATGTCTTGCTATAAAGTGTGGGGCTATTAATTAGTTGTGTGAAATCATACAAGTTCATTCTAGATGTAGTGGAGTTAGGGTTTATGCCCAACCAACTGACATTCACATCACCTAGTAATATTTTTTCTTATGGAAATATTATGGCTGTCCAATGTAGGATATCTTCCAGCATAGCTGTGTTTTGACCAGGAGGGATATAAAGGAGAATAATACATATTTGTTTATAATTGTTTATTTTAAGGAGAGCAATAAGAAGCCCTGCTGACCTGAATTTTGGTACTGGTTTGCTGTAATGGGAAATGTGGTAGATGTTAGGGAATATTAAAATAATGCTACCACCCTTTCCTCTTTATACTGTCATTATGGATGATATTATAGCCAGGAAGTATAACTTCAGATTACTTTATGGCTGGTTTAAGTTAAGCTTCAGTTACAGCGAGAATGTCAGCCGTATGTTGAGTAATCCAACCATTCTAGTTCAGCAGTTTTATTTCTTAGGTTTCTAACATGTATTGCAGAAAAAAATAGCTCTCCAGGGTTGGGGACTGGCTGTTCTTGGGTTAAAGAAGTGTGTGTGAGAGAGAATTATCTTTGTGTTCATTGTAATAGGTAGGGCCAGGTTTAAGGTATATATCTCCTTCTAGAAAGATTTTAGTATATTGGAGAATTATGCATACTTATTTTTTGAAGAGGATTCTTGCACTTGATTTTGTTTGGTTAATCAGTCTATATTTGAAATAAAGTTGAGGGGCAATATTAAATAAGTTTGGCACACTGTGTGGAGAGTCTAAAGAGGTAGTATGCATAGGTGGTTGGGACAGAGTTGGAGAGGTGCTGGGAGATATTATTGAGTCATGGTTGGATGAAAGGTGGCACAGTAGGAGGAGAAGAACAGGATAAGCTGAAGAGTAGCATAATTAAGTACAGGAATCTGTATTTTATAGATGTCAGGTAGTGGGGAAGTAGCAGTGAAGAAGGAAACAATAAGTTGCAGGGCAGTAGGAGATTCAAGTGATGGTGGTTTCTGAAAGCTGGTAGAGGATGGGTAAGGAGAGAAGACTTTTCTATAAAAAGAAGACAGGTTGTCCTGGGGACCTTATGGGTCTGTAATTGCCTGGGTCTGTGGAAAGTCCTCCCTTATGCAGGGAAATGACTGTAGCTGCTCTCCATTTATTTGGTGCAAAACCTGTATGAAGGCTGAGGTTGAACAGTATTGTTGGCGAGGGGGGAGGTAAATAAGTCATGCTTCATGCTATTTAAGATGCATCCAGGGATGTTGTGAGGACCCATTAATGCAGTATTCTTAGCCTTTAGTAGTTCTTTCAGGACTTGGTCTTGTGTGATAGTTGGACTTGAGTCAGTTTCGGGTTTATCTTTTGGACTGACTGATGGGGGGAGAGAGAGGTAAAGTCTGAGCTGAATTTAACAGCCAGTAGGTTAGCTGTATTTTTAGCCTCACTGTAGTTAAGATTGCTCACAATCAACTCAACTCATTATTCTTCTGAGATTTCAACATAACTAAAACAGTTTTGTGATTGTCTTTGGCTTGGAAGTTTACTTTAACTTCAAACTTGGCTTTGATGGATTCTATTATGCTCCTGAGTTGTTGGTCTATTTCAGTGACAAGGGCTCTATCATTCTGGGAATCACTCTCCTTACTTTTGGTCGAAATTCTCTTCCTCTCATTATAAAGCTTGTTGGCATTAGAATTCCACCAAGTTTTTTTTCCTGAGGTTTGCCCTGCACCAGAACCGGATCATGGTCAAATGGGGCCCTAGGCAAGGTAATGGATTGGGACCCACCCCATGGAAGCCATTCCAGTGTCCCATTACTTGGCTATTTCTCCTCAGTTACCATAAACACTATTCAGACCTGACACTATTTTCTTTTTTACTTGTATAATGATTACAGGTATTTGGATTTAACTTAAAATTATTTCAAATTTTATAGCACAAACACTGATAACTATTTGCTAAACAAAACAATACAGTCTCAGTATTAAAACATACTTAGTATGAACAGTAAACTTTTCTGCCCTTGAAACAGCATTGAAACCCACATTCAAAGAAAATAAATCTGGCCAGTGGTGGATTAAGTTTACTTTTGGGCTGTTTTCAAACCATAGATGCCTTGCATATATTTTTAGAACCATATATACATGCACGTGTTCTTTGATTCACCTTCCTGATTGTATTAAATTATAGTCCTTTTATAATACAACACTACTTGTTAGAGTGTGTTTTAAATTTGTAGTTTTGATCATTTTTTCTTGGTTTAATTTCTCCAAGTCTTTTGGGTTTCTAATACCATGACGGGAATGGACCCCATTCCTAAGGTAAAGTATGATTAAAATTCATGAAATTAGGATTGTTTCAATGTTTGATGTTAGCCAAAAGTGCTCATCTCAGCACCTGCAATATGCCTATAATTGACTCCTGCAATTCACATAGAGTTACATTTATTTGCAATGTATCGAAATACGACTGTAAATTATTTTTTATGAGACCCATTGTTTCTGCTACTATTGGAACTGTCTGGGTATCGTTCTTCCACATTGCCCTCATTTCTGCCTGCAAATCTTGGTATTTTTATGACTTTGTGTCTATTTGTACATAAGACAGTGTAATCACTGGGTATAGCAATTTCAATGAGCAATGTCTTTTTATGGACTACTATATCTGGTTTTCTCACATCTATTTTTGAACTGTTGGTAATGGGTGATCCCATGTGATATAAATTTCGTTATTTTCTATAATGCTTTGTGGCTCGTGCTTCCAATGCTTCTCAGCTACTTTCAATATTGTAATGCTGGCACAAGCCCCAATGCAACTGTCTTGCTACATTATTATGCCTTTCAGTATACAGGCCCTCTGCCATTAATGTATCACACCCAGCAACAAGATGTGTGACTGTTTCCAATTCTGTTTTACAAAACCTGCATTTGTCTGTTTTTCAAACATTTTCAATGGACTTTGTAAACCAATGTATACGTAGTCCACAATCCTGGGCTGCCAATACTAATCTTTCTTTTTTGGGGGTTTAAATTCACCTGTCCTTAACCATTCCTGCATCAGATCCTGATCGACATGTTGTTCCAGCAGTTTTCTGAACTTGCAACTATATTTACGTCTTTCCCACATTTGTTGCCTTCTCATCTGATCCTTTACCTTATATTTTTTCTTTTGTTTTTGACACCTTCAGTATTCTGATTTTTATCTACTTCTAGTTTGACTTCCATTCTCACTTGACACCTATATGCTTCTGCTAAATTAAGCAGGGGAGTCATCTTAGACTTTTTCTCCTCATATTTTAAAACATTCACTATGTCTGGATCTTGTGGGGTCAGCAAATTTATACATCTAATGAATTTCAATGAGGCCCATACCTCCTTCAGAATGGTAAATATATAATCTTGGTATACAACGATTTTTATAAATCATTTGATAAGCCTAAATCATTTTTCTTGTTTTCCTGTCCAGTACCTTTTGGGTCCATCAGTCACTCCAAAACTGTATGTTAGAACAGGAAGAGCTAATTGATTTACAGCTTGGACTTTGTTCCTAGATGTCAGGGCTGTTTTCAGTATTAATTTAGTCTTCTAAAATATTCCTTACTAAGTTCTGTTCACATTTGTTCATGTTTTTTGTTGATCCTTCATCAGTTCCCAAATAGTTACATACTCACTTCTGTTCAAGTTCCTTTATATCACATTCCTCTCTCAAACTGATATTTTCTTAGTGTTACAGCTTTCCTGCCTTAAAGGGTGCTTTTGCACATTCATCAAGACCAAATTACATTCTTATATCATCTGAAAAAGTTTTGACCACTTGCAATTTTGCTTTCAGTTCCTCATCTGATGAAGTATACAGTTTTAAATCATTCATAAAAAGAGGATGAGAAGTCCTTATACTCTGCTGTTTTCTGGGAACCAAATTGTAACCATGACCTAAAATGTTAAGTAGACAGCTTATTGGGTTAAGGGCAAGACAAAAGAGCAGTGGTGACAAAGAATCACCTTGGAATATTCCCCTTTGAATTTTTAACCTTGGAATAACAATTTGTTCTTCATCATGGCTTAGCTGCAGAGAGCTTTGACACTGTTTTATGGACACTGTCATTTAATTGACCCATGCAGGATGTATATAGAATGGTAAGCACTTCTTTATCCGTGAATGTAGGATGCTGTCAAATGCTTTTTTGTAGTCGAACCATGCCATACTTAGATTCTTCCCCTTTTAATAATTCTCCATTATGTCTTTATTTAATAACATTTGTTCCATATGACTTTCATTTATTACCCTTTTGTTCTATTGTCATGATTGAGTTTTCTTCTAAATGACTATAAACATTATCACCATCAATTCCAGTATATAGTGTATACATCTTTGGAAGGCAAGTTATTGGTCTATAGATTTTAGGACAGCTTGTAGGTTCAGTCTTAAGAAGGAGTCTTGTTATTCCTGCTGTTAACCAGGTTGGTGTCTGTTTGAGATCTGCATATAAATAGTCCTTACTCAGGGCTCAGTCTTCATGTAAATATGTTGATACTTTTAGTCAGAAGTTACGTACTGCATCTGGGACTTGGGTTTTCCATGGGAGTTTTTCTTAATTTAGTTTGTTTCTCTGCCCATTACTTCATTTCATTTCATAACCTGTACATTTGAACTTCTTACTGTTTCTTTTACATCTTCTATCCATACAACATCTTTGTTATGCTTTACAGGATCTTCAATAGATATTTCTCTAAAATGTGTCTGTTTCTTCTTTTTTAGTGGTGCTTCTATTCCTTATGCCTTGATTCCTAATTCTCTATAAAACTGTTTAGATCATCCATAGACTGCTTATTTTATGCTTTTCCTTTATATTTATCTGCATATCTTCAAAGTTTTTTCTGCCTGTGCTGATATCTTTAGTTTATTATTTGCACTAGTGTATGATAGATCCCGGTCTGTTCTAATACTGTGCATTGCTTTTATCACGTCTATCTTTCTGAGTATTTTTGTTGATCTGTTCCATCTTCTATACTCTTCTAGCAGTGACACTTCTTGCCTTAATTGCTTTATAGCTTTCTCTAGTCAGTTCTTCCGTGATGGCATTTGATTTCTTCCCTTCCTTTCCCTTATTGCCCTGTATTTTTGTGGTAAGACTTTATCTATTATTAATTTTACTGTACAGTAATATATACTATTTACTTCTGTTATATTACATGAATTTCTGTGAATAGTCTTGATTACTGTTTTCATTTGTTTTATCAAACTTCTAAAATTTTGGGTCACATTAACTTTCTGCAGCCTATTTCTTTCACTGATCTTAATATGTTTATCCATCTCTATTAAATCAAGCAACTCTTCCCTTAGATCATTTTCTTCTAAACTGAGGGCACATTCTTTGTACTCTCTTTACCGTGGGAATTCTACAGAAAGTTCAAGAACATCTCCCTTTGACATATTCTTTTCAGCTTCACCCTGTGTCATCCATTGCTCTTTCATATAGGAACTCATTGGCCTATCAGTTATAACATTTTTCCAGTAAGCAGTAAAACAACATGTATGAACAATAATGATGAAATTACCCATTTCAGAACATTTCAACCACAAAAGGCCACTCAATATCGATCAATATGCACAATCTCTGCAGAAGTAAAAGTCATCTGATTAATGCCATATTAAACAGATCTTTGACTAATAAAGAGATTGCTGCTGGCAAACAACTTTACATTTCAGTGTTTCATCTACAAATTCAGTGCCTGTTGCCCTTGATGAATAAATTATCTATGTTACATAAAAAAAAATGGTAAGCTGGTAGAATTGCAATAGGGAATGGCCAGCAAATGGACATTAGGTTCATAGTTACTAGGCATCTCATGCAAAGGAGGACATGCTCAGTACTGCAGTATCCCCATCCCCCCTTAAAGTACACTGCAGTATCAGTAATCCATCTACATGGTGTGGGAGTAGAACCACAGTCTACTACACCAAAGGCAAGTATACTACCAATTGCATATCTAGCACTGCTTTCAAATTGTACAGCACAGATATTGATAACCATTTGTTAAAGAAAAGAGATGCACATTGAAACCAAACTTAGCATGAGCAACAGTAAACTTTTCTTCCCTTGAAATTCACAGCTCCTTGAAAAATGCATGGAAACTCGCAATTCTTTAAAAAAATTCATGGAAACTGTAAAGTAGTCTGGTAGCTGGTATAAAAAATTCAGACTCTTATTTCTTGTAATCAAGCTAGAGGGTTTGAGCCTGAATATGTTAATTATCTAACCCTTTACACACACACACATACATGCACGCATGTAGACACACACACACACACACACACACACACACACACACACACACACACACACACACACACACACACACACACACACCTTACTGAAAGGAGGATATATGTCTCCAGAACAAATGTTCATCATTAGAAGGAAAGGAACCCAAACAACTTTAAATTCCATGCATATGCAGAAAAGAAGCAGCAGCAACAAAAATATGCATCCATTGACACATGCATAAAAGCAGCACAAATGCAGATGTGCATGCATCCATGCACTCACAGAAGTAGAGTGCATTCTTAAAGAAGAATGCTTTTCAAAACAGGCATGTAAATTTTGCGTATAACAAAGTCAATAAAGCAAGTGTCTGAGGAGCAAGTGCTCCGATGCTAAAAAACAAAGATAAACCCCAGAGACACTCCAAGGCTGTGGATGTAAATAAAGTTCTCAGATAAAAACAATTTCAAGTAGTAAACTCCAATAAATCCAAAGGACGAAGTTTGAAATGAGGAAAGATTCATTGTGCAGAGTTAGGTTAGCGCTTTCACCCTGTTGGGCTTCCTCAGACCTTTTAAAGCTCTGAGCTTTCTGTTTAGGCATGTAAATTTTGTCTTTTAAATTAAAAATTAAATGTTGTGGCAGTACCCTTGGTCAGTGACCCCCAGTCAGAAGGCCTAAGGCAGTTTCCTAGGTTGCCAAGTATTGGATCTGTCTCTGCCCTGCACTTATTCCTACAGGGTACAGTGGCATCTGTGCATCTAATAAAATGCTCCTATAGTGCTCTGGTGTGCATTTCTGCTTATTCTGTGGTATTAACTGGATTTAGTGGTGAATTCAAGCTTGCCAATGTATCACTTAGGAGTAGGTAGTTTGCATTAGAGAAAATTTTCAAGGTATTTTGGATAGAAGTGGTGTCATTTTAGCTTTATTTAAAGGAAGACAACTTTATAATCAAACCTAACAAATGCTGAAGATATATGTGGGATGGTGCAAGATTCACCCATATTAGTAAGGAAAAGATCCAAGATGTTATTTTCCCTAATGGGTACTCTGACTAATTGTTCCAGGGTTTTTATATTGACAAAGTCCAGAAATTTCTGTGCTTGTGCACTAGTAATGGTGTAGGTTTCCCAGTCTATAGCTGGATAATTTGGATCACCTAGGAAAAGTAGTGGGTTTCATACTGAGTGATTCTAATTCCTGTAAATAGGTTTTATGGCTTTTTTGGCTCATAGACGAAGTTATATAGCAAGCCACTATACAGTACAGGACTTTTCTGATGGTTATTTGGACATGAAGAAGCGTTAGTACATCATGTTGCTTTACCAGCCTTGAGGAGAGTCTCTTCTGGATGAAAATTGAGACACCTCCACCTTTTATTCTCTCCTGCTCAGTAGCTGGTATAAACATGTAGACGCCATTATTGCTCTGAACAGCTACAGTGCTCTCCGCCATTTTAAACCGTGTCTCAGTTACTATACAGATGTCTATGTCCCCCAGAGTGAGGAATGGTGTAGGGAGTGGAGTTTCTTATTTAGGCTCCTAGCATTGATCAGTAACACCATTCTAGAAAACAAAAAACTGGGCTGTATATCATTACTGAGATGTATTATCAGGAGCATTTTTCATTGTGTGAGAATGATGTTCATTTATCATTCATTTTCTAGGCCTGCTTAGTTGAATTTACTATTATGGTTGAGTTGTAGCCTATCCTGGCCCTTAACTAGTATGTAGCAGAAAATCAGTCTTGCATAGGACAAACGATGCTACACACTATAAACTGAATGGATTCACTCCAGATACGTGGAATATTCTAAGTGGTGTTTGTGACAATTTCTGGATAAAAAAAAAAAAAAAAAGCATTTTTAATTCAGATACTTTGTTTTCAGCAAGTAATATTCAGGGTAATGACTATGTGGGTGTAATAGTCCTGAGACTGCTCGTAGTTCTGTAAATAAGAGTTTTTTCCTGGATCGTTTTTCTCTAAAATGAACTCTAAGTGCAGTTTGTTCACTTTGAAAAGTTTTCTGTCAAAAATTACTTCTATTACTATTTTTATATTGGACAGGAAGAGTTCTGTTATAACCCTGCCATGATCACTGGGAGCTGTGTCAGAAGAGTGATATTGTTAAAACAGAAAGAATGTTATCGATTTCTCTAGATACTTTATTAAATGTACGTACAGAAGGCTGGTTCAACAAATGACTGAGTACCATGAATCCTAGCATGACAGAGACTGTAGAGCACAAGCTAGAAACAAAGTGGCTCACACAAAACACAGTTAAAAATAATAATTCTTCCAGTCCATGATCTAATAATCTTTTATGATAACAGAATTTCTTGATATTAGATTAAGTCACATGAAATCAAGTATTTGAATATATGCTAACCCTTTAAAATAGATTGAGACTAACAGACAGACAAAACAGTGGATGTATAGCTGGTCATGTATTTATTACTGGATACTTCAGGGTTTAATATTAGGTCTGGCTATGTTTAAGGGACAGCAGCCTGTGAATGCTTGATGACTATATCATAACTGTTAAATTTGGGTAAGCTTGGCTAGGCTTAAAATAGCTCCTGGGATCTTGGGCCGATAGCCTAGTAACTGTGTATGAATCTATATAATGTTAGTGACATATCTGCCTGTATTAATCATACACTGATACATTATATTCAATACTATACTTTCTAAACGGTTGTGCTTAATTGTTTTCATAGAAAATTGAACTTTTACAGTATCATGCAAATATAACATATCCTACTTTTTTCTTTTCTTTCATATCCAATATATTGTTTAGTCCCCTGCAATGTTGTTCCTAATATTTTCTAAAACAACAGGGAAAAGCTGTGTGTTAAACTTTATTTTTCATGTATTACTTCTCCCAATCTAAATGTTTAGTTTTTTTGTCCATTCCATGTAAAAAACAACTAAATCAGCATCTGGTTTAGTAACAACAAATGTGTTCACATCATAAGATTAATTTAAAGAGTGCACTTTTTCTTTTGCTAGATGACTAAAGAAGAAAAGATGAATTTAATTGTCAGGAGGTTTTAAATATGTCACTGTTCATAGGGGTGATAGCACTGGTACTAATTTATATACTATGATATCAAGGATCATTATCATTGTTTGTTTGTTTTTTAACTTTTTTAAAGAATGGAAATAATTTATGCTCATTCCATATCTGTTCTTTTTATTCTGAATCCTAAGAAGACAAAAGTAGGTATACAGACAAACTACAGTGTTCCTTTCAATATTTTTATAATAAAATAAGGGTGCGTTTAAAAATCTTTCCCGTTTCACTGCCATCAGTACCGAATACTTTCGTGAAATAATAAAAACAGAACCAGTTACCTAAGAACCATGTTATACTTGGTCTGCTTTCCTATCTAGTAGATACGTAGACATTTCTCATTAATAACTGACATCTGACTTCTTCTTACATCAATTTAGAGCTGGGGCATTCAGAAGCATTCAAATATTTCCCATGGGCTTCTACCAAAGGCAGTATAAGGTATTATATGCAGTGAAGTCTGTGAACACAAATAAAGTATAATCTACTCTTTCATACTGTGTTATGTGACCAGTGCAGTACTGCATTGATCTGTACTTAGTCCCTTACTATTTGCTATCTGTTTTTATTATGTAAAGGTAGGAGGAGCAGTTTAGATTCCTAAATATACAGATGACTGAAAATTTGGTAATCACAGCTCTAACACAGCATGTGTTAGAATATTACAAAAAGATTTAATCCTACAGACTTGGTGTGATGACATTAGCCTCCCCACCAATTAATATTAAGAAATGCAAAATACAAAATTTGCAAGGAAGGAAACATTCTGACAACAGACAAGCAATCCCTGAAAATTGACTACTATATAAAATAAATAGACTACATTAATGAATAACATGCATACCTTTGCTACAAAGTTTGGTCACCACAGTGAAAATGGCTTATGGTGTTCCTCAGTTACCCATATGTTAGTCAGCACCACGTATAGCTAAAAAAGAGAAATCACTGTCAATGTCTCATTGGTTTGTCTAAGCATTGAATAGAACACTTTCTTTAGCAGTTTTAAATTCATTTAGAAAAGTCCAAATATCCATAAAAAGGAAGACTTCATGTTTGAAAACAAATCCTTATATAGAAATCTAAAGGTGTTATAACACAGTTCTTAGTGTTGTATAGGCTCCTTTAGGGCATCTTTTATCTTGTTTTCTTAGCAGTGAAGGACTCTGTCTTATCTGAAAGCCTGAGTCTTGGACATAATAATAGGCAAAGATAACTCCAGGTTGTGTAATCTTGCAGTTAAAATAAATATTAATACAACTAAAATGAGATATTTTACACAATGGTTTCATAAGTTTTGGGATAGATTTCCTAAAGGAGAGAAAGTAAATCACATAGGAGAATTACCATTAATCTTCTTAACAAGCAAGCAGCAGGAAGCCTGACGTTATAATATGTGTCACATAGATCTTTGTTGCATATTTGATGGCAGATTTTACATTTTTTCATGTTTGTTCAACCCATACTTTTAGACAATTCCTTAATATTATTCTGACGTGCTGTTTCATTTTTGTCATCTGGCACATGTATACTGGCATGGTATGATTTTGTAACCATATAAACTGTGAACCATAAATCTGATGAATAGTTCTTCTCAGATTTGCCAGCTTCTGTATCTGAAAATTTCTCTTCATCCCAGTTTATGAGTTCCTGGCTCAAGATTTTTTCCTTCTTGAGTAAGTTCCAAAACAAACTGCATAAGGTTTGCTCCAGCCAAATTAAATATAACACTCCGACATTTCATCACCATTACCTGCAGCCAAGCATGGCTCGGAGACTGATACATATGTTTACAATGTTGCCCACTAGGTCCTTAACATTCCTTTTGAAATATTTGAAATGGGTCTATATTAAAATACACCCAAAAATGACAGAAAATCCAGAAGAATAGTGAATCTCAAACATTGCTCTTCTCCTTTAAATATCTTTTTTGTGGGCCCCTTCTGCACATCCAGATATGAGGGGCAACCCCCCCCCTACACTTGAACTTATATATACCACTGCAAGATTTCCATACCTGGGAGAAAAGGGAATATTCATTGAAAAGGCCATCTCAAACTTAGTATATATTACGTCACTTGTTTTGCCATTCAGTCTCTGTGTTTCCGGATTTACTCTAGTGGGTCCTGACATTTCAAACAGTCACCATCTGAAAGGTTATATTTCTATGTTCCAAAGTTATGCTGTGTTTACTGTTGCAAACTGCCCCATGATTCCCTTTATAAAAACAAGAAAAATTATACTAATCAGTCCTGTAGCCAATATAGTCTGAGAAATTGACACAAAGACAATAAATAATGTGTTTTGATAACCCGTACAGAAGAGTCTTGGCAAATTTTTTTTTCTTGGTTATTCACAACTGTAGTTCCCTCACTGCCTACAGAAGGGTTTGTAGGAAAATGTACATGCAGTAGATAATGTTAACATTATTTAGCTGCCATTTTTTATCTTATTTATTTGTTAACCAGATAAATTCACTAGGCACAAATAACTCTTTTAAGGGGCTACATGAACGCATGCACCATCTAAATGAGTGACTTTCTCAAAATCACACAGTAGACTAATAAAATCGGCAAGAAAGATTCAGCCAAGCTAAAGTCTTCACGGGGTAATGCCTTGAACTTCCTGTTGTGGAAGTTCATGGGATAAATGCAAATTACCCCTTAAGGTCATACCCACACTGCAGCTGAAAGGCTTCTGAATGTCCATGACTTTTTACTTTTTAAATCTTTATGGGTACATTCAGGCCAATAAAGCTAAACCTCAGTAGCTGTAGACATACTATGTTTCAAACTTTTTGTGACCTCATTAATACAACAAAAGTGGATTGTTTCACTATACTTCAGAAACACAGGGCTTAAAATCCTTCCTGATGCTCAAAAGTATTAAGGTGCCTGCAAAACATCCCAAACAACATCCAAGCAAAGGGTAAAAAAGTTACATAGACAAACCATTTGGCAAAAACTGCAAGAAAGACTTAGGCAAGTTAAAGTCTACAGTATGTAATACCTTAAACCTCCTCTAGTGGAGGCCCATGGGATATATCTGAATGACCCCTTTAGGAGATATCGGTACTGCAGCTGCATTGCTTCTTGGGGAAACTTACAGGAGGTTTAAGGTATTACACCGTGAACACATTAGTTTGGCTGAGTCTTTCTTGCAGTTTTTAGTGAAAGGTTTGTCTGTACAAGAGAAACTGGGGGAATCAAACTCTTAATTGTAGGATTTTGATCACTAACAGTTCATAGCTGTAACCCCCTACAAAGATCATAGCCACAGTTCTTTATGTCATTAGTCAGTTATGCAATATGCTGAAATCCTACATCACAACCAAATCTTCCACATATCTGGACACATTTAAAACAGAACACAAAATATTTGGTTGAAGGGCTCTGTTTCTGTACCACATAACATATTCACTTTCTATAGCTGCTATGTTAATAACAGGGGCATCACTTCAGCATTTGTAAAAGGTGGGGTGGACCTGACATAATAAATTGTGTATACATGGTTTTGTGTGCGGGCACTCAGTGTGTGTGAGGGGCACTCACAACTCAGTACTTTAGGAAGCAGACTTTGACTCTTAAAAGGATGGGGAATATTCTTTTATAAGCAATGCAGAATGGCATACATAATTGCTAGGCTTACCATATCTGTGTCCTCTAAATATTGTCCAACAATTCACATTGTCAAAGTGTTTTGCAACTGTCCTAGCCCAGCCATCAGATCATTGTCAATCTGCTGACACAATACAGGCACTCATGCTTGCTCAAATCCTGAGACAACTTTGAAACAACTGAAACTATTAATCAGATATTCTTAACATTCAGTCAGCATTTGAACAAAAATATAACTTTTTGCTCAAATTCATCATGTAATTGATAGTTTGACTTTCACCAAATGGCTTTCCTACTGTTGGACAAAGTTTGAATCCTCAAGTTTTGACTGCCCAAGCTTCAACTTGCTGATGATTGGAGTTCCTCCACAAGAGATCACTGTCACTGTTGGTGAGTTAAGCCAATTGTGATTCCCTTTTTGAGGGAATTTCCCCCTTCTTTGATGCAACCATTAAATTGATATATATATATATATATATATACACACACACACACACACACACATATATATATATATATATATATATATATATATATATATATATATATAAGTTTGGGAGGGGAGTGGGAGATGGGGGGGGGGCTTGCCCCCAGCAAAAACACCTAAAAAGTGTTTTTTGGCAAGATATTTTTGGTGAATGCCGTTCTAGGATTCCAATCCTTGGTGCATTTGTTTTGGTCCACTCACAGTGGAAGCTCACCAAATGCCACTTGAAGTTTTTGTGATATAACAGTACTGAGCTAGAGCAAAATACACACTAAACTGACCACAGACTGCCTCATGATTTCATGTATGAAAACAGTATATGCAATATCTAATGCTGCCACTACAAAACAAAAAACCAGTAACATCTGGAGGGGGTGAAGTTACATTTTTAATCACTTAATAACACTAAGCTTAATTTCACATTATCAGAGTATGTTCCACAGCAATTGCAGTACTGTCTCACCAGATTTGCAAAATTGACATGAGGTTACATTGACAGTTACAAACTATTCTTTGTTTTTAAAAAATGGGACTTTTTTGCAAAATAAACCTTTAATGCAATAGTTATGATTTTTATTTTTTAATGTTTATTGTTTAGTTATCTGGGAATATGAGCTACTCAAATTGCTCTTATAGGTTCATAGGTTCATAGGTAGGTACTAGGCTATCGGCCTGAGGACCTGCGTAAGCCTAGCCAACAAGGTTCCCTAGCTTATGCCACCCAAAAAAGTTATTTTCCTGTGCCACTGTCGAGCAGAGACACAGAAGTGATCCCCGGGGTGTATTTCCTTTTTCCCATCCAACCATCAAGATTTTTCTTGAAGAGTGCTAATGAGGAACTTTGCTTGACATAGATGGATAGCCTGTTCCAGAGTATGGGAAGTCTCTGGGACAGGAATCTATCCCTCCAGCATGTCCTGTTTATTGTGGTGACAAGGTTTAGGTCCTTAGACCGTGTAGCTCGGAGTGACTGGGATTTCTTTAGGTGTAGCATGTCCAACAGCTCTGGTTTTGACATAGCTTTATATGTTAGGCAGAGTTCACCTCGGAGTAGGCGATATGCTACGGAGTAAAGCTGCAGTTTTTTGAGACGGTCAGTGTAGGGCATCTGTTTGAGGCCAGTAATCCTCTTTGTGAGGTATTTCTGTGGCCTTTCCAGCTGCTGCAGATGTCTTGTGAGGTGCATTCCAAAAGGGGCATTGTACTCTATAATGGGTCTAATGAGTGTCGAGTAGAGGGGAACTATGCCCTCTTTTTTCCTGGATGAGAACTCTTTTATGATGAGGTGTGCCACGTAGAAGGACTTCCTGACTACTGTGGTGATGTGACTATCAAAGGACAGACTACTGTCCACCTGGGTCCCAAGGTCTCTTATCACACATTCAGTGTTAAGTAGATTGCTATCTATGTAGTAGTTCATGGGTACAGAGTTTTTACTAAAGGGGATGACAATGCACTTTTTGGCACTGAGCTTGAGGTCATGGCTCTGACACTAGGCATCTGTCTCAGCGAAGCCCTTCTGTAGGATTTCCATATCATTTGGGGACTCGACTAAGGTTCCTAGTTTGCAGTCATCTGCAAACTTCATTAGCCAGAGGCCTTCTGTGTTAGCCTTTACTTCAGAGAAGTAGATACCAAACAGGAGAGGTCCCAGGACTGAACCCTGTGGTTCTCCGCTTGTCACTGGTTTGAGGTCAGATTTGGAGTGTGCAACTTTTACAGTGTGGTTTCTGTCAGTGAGCCAGTTGGCAACCCATCTTGTGAAGTAGGGATTTATATCTAGTTTAGTGAGTTTAGCTATAATTCCAGAATGGGGGATGGTGTTGAAAGCCTTGGTGAGGTCAAGATAGGCTGTGTGAACCACCTTACCCTCATCTACGGCTTTGGTGATTGCCTCAAAGAAGTCGATCAGGTTCAGGAGGCATGATCTGCCTTTCACAAACCTGAACTGGGTGGGATCCAGAGTTTGTAGGTTACCAATGTCATTGTTTATGAGTTCCATGATGATACATTCCATGGCCTTGTAGACCAGGCTCATCAGGCTAATAGGGCGATAGTTCCCGGGATCAGTGGTGGCTCCCCCTTTGTGGAGTGGGATAACTGTTGCTGTATGCCATTTAGTGGGCACAAAGCCTGATGTGAGGCTATGACTTAACATGGTGCTTAGGTGGGGAGCCAGTTCATTCTGAAGTTCGTGTAAAATGCAGCCTGGGATGTTGTCCGGTCCCATGGATGCTGTGTTTTTGGCTTTAGAGAATGCATCTTTTATCTCCGTAGTTGTGATTACAGGGACTCTGCATTATTCTTGTATAGATATGGGCCCTTTAGGGGGTGGGGGGTACAGTTAGCACTGAACCTATCTGCCAGGATGTTGGCAATATCTGTTGGTTCTGTAATTTTCGTGCCATTGTGCTGTAACTTAGAGCAGATCTGGATGTTGCCATTGAGATTCTTGACATAGCTATAGAATGCTTTGTGGATGTCCTTAGAATCAGTGGCGATTTTGTTTTCATAGTTAGCTTTGGAGGATCTTATAAGGGATCTCAGCTTCTTACTGAGGCTGACCAGGGAGCTCCTCCACTCATGGGATTTTACTCTCTTTTGCAACAATTTCTTCCTTCTGTTGTACAGTTTGTTTATGGCACGGGACCACCAAATTGGCTTCCTTTTTTTGGAGGATAGCATCTTGGTTCTGTTTGGGATAGCTCAATCCATGCACTCTTGTAAGTGATTATTGAGTGCATTTGTGTAGGATTCAGCAGTCGTAACTGTATTGTCCATCTGCATGAGTGTCTTGAAGTTCACCACTTCTGTCTTAAGAAGCATGAAGTTGGCTTTGGAGAAATTATTTACCATGGTTTCCTTAATGGGGGGTGGGATGTGGATATCAAGGGCGATTAGCTTATGGTCGGATCGGACCAACGAGGAGTTGACTTTAGGTGTGGAACACCGGTCACTCATGTTGGTAATGACTAGGTCTAGGATATTGTTGCCCCTGGTGGGGTGTGGATAAGTGGATCCAGGGCACTGGAGTTTATGAATTCCAGAAAACGTTGTGTGTAGGAGTTGGTGCATGAGTAGTTTTCCCAGTTAATGGTGGGGTAGTTGAAATCGCCCATTATTAGGGTGTTTGGTTGAACCTAATATTTTCCAGTACATCAAGAAAATAGGAGTGGGAATCTTGGGGCATGGTGGGGGATCTGTAGCAAGCTACAATTTGGACTGCAGTTTTGCCCAGAGTTAGTTGCACTTGGATAACCTCGGATGCATTATGCTGAGCAACTAGCCTGGAGGTGTGGATATCCTTAATGAATATGGACACACCTCTGCCTTTGGTATTCCGGTTCAGGTTACAAAGCCGAAAAGTGTGGTATGAGTTATAGCCTGGTAGTGCAGGGGTGCTCTCTGGAGCCTTGAACCAGGTCTCAGTCACTGCACAGATATCAGTGTTCTCCAATTTAAGGAGTGCCTTGAGTTAGTGCATTTTGAGATTTAGACTTCTAGCATTGAGTAGCATTACCCTCAGTTTTTGCTTGCCTGTTCCTGTTACAGTGGCGAATTTGTCATTTGAACCTTGCCTAAAAAAGGCACTATAGGGGCAGCAAGAGCCTTAGCCAGTATCCGGAATCCCAGGGGTGACAGGTGCAGGCCATCTCTGGCAAAGCATTGTGGCCTGTCGACCATGTCATCCCAAGCAGACAGATACTGGATCCCCCTAGAATGACACCAGAAGCTCAGCTAATTGTTGAAGTCAATCATTTTGTCCTTGTACTGCTGTATCATTCTGGGCGATGGCAGAATGCTACTCAGGGCTAGGGTCATACCTGCCTGGGTTACAAGATCAGAGAGCTGTTCCATGTCTCTTTTCATGTAGTCCAGGGAGGTACGTCTCAGGTCATTCACACCAACATGGACAATGACAGAGTCATATTTATACTTGTTGTGGAGTGACTTGAGTGCATGGGTTATGTGGCGGATCCTGGCACCTGACAGGCAGCTGACAGTAACCTTCTCCTTGTTTAGCCTGGTGAGTGGAACATCAGCATGCCTAACTATAGAGTCACCTATGACTAGTGTGTTGGATATGTTGTTTTGCCTTATTGGCTGTGGTTGAGTGGCACACTGAGTCTGTAGTCTATGTGTCATTTGGGTTGTGTTAGGGGGGTTGGAAGTTGCTTGCGTTTCTGCTTTGGAGGTCTCTGTTGCTTGAACAGATTATTATTGAGAGCCTCCGTGAATGTTTTTGTGTTTCTATGTGTGGATTTTGATGGTGTAGATTTAGTGAGACTATGTGATAAGTGTGGTGTGGTGCAAGTGTTTACGTTCTCCTCCTGAATGTCAAGTTCGGTCTTGGTTGGAGAGAGCTTTACCTCCAGTTTGGCTAGATACGTGCATCTCTCACAGGTTGTAGTGACTCTTGACAAAAAAGAAGAGAAAGAAGAAGAAGACATTAAACATAACATACATCACTAATTCTTCAAGCAAAATTCATTCTAAAGCTACAAAATAGGAACATAGTTTACAATTTGAAAAGCTGCTTTGTTTGTTTGCCATTCATAGTCTAAAGGCTCAGATGTGCAGAGAAGGATTATGTAATTAGTATTGAGACACTGCCTTTGTCAAATGACAGAAACAATGTTACTGCCTTAATTATCCATCCTTACTGAGTTTCACCAGTGAAAAGGTTTTTTTTTGTTAGCAAAGTGGGACCTTTTTTAGTATATAAGAATTATAATTAATTTCTGTAGTACAAAGATCCATTACTGTCGTCCATCAAAACTTCTGTTCTTGTTTACATGATAGTTTCCCATGCTAGATTACATACTGGAAGAAGGGAACACAGTTAATTGTCCTGATTTCTCTGCTGCCGTACATCGTCTGTCACTTTCTTGCAGGATTATAGCTGTATTTTATTTTTAAAACAATTAAAACATTTTCTATTTTTGTTGTTTCAAACTGAACTTTTGCATTAATGAATTATTTTTTTGCAGTAAGAAGTTCAGATGTTAAACTGTTGCAGATGCATTATGTGTAGATCGAGCAGTGAATACTACCCTTTTGCTCAAATACTTTTCAACCCTAAATAAGTCATCACCCCAATATATTTAAGGGTTACAGTTCTGAGTTTTAATTTTTAGTTACAACTGTAAAATCAGACATCATTAAAAGTGGCACTGAGCTGTGAAGCTTCTTTAAGGCACTGACAGTGTAGAAAGAACAGAAACTGGACAGTTACAAGGCAGTAGCCACATTCAGTCTTCAGATCATTGCATTCAAAAGATGTGTAACATTTCTGCTTTGGTAAGAATTTCTCACAAGATAAATGTTTGTTCAAGATCTGTAACCACAACATACATCAAGGTCTCTCTGTTTCTCAGGGGAGAAGTTCGAGTTTCATTGAAATATCATAGCTGTCTGACTGTCATTTATGAATTTTAGGGCTTTAGCCAATTTTTTTGTGTCCTTGTAGAGTTTCAGCACTTTCTTTCTCATGGTCTTTGTTTCTCTCCTCTGTCTGATTTATTATCGTCCTTCTCAGTGTGCATTTCAGTAACTAGGAAAACAGATGCTGTGGTACAGCAGTAGCCAATCTTGGTTGGGGTGAAGAGGTCACAGGTGTACATCAATACTCCATAAGCTAACACAGAAAACATATACACAGACAGCAAAAGGAAGAGACAGATGGATACATTCCCAGATTTTAGCAGGCACTGTTATGCCATAATTTGCCTGATGTGATACTGTGGCTAAATGATGTGTCTCTGTAAAGCATGTGTGATGCTTGTCTCACTAAGCTGGACAGTGACTGTATTAGAAAGGCAGGCTGTCACCTCTTCAATTGTCATTTTTTAAAAGACAGATGTTTCACAGAACTGGTTCTGTTTGTAGACGGCACCAGCTGTATGGCTAATGTCTATTTAGACACCTGGGTGTAAGGACTGTTGGTCATTAGCAAAGGCACTTGACTATTCTTGAAATGAAAAAAATCAAAATTAGGATTACCCAGAACCGCAGTGTCTTGCTTTCTCTTGCATTTATTTACTGAAAAATTAGCATATTGTTTGCCGCCGCTGCTTTCTGTGGGTGCGGCATTCCTACATTCTGCTTTAAGGCTGTGACCTAAAAACTGACTAACAGCCCACTGATTCCTTTTAAGTTATGGGTGATCCACCCTACCACGTCTTCCCTTTTGGATTACACATTTTCTGCCCCCCCCCCCCCATCCCACCCTGCATGCTGCTTTCATATTCTGTGTGATCAATGTATCCTTTACTCTTTAAACATTTGTGATTAAACCCATCAGTATTTCCCTGTCAAAGTCCAGTCAGCCTATCCACATATCCACAATCAGACCATGATGACCCTACAAACCTAGCATCTCTTAGCAGTTTATTAGTGAGCAGGTACTTCTCTTTGCTTTTCTATCAGAATAAGAAAACCTAGCAGGCCTGTATATCCATTTTGTAGATAGAATAAACAAAAATATCTGCATTCCTTTTTGAGACTATGCATAGGCATACATTCCCATTTCATGATATGAGGACCCAACATGTGCACACTCTTTGAACCCGTGAGTCACTCAGTAGGATTATATGTCACCTTCATGCCATGAGTGGCAGATATTCTCATTGTTCTCTTCATTTTATGATCTTCCCAATATCCTATGATTGTTGTAAAGTGAGACATCCTAAAAATAGGCACCCTGGTTATGTAAGGTTCTTACCTCTCATCACAGACCATGGGTTGGCAAATGTTTTGTGCTTAGTGACAATACTTACAATTTATACTCTTACAAGAATTTCAGGTAACAGACAGATTAGCTGGAGGAAGATATTTGAATATGCATATACATTTTAAATACATTTACAAATGTCATTATTATTTACAGTCAATAAATCCACTCAAGTCTGAAAAAATCTTATAAAAAAAGTAAAGCTATGACATGTAATTGTCTTCTTTGCTGGTCCCCAGTGCAGTGTCAGGAAAATGGTGTTTTACTGTTTATTTTCACCACTGTTGCTGGGCATTGCCCATTGCTGCCACAGGCTGACTAAAAAAAAATATTTTTCAAGATATCAATAATACAGACAATCTGCTTCTTTAGCTATGAGATGATCCAGCACAGTTATGTTCTTCTGTATGCAATGAGCTGGTGGATCTGTATATGTGTAACCCTGTGCAATTCATCTGTAAGTCATATATAACCACACCTGGGATCCCATTTCAGACTACAAATGATATTGTAATCCTGTCTTCATCTCTGACTATGAATGAATGCATGTGCTGGCATTTCTTTTAAATCATGAGGAGTCCTGTATTCTTAGAGTTTGTCTGCAGATAATACATACCCCTATTTCAACAATGTTTCAAATCATCCATCCCAATGGTAGATACAGTACACAGCTATGTGATTGATGTGCGGAGCTCAATAGGCAAATCACCTTTCTGATGACCATTTGGGAAGGGTGAACTGAATAGTTAGTGGCCCGCTCTTCCATTCTAGGTGGTAGGCTACAGACACAGTCACAAAATATAACATTCTTGGAGAGTGGTATCCTCAGAGTTACTTTTATTTAGCAGCAAAGGTATTCTATATGAGGTCCCACGCCCTCATGAGGGGATTCTGGAGGATTATGGCACTTGTACATAAATTCAGCTGGATTTTACTTTGAAACAGTGTTTTTGTTGTAATACAGTGTTTGATGCAAGTCTAACCGCTCTGCATTAGACATACCTATTTTGAGCAAATTATCCTAAACTGAATTAGAGCAGTTTAATCTCAACAGAATTAAATAAATAAATCAGTCATAACATGCAGGACATTAAATAATCAGACACAATATATTCATCAGGCATAATATATAAAACATTAAAACAGGAATAATATGTTCGGCATTACATAAAGAAGCTCAACTATAAAAAAAGGCTAAACAAAGCTGTCATATCAATAAGAGCATTAAGTAAACCAGAATGAAGATGATACAGTCTGAAACAGGAAAATGCATAAAGGATTCAGACTGTATAATCTAGTTAGGATATCACCAGCACACAGGCAGGCCACATGCTAGAATTATACTGAATATCTTTGCAAAAAGCAAAGTGGGTAAGGTGAGCTGTCTAGCAGGTTTTATTGTTCTTTTTAAAGAGAACAAATGTTTACTCTGATATATCAAAGTCAGAAATAAGGATATACAATGTCTGAAAATTTGATCAGGTGAAAGAGTTTGCATTATGTATGAGGTCATGAACATTTCTCATGTAGATGAAAACTACTTGCCTTTTCTTCCATTAATTAATTTTCTAATTATTCATTTAGCAAGTTCAGAGATGTGAGGGAAGTAGAAGCATTTCCTGGCACTCAGTGTATATAAGTATGAAAGAGAAACAAATTCTGTATAGGATACCAGTCCATCACAGTATGAACACGCGCACACTCATTCACACATTTAGGGGATCACCAATTCACATTTATTCCGCTACAAAATTCACTTTACTGGAGAGCTCACATGTGTGCATAGGTAAAATTTATCTGTAACTGAATTTCTTAGCTCTACTAGTCAAATATTTAACACTTAACATTTATGGATAGTTTAATGATCTCATATCACCTGCTTAGCTAATATAAGCCACACCACACACTTAAAGCTTCATTACTTTTATTTGAAGCAGGCACAGCCCTGATCTCACTTTTGCAGTTAGTACCAGATGGAAAATAAAATAATGTGTACATGGGTTCATACCCAAACTCACAGATTTATGAATGAATGGCACATCCATGGTAATATACCCAATGGTCAAGCATTTTTCAATGACTAGCATATGCACTGCTTTTATCCCCGGGCTCACTCATTCATGCCTTCACTTATCAGTGACAGGTTACTTCATATTTATTTTTTTATTTTTTAACTGGGTAAATGAACTGGCCCAAAGACCATTTCTCAGCCACAGCTTGGGCCACAGGCTAAACAAAATAGCAACCAATCCAAAATAAGTTCACAGTTAATTATAGGAAGAAACCTGATGCAAAGATATACAATAATAGCAGTTACAATGATTTAGGACAACAACAAAAAAATCATCAAATGCAGTTATTAGCTTGAATGTTATAGAACTTCTGATACAAAATACATATGACAGAATCAAAGAATGAATGCAAGTGGATGCCTAGAGCAAGATACAGAAATTTACACAACAATCATCTGAGGACAGGAAGTATAATAAACAGGTCTATATTTTATTAGCAAACACTTGAAATTACAAACGCTATATAATCGACCCAAACACTATGAAAATGCAAAATGTCGAACACAAGGAAGAAAAAAAAAATCGCTGATCTGTAAAAAAAAAAAAAAAGCAAAAAACACAAACACAAAATAAAGTGGGAGGCTTGCCCCCCCCCCACACACACCCCTACTTAAACAACTCCCAAGATTGCACCACAGTGGAGGAAATGGCAAAGTCCCAAAAATGGCCCAGTGATATTTTTCCCTAGGAAAAAAAATCACTGTTCCGTGCTTTCAGCATTTTGCCATTTCGCTTAATCACGTTCGATGAAACAGTGTTCGCAACTTTAAGCATTAGTTAAAAAATAATAGGAATGCTAATAAACAACAGAGTATTTCATCTCAAGTTAACAGTAAAATACTGGGTCCTGGAGGTATTGCAATGCCTAAGTCCAGATATTCCCACAAAAATCTGTGTCCTCCAATCAGGAAATGCTAATGGAAAAGGGAACAACCTAGTCTCTGTAAAACATGTGTATTCAACAATCTTTCAGTTTTACCATGAATCTGTGAAGGTCCAGTTCTTTTCTGATGTGGGCTGGGAAGCAATTCCATCTGGCTGGAACACTTTTGCTGAAAGATCTGTCCACAGTGATGAGGCTGAGAAAAAGCCTGCTAAGGGACAAGGCTCTTTGATTAGTCATCTTTAAGAAGTAATGCTGAGATGCATTTGTCAGCTTACTGACTTGAAGTGCACAGTGCTGAAATCACAGAAGTTTGAATATAGCAATGTTTAGGAGGGGATAACCCTTGCTTTTACTAGGAACTAAATTGCCTTTTGTAGCAGTAGTCAGTAGTGTTCACTGTTATCAGAAAAATAAATAAAATGAAAGATTTTTCTGAATGCCATCTACAACATTCAAGTATTATGTGATATACTGAGCATGACACTCAGAAGATCATATTCAATTCTAGGGGTTCAGATATTGACCTCTCTGGCATGCCTAGCCTTAAGAGTAAAACTTCTAGCAAATTTTAATTAACCTTACATTTCCATTAAGTAGGTAATCATTCAATATGGCATTAGAAGTAGGCATTTTTATTCAGTTAGAAGTACATATTATTGATGTTGAGGACTTAGATAATAGTAGAACCACATTTTATCAGAAGAGGACTGGTATTTGCCAAAATCTGGAAAGTACCAAGCAGTGCACATACAACTTTTGACAGTGTTAGGGATGAGTTTTTGTTTTCACTAGCCAGACACAGAGTTTCATGAGACAGAAACAGGAAGACACTTGAAATTCAGTAAATAATTTGGCACAGTTAATTAGAATAATAATGCAAACAAAGTAAGGCTAAGGCCAGGAAGATCAAGTTAACTATTTATAAACAAGGTTATTAGGCCAAAGATGGACTTTGCGGGACTCCTGCCCTGACAAAAAAGGCAGCTGTGAAGTTTACCTCACCTGCTACAACCTGAAAAAGAACAAATAGCAGTACTCATTCTCTAAAGACATAATAATAAGAAAATATAGGAGAATAGGATGACCTACTGACAGAAATCCCCTCTAAGGTCAATACAAATACCCAGTGTTAGAAATCAATTGTTATATTTTATATAGCATTAATGTTGCTGATCCCCTTTCTTATGTCATTTTGAGAACCTGTGATCAAGCCTTATTTGTAGGCATAATCTAGTGACTGTTCATAAATTATCCTTCAATGTCTTGG
Source organism: Protopterus annectens (assembly GCF_019279795.1). Lineage (NCBI taxonomy): Eukaryota > Metazoa > Chordata > Ceratodontiformes > Protopteridae > Protopterus > Protopterus annectens. The sequence goes on along the minus strand of NC_056741.1, from coordinate 1,310,662,834 downwards.
GTAGGGAACCTGATATCTGCCATGAGACAGTGATCTACTGTGAGGTGGGGTGAGGGACCATGGGCATGGGAATGTCCTCACCAAATTTCAGACATGAAAGATCAGCCTTGTGGAGAAAGAGATGTTACATATATCATCAAAGGGCTTTCAGATAAATCTGGATTGCATTTTAAGAACTCTGAATGTAATTCAAGAACAGGAAAAAAAACCCACAATTCCTATCCAGGAGAGTGAAAGAGAGGCAACCATTCAAGTGAGGCCTCATCAGTCTTCATATTACCTTTATCTGGATTAAAATCAGCAGAATTCCCATTGGCAATTAATACCAGTGAAATCAAGGTGTAATGTCTCCCATGTTTAGAAAACAAGAAGGCCACACTCACTATAAAAGTCCAAGTCTGTCATGCCACTGTTAAGTACCTGAGTTACGAGAGGAAGCCTTTGGAGGCACCATATAGACATAAGTGGTCAACAGCTGCTAATTCCTTGATGCATTTCCAAAACAACTTTAGACTGCTACTGATTAAGATCTTTTTATTTTGAAGGAAGGATATTTTAGCAGCTTTTGCAGCAAGTCTGCACTGGTACCTCAATCTATGAAAAGTGTAGAAGAGAATAGGACTATGCATGTGTGACAGCCCCTCTTTACCCCGAGCCAGTAATCAAGGAGCCACAATCCTCACAACTGACACCAGTGAGAGGCAGACACTAAAAACAGGACAGGATTTACACAGTATTTCAAATGCAGCTCTCTGCATTCAACACAATTTCCCCAAGAGCACACAGGGAACATGCTCCACTGGGATTGGACTGTCTGTCTCTCCAGATCCCAAACAAGACCCACGTTGGAGCACTGTTCCCCAGTTCCAAGTATCTGGTGCACACACACACACACACACACACACACACACACACACACACACACACACACACACACACACACACATACCTGGAAAAGGCTGACACAGATTCACCAGCTGTGTCCCCTCTATCCAGATTACAGGGTAGCTGCCACCAGCCAAATACCCTAACTCTCTTACAAGGGGTAACCAATTATACTGTGTTAAATTAATACTGGTATGAATGGTGGAGTGTGACTGAAGCAGTAAGGCTTTTCGGAGTGGCCACAGTGACATTGAAATAAGCACAGGTGCTCTCAAGATATTAAAAATATTCACTAAAAGATCAGCCACAATGAATAGGTATAACAATTTTTAATAATGGATAATAAAAATAGAAAACTGGAAAATACTTAATATTTGGTTACAATAAACATCAGTTTCAGTCACAGGAAATATAAAATAACTCAGTTAGATAAAATCTCACATGCAGAAAAAGAAATAATAGTAAACTAATCTCACAAAGAAACTGTCCCTAGTTAACTGATTTAATATCGCAAGGCAAGATGTACTGCTGAGATGCTCACTTCTACAAGGCAAGATGAGATACTCCACACATTGAGCTGTACAGATAACAACTACTGAACAACAGAACTGTGATAACTGACATAGCTCTTTTATATCAGATTCCAAAGAAGAACAAAAAACAAGCAACAAACTGCTGCTGCCAGAGTTCCATCATTCAGCAGGTTATAGAATGACATCACATCTAGTCACCTGATTTAGGCACAATACACATTCAGAACTGTTAAAATTCTATTGCAGCATTTTTAACATAAGTAACTTTTACAAATACATTTTTAATACAAACATCTGTACAAATCAATGTGGTAGTCAAATGGCACAAGATTATTTATAAAACTTTAGCCAGGTTAGCTGGCATATGCCACAGCTAGCAATACCTCACAACGTCACATCTCTCCCCCCACTTTGAAGACTTGAGATAGTTTTTCAAGTGAACCTGGAAGCACATTGCTTGAGAGAAAGGGGCCTGTCTGGAAACACATTAACTTATACCCTGTCTTGGAAATCCATCTCCATTGGCATTGCTGTAATTTGGACTGGCTAATACAGGGGGTCCTCCCAAAGGCCTTTTATGCTTTTGGAATGCTTGCTCACAGGCTGGGGGCCACACTGCCTTATCTGGCCTGTTTTTCCTTGTCAGGTCTGTGAGGGGAGCAACTATTGTACTGTCATTGGGAATGAACTTTCTATAGTACCTCACTGTCCTCAAGATCACCCTAACTTGCTTTTTTGGTAACAGGGGTAGACCATGTCTGTAAAGCTTCCACCTTAGCAGGTTCTTGCCTAATCTTACCACTCTTCACAACATGTCCCAGGTAGGAGACCTCTACCATACCCACCTGACACTTACTGGGCTTAATGGTCAGTCTTACCCATTGCAGTCTGCCCAAGACCTCCCTGACATGCTGAGGCTTTGTTATATTAACACAGTACAATTTGTGCCTCTGCCTCCTGCCAAGCAGGTTTATCATAGGTTCATAGGTGTGTACTAGGCTAATGGCCCTGGAGCCTTTACAAGCCTAGCCCCCCAAAAATTGCCCAGGCACCGTGCCACCCGATGTTAGTTTACAGTGCCCCTATCCAGTAGAGCAACGGAAATGATCCCTGGAGTGAACTTTCTGTTACCCATCCACTCATCAAGATTTCTCTTGAAGAAGGCCAACGAGGTGCTCTGCTTGACATGAATGGGAAGCTTATTCCAGAGTATGGGCGGTCTTTGGGAGATGAACCTGTCCCTCCAGCATGTTCTGTTAATTGTAGTAATGAGGTTGTGATCTCTGGAGCATGTGGCATGGGCGATTGGGATTTCTTTAGGTGTAGCATTTCAAGTAGGGCTGGGTTGGACATGGCTTTGTAATTCAAGCAGAGATCACCTCTAAGTAGGTGATAAGAGACTGAGAACAGCTGAAGTTTCTTGAGTCTCTCCATGTAAGACATGTGTTTAAGGCCTAAGATCCTTTTTGTGAGGTACATTTGTGGCCTCTCCAGCTGTTGTAGGTGTCTGGTTAGGTACATGCCAAATGGGGCATTATATTCAATGACTGGTCTAATGGGGGATGAGTAGAGAAGGTTGATGACCTCTTTCTTCCTGGATGCAAAACCTTTGGTTATAAGATGTGCCACGTACAAGGATTTTGTGACCACAGTGGCAATGTGGTGGTCAAAGGTGAGGTGGCTGTCGACCTGGGTGCCCAGATCTGTAATGGCCCCTTCAGTGTTCAGTGGGCTCCCATCAATGTGGTAATTCGTGAGAACTGAGTTTTTTCCAAAGGGGATGATAATGCATTTTTTGGCATTAAGCTTTAGGCCATGGTTCAGAAACCAGTCATTGGTCTCAGAGGCCCTTTTGTAGGATGTCTGCATCACTTGGGGAGTTGATAATGACTTCTAACTTGCAGTCATCAGTGAACTTAGTCAGACAGAGTCCTTCTGTGTTGGCCTGGACTTCTGAGAAGTAAATGCCAAACAGGAGAGGGCCCAGGCCCGAGCCCTGTGGGACTCCACTCATGACTGTCAACAGTCTAACTGGAATCCGCAGCTTTCACTCTGTGGGTCCTGTCCGTGAGCCAATTTGCAACCCACCTAGTGATGTAAGGATTGATGCCTAGTTTGGTGAATTTTATCAATGATACCTGAGTGGGGATAATCTGACCTTTCCTAGCATTTTGAAGGGTCTCTTTCAAGCTGCCTGCAGCTTATTGTGTCTGACAGGAATGAGCACCATAACCTGTTGTCCCACAGTATACTCTTGGACTCGAGTCTTCCTGTCATACCAAACTTTTTCTGCTGTTGGGCTGCTGCCAGGTTCTCCTGGACCAAACCCGTGAGCTCGCTAAGCCTTCTCCTGAGGTTTAGAATATATGCCACAACAGACTCCTTGTGGGATTCACACTCACCCTCCCACTCATCACAAATCAAATGTAAAAGCCCCCTCACCCTATGCCCATACAGCAACTCAAAGGGTGTAATAACCTGTGAATTCCTGGGGTACTCTTTGTATGCAAAGAGTCGATGGGGCAAATATTTGTCCCACTCTCTCTTAAATGGGTCTGCACCTGTCCATAGCATGGTCTTTAGTGTAAAGTTTAACATATCATCAAGACCATTAGTCTGGGGATGCTACGGTGTAGTCTTTAGGTGATTCACCCACAATGCTTCCACAGAAAGCTGAGCCTGTCACAACTCTACCTTTGTAAATCCTCCTAGCTCTCCTTCCACAGAAAGCCTACTATCTTCTGACAGTGGTGCCTCCCTGTCAGCCTGGGTACTACCACTCACCTTTGTCCTTGCAGTCACCTTGTCCCCGGGAACCTTGGTACCTACCAACAGCTCACTGCTACAAGGTAGCTCCCTCCTGAAACAACTACATCACTAGTCTCAATTTCAGGTATGGGGTCTGTCTGGGTCCCCCAGGCTACTAGACCTACCTGCCTGTCTCTAAGCCTGACTGCATGTAACTGCATGTACTCAAGGTACTACAGTGGTTAGAAAAACATTTTATATAGCCCACCTAATCATGAAGAGATTCACATCTAGATCAGGGGAGGTCATCGTGCCTCTTTACTCATCCCTCATCAGGCTCATAATTGAGTACAATGCCCCTTTTCGGATGTACCTTACCAGACACCTGCAGCAACTGGAAAGACCCCAAAAGTACCTCACCAAGAGGATCAAAGGGCTCAAACAGATGCCATATGCTGCCCGGTTAAAGAAACTCCAGCTCTACTCAGTGGCATACCACCTGCTCAGAGGCGATCTGTGCCTGACGTATAAAGCCATGTCCAACCCGGAATTAATGGACATGCTGCACCTCAGAAAATCCAAATCCCATCGAGCTATGTGATCGAGAGACTTGAACCTCAGCACTGAAATAAATAGGACATGCTGGAGGGACAGATTCATAACGCAGAGGCTCCCTTCACTTTGGAATAAAATCCCAGTCCAGGTTAGGCAGAGTCCCTCATTGACTCTCTTCAAGAGGAATCTTGATGAGTGGATGGGAGATCATAGGTTTACCCTGGGTATCACTTCTGTGTCACTGTTAGACAGAGGCACAGTATACTAACCTCGAAAAAGGGCATAGCAAAATTAATTTAAAATGGGTGGCGAAAGCCAAACACACTCTGGCTAGGCTTATAAATGCCCTAGGGCAGATAGCCTAATATGAACCTATGAACTTATTATCAAAATCATTCCCTATTAAGACATCTGCAGGGATATCCTCTAACACACCTACCTGCTTGTTCTGTTTTCCACCCTTCCAGTCAAGGTGAACCCTGGCCAATGGTATTTGGAATGGGGTCCCTCCTAAAGCTCTAACTGGTGTGAACTGCCCAGACAATTACTGTTCTTCTTTAACCACTGCAGGCTTCACAATGGTTATGTCAGAGGCTGTATCTCTCTCTTACCAGTGGCCTATCTTCCATCCACTAAGAATGGATACAAACTCCGGTGATAGTTTGGTACCCCTGTTGTGTCAAGACAACTTACTACTGGCACACTGTTATTCCCACTTACTGTCTGCCTCACCTTTTGTTCCCTACCTTGTTTCTGTGGACATATGTATGCTACATGGCCCCTCTGGTTACATTTAAAACATCTAACCCCTGATCCTGTCCATGTACCTGAACTAGTGGCTTCCCCTGTTACTGGTAGACTGTGTTGGGATGATTTAGGCCACCCACCATGGGTTCCCTCATATCCATGTGCAGCACTGGCTATCCCCTTCTTGTGCAGTGATGCCTGTTTGCTAAGTAGAGATCACTTTTTCTCTCCAGCTCTTCTTCAGAGTAACATTCTCTGTCTGCCAACCAGATTCTCATGTCCTCAGGCAAAGTGCTAAGGACTTTTTCCCTTACCAAAAGGTCTGCCAGCCTTTCAAAAGTGGTGACTTGACATGCACTCACCCACCTATGAAAGTAAGTGCTTAACTCAGCAATATAATCCCATACCCTTTCATCTGCCTTGCGCCTATGTTCACAAAACTTTTTTTCTGTAAGCTGCAGGAGTTAACTTAAAACAGTCTAGTAAATATTGTTTGATTTTTTCATAATTTAAATAACCAGTATCAGACAATTTAGAAACAGCAGTTACAGCTTTACCATGGAATAAGGGGGTCAGGAACCGTACCCAGAAATCTTGGTCAACATCATACTGTTTACATACCCTTTCAAATATAGGAATAAAACTATCCAAATCAGCATCATCTTTAAATTGTGGAAGAAATTTGCTGACCTTTATTGCTTCTGGGGTTCAGTTACTTCTTTCCTCATTACTTTCATAACCCTGTCGAAGAGTCATCATCTCCTTTTCATGTTGAAGCTACTTGTCCTTTTCTTCAGCCTCCAAATGCTGAAGTTCCTCTTTGGTCTACAAACATTTGGCCTCCAATTCATACTGATGCTGTTTCTCCTTTTCTTCAGCCTCCAGATCAAGTCACTTTAACTCCAGACAGATTTTTAAGTCCTGAGGAAAAGGTGAACTGCCCTATTTCTGAAGGCTTCACATCCCCATCACCAGAATGACTATCTCTCTGGTTGCTGGACCATGCTGCAGCTGCGATTAAGGCTGAAATCATATCCTCTTTAGTCAGGTTTCATGCACCAATCCTTTGGCTTCACACACCATGGCCAACTGATTCTTTGTCAGCTTGCTATAATCTTCTGCTGACATCTTTGCCTGCATTCCCTGACTAAACTAGCAAAAATAAATAAAACTGATGTGAAACTGAAACTCTGAATGTTTACCTTGTGGCTGTTGAGAGTACACACACCTTCAGTGACAACTGCTTACAGTCTACTGAAGTTCAATTAATATCGCACCACTCTGATACCAATATGTGATGGCCCCTCTTTATCCTGAGCCAGTAATCAAGGAGCCCCAATCCACACCACTGACAACAGTGAAAGGCGGTTACTAAAACATGACAGGATTTATACAGTATTTCAAATGCAGTTGTCTGCATTCAACGCCATTTCCCCCAACAGCACACAGGGAACATACTCCACTGGAACTGGACTCTCTCTCTCTCTCCAGATCCCAAACAAGACCCAACCTGTATCACTGCGTCCCATTTCCAAGTATCTGGCACACACTCTTGAATATCTGATTTTTCACATACACAAACCAGGAAAAGGATGACACAGATTCACCAGCTGTTTCCCCTCTCTCCAGATTACAGAGTAGTTGCCACTAGCCAAATACTCTAAGGCACTTACAAGGGGTAACCAATTATACTGTGTCAAATTAATACTGATATGAATGGTAGAGTGTGACCAAAGGCTTTTCGGGGTGGTCACAGTGACACTGAAATAAGCACAGGTACTCTCAAGATATTAAAAATATTCAATAAAGACCAGCCACAATGAAAAGGTATAAACATATTTAATAATGGAAAAGAAAAATACAAAACAGGAAAATACTTAATATTTAGTTACAATAAACATCAGAGTTTTCAGTCACAGAAAATATAAAATATCAGAGTTGGACAGACTCTCACATGCAGAAAAAGAAATAATACTAAACTAATCTCAATGAACTTTTCCTAACTGAACTAAAGAGAAACTGTCCCTAGTTAACTCACTTAATATCGTAAGGCAAGATGTACTGCCGAGACGCTTACTTCCACAAGACAAAATGAGAAACTCCACACACTGAACTGTACAGCTAACAACTACTGAACAATTGAACTGTGATAACTAACATAGATTTTTTTTTATATCAGATTCCAAAGAAAAACAAAAACAAACAAAAAACTGCTGCTGCCAGAGTTCTGTCCTTCAGTTGGTTATAGAATGACATCACATCTTGTCACCTGACTCTGGCACAATATACATTCAAAACACTGTTAAGATTCTGTTGCAGCATTTTTAACATAAGCAACTTTTACAAATTCATTTTAATACAAACATCTGTGCAAACCAGTGTGACAGTCATATGGTACAAGCTTATTTACAAAACTTCAGGCAGCCATGCTGGCATATGCCATGCATGGACTGGCTTACTTCTCCCGGTACAGCTGGCAGTACCTCACAACTTCACAGTGTGCATTACCAATTTTCTAGGCCCTATTCCTATCTTGCAGCTAACATTTAAGAAAGTCAGGGACACTTGTCCTTTCTTGCCAACCTCATTTTGGCTGGAAAAATGTATCTTAAATTTAGAAGAGAATATTTATGAAAAGATGCAGGGCAACAGTTGCATGCATTTATTCAAAATTGGCTCATGTATGCCTCATTTCATAACTCAGTTAATTTCTCCAACAGAGACTGGAACACGCTTAGTCACATACTTTATCCACATATCAATGACTGGAAAATGTATGATTTCCAGCTCAGATTCATTAGTTTTTGTCTTCATTCATTAGGCAGTTACACATGCATCATCACATATCCAGCATCATTCATTCATCAGTGACTGGTACGAGCATGATCACATGTCCTGTCTCATATATTAATTTATCAGTCACTGTCAGTTCATTTATTCATTAGTAACCATTCTGTGCAAGATTACATACCCAAATCCATACATTCATTGGCAACAGACACATGCATGGCCTCACATCTGAGGTCATTTACATGTCAGTGCCTGGCGCAAGTATTGTTAATTATCCAGGTTTATTCGCTATTTGTCAGTGACTGGTACATACATTATCACATGTCCAGGCTCATGCATTCCTCCATCACTCACTGTCAGCACATTTATTCATTAATAACCAGCCTATGCATAATTACATACCCAGAATCATGCAGTCATTCATCAGAAACTGGTATACTTTAACACCCACAGTCATTTGTTTGTCAATGAATGGCACATACATGATTACGCATCCACCTTATGTTTCCATATATTGGAGCAAGACAACTCATTTATTCATCTGTGACTGAGGTCTACATGTTCATCAAAGACTAGTACATGCATGATCTCATACCAAGAGTCATTTATTTATGTGTTCCTAGAATAAGCAGGATCACTTACCCAGGGTTACACACTCATGTGTTAATGTCTAACACAATTATGATCTCATGCCCATATTTATTAATTTATTTATCTGTAGTACATACATCAGTGCTGTCCTACTTTTTTTAATTTTATTTTTATTTTACATTTGTTGACCGGGAGGATCCGACTGGATAAATGTCCATTTTCAGCGGAGGCCCGGGGAGAAAAGCTCCAGAGTTAGTAGATATAACAAATCAAAAAAGTAATCATACTACATACAGGATTATTTCACATATACAAAGACAGGTACACATCATGACATTTTTAGAAAAAAATACAATAAATGGTAGTTGGATATACCAGTTATAGTACCAGTATTTTCTACCAGAAATTCTGATAGTTAGGACAAGTTAGTATTTGGAGATTGGTGGAGGAAATGTTGTGGGAAATGTTGGGGGAACAGCAGGAGTAGGGGGGGGGTCAACCTGGGGGTTGGCACGGGCATTGTGTATTGGTAAGTAGGTGTTCCTTTAGTAGATGTTTAAACTTATTAACAGAAATTGCTGAGGTAATATTGGGGGGCAGTGAGTTCCATATTCTACCTATGTAGTTAGGAAAAAGAGAGTCTCCTGCTGAGTTGTTGGATTTGGTGATTTTGATTAAGGTCCTGTTACTAGAGCGTAGTTGTCTTGGGGTTTCTTGTATTTTAAGTAAATTAGACAGCATTGGTATTCTCTCTGGATATAGTAGGAGTTTTTTAGCAAAAACTAGTTGGTGGAATGTGATGAGATGTTGAAATTCCAACCATTTGAGTTGGTATAGTGAGTGGCAATGATGGGAACGATAAGGGGCGTTTGTGGCAAATCTGGCGATTTGATTATAACGTGTCTAGTTTTGTGATTTCTGTTTTGGATATGTTGGTGAAGATGGGGGCAGCATACAGGAGTGTGGATAGTAGCATAGTTTGTGTCATGGTGGTTTTAGTCTGCTGATTTAGGTATGTTTTATTTTTGTACAGGCCGCCTAGTTTTTTGTGTATGTTTTTGATGGTTAGATGTATGTGCAAGTCAAACCTCAGTTTGTTGTCACTTGTAACACCTAGTAATTTTGTGTGGGAATCTGGAGAGATAATGGTAGCATCACTAGAAGTAATATTGAAAGAGTTAGTGTCTATGCTGGATTTATTTGTTTTGAAGATTAGTAGTTTGGTCTATTTTGGGTTCAGTAACACGTTTTTACTGAGAAACCAAGCTTCAGTGTTATTGAAGACCTGCTGGGTTGTGGAAAGGAGTGTGTGGGAGTTGGTGGCTGAGCAGACTAAAGTTGAGTCATCAGCATATTGCATGACTGTTGCATCTTGGGTGATCTTATTTAGATCATTGATGAATATTAAAAATAATAGAGGGCCTAAGATTGATCCTTGTGGGACTCCAGTAGTAATAGGGAGCAGTGTGGAAAGTTTGTTATCCCATCTGACTGCTTGCTGTCTATCTATTAGGTAGTTTTGAAACCAGGCTAGTGAGCTAATGGCTAGTCCAAGGTCGGAGAGGGACTCAAGAAGTTTGGGATGGTTGACCATGTCAGATACTTTTGATAGGTCAAGAAATATGGCTAATGATAGTTTCCCCAGGTTCTGGTTCTGGTTTATTAGATTGGTGAAAGAGAGGATGGCAGTTGTCGTACTATGGGCTGGTCTAAATCCATGTTGGGAAGGTGTGAGAAGTTAGTTTTTTAGTAGGTATTGCATAAGTTGGTGGTGAATGCATTTTTCTCGTAATTTGGTAAGTGGGGATAATATGGCAATGGGGCGATAGTTGGTCAGGTCTGTACAGGTTCCACCTTTGTGTAGTGGGGTGACATATGCTATTTTCCAGATTGTTGGTATTTTGCTTTCCTTAACTGATCTATTCAGGAGGATTGATATTGGATAGGTTAATTCGTTGGCAGATATTTTTAGGTATTCAGCTGGAATATTGTTGGCAGCTAGGCTAGTTGGCTTGAGTTTACCTAGTATTCCTTTTATATAATCTGTGGGAATAGGTTCAAATTGGAAGGTGGTATTGGTAGCTGATTTGGGGTTGCTAGTAGTAGGTGTTGTGGGTTGTTGGTGAACCAATTTTGAAATGGTTTCTATGAAAAATCTATTAAAGGCTTCTGGAATTTCAGTGCTATCCTTTACAATGGTTGGTGTTGGTGTATTTGGTTTGCCAGGGTGGAGTGGTGTCTTTAGTCCTGCCCAGAGTTTTTGGGGGTTGTTTTGGTGTCTGCCTTGCAAATTTAGTAAGTAATTCCTTTTGTCTAATAGAATTTATCTTTTTTGTTTCGTTTCTGAGTTTTTGGAATTCTTGTTTGGTTGCTATGGTTTTATTGGCTCTCCATTGATGCCAGGCTCTATTTCTTTGGGATATCATGGTTCTAGTGGTCCTAATGATCCAGGGGGCAATTTTAACTTTTTGTTTGCTTATGGGTGGTGGGGCGTGGGTGTTTACAATGTTTAAAAAGGTAGTGTTAAATAGCTCAACTGCTTTGTCTAGTGGGAGGGTCTTCAGAAGTTTCCAACTTTGGTATTGTAGTTCTAGTTTGAATTTTGTTATGTCAAAGTTTGTTTTGTTTCTAATGGTCCATGTTGGTGGTTTAGAGGTGGTGTGGGATTTGAGTTTTAGTAGGAAGGTGGGCTGGTGGTCACTGAGGTTATCTGGTAGGACACCTGCATGATGGGGAGTATTGGCATTGTTTATTAGGGTCCAGTCTAGGAGGCTTTCTTTGTTGTTATTATTGCCTAGCCTTGTACTGGTTTTAATGATTTGGTAGAAGTTGTACAAATTTATGGAGTTGGTGGGTGTGGAACTTGAGCATGTATGCCAGCCTATGTTAAAGTCCCCTAGGATAATTGTTTCTTGGCTCATTTATTCATCTATGAGTAGTATGTATGCTAATTCATACTCAGGTTTGTATTTATTTTTGACTAATGCACATGTTATGTGGTACAAAGCTTCATTTATTTGCCGGTGATTGCTATGTGTGTGATCACATATGGCGAAATTCTTTAGTTGATGGTAATAAGGATGGTATGGCCTACATAGACCACTTGTTTTCCTACCTTTTCAAGGAATTGTTGCTTCTAGTTAATAAGCAGAATTTCTTGTTTTCCTCCACCCTTTATAAGAAACATATTGTAACTGTCTTCTGCATTCCTGAGCACTCTTACTACTTTTGACTATATATTTTCAGGAAGATTTCACTGAATCATTTATATCCTTTCTGTAGTATAAGAACTTAGAGACGAGTCTTCCATTTTATAACTGAAATTCTGTCCTCCTGATCTCGTGCACCTCTTTTATAAGCAATTACTGCTTGGATTCCATGCATTATCTGAAGGCATTTAAAAGTTTCTGTAATATCTCTTCTCCTCATTCCTTCTTCAGTTTGCATTGTTATTTCGTTATAGTGTTTTTTGTATATAACTTGTAATTCAGACAGTGTGCCATGTCTAGCTGCTACTAAATGTACTCTATCCTGGCCATGTCCTTAAGAAGATGTGTACTTCAGATGGAGTTTTGCCAGTTAGAGAAGCAAAGTAACTTCTTGCATTCTTCTACTAATGCCTGTTTCTGTGCATTTCAGTAATCCATAAGCCGTCTTTGTTTACCCTGCTTACTTACCTTTAAGTAATCTGATATGACAGACACAAATAACCTTGCCTGTTTTGTTGTTGCTGCTGCTTCCACTTTAATTATACACTCCATTCCATATATTTCTTTCTCCCAACATGTGTTGTTCATGTTTTATGTATTCTTTGATGAACAAGTGTATAATCCTATCTACTGCATCCAATTTATGTGTGACAGGCAAGGGTTATGGCCTCATGATCTACACCATGCTGTTAATTTATATGTGACAGAATGGACTTTAAAATTGCACTGCTGGCACCAAATATTCTGTAAGAGGTGACAGTCTTTTAGAACACATGGTAAATGCATACTGATAACTTGGTAATGGCAAACATCTTCCACATCCAAATAAGTATTACCCTATATAGCAGCAGTTCACATCTATAATCTCTGGCTCCCAAAGACTCCGCATACATTAGACTTAGCCCAGAGCCTTCCAGTGTGATCTTACCAAAGCTATCTTTCAGAAGGGGTTAAGGATATCTGTCCCATACCAACTTCCCCTTCCATGTAACTTACAACTGTCCTTATATTTTTGCCTTGTACATTGTAAACATTGATTTTCTAGAAGTCACTGAGGATTACTATCAGTCAATAATGGCAGACTTTACTTTTTTAAGACATGCATGTTGATGAAAAGCCTTTTATTCTATTAACCTTCTAAGTGAATTAGAGTAACCTTTACAAAGTGTTCCTGATTTTGAGCCTCTCTCTCCCCATTATTTTTTTTGGCTTGGTTTGGAATTCTTGAGCAAATAAAAACTGATGCACCACTACTGAAGTCACAAGAAGCAACTCTTTATTATAAAGTAATAAACATGATAAAAATGAATGAATTAGTGCTATTTTTTTCTTTTGATTCAGTGGGAATTTCATCAGCTTGACTGACATACATATACACATACACAATTTAAATAACTTAAAGACACACAAAAAACAACACACTAGAAGATAAAATCATTTGAAGTAATACACAATTAATGGTTCAATTCTTCACTTTTAATACCACATTTAAACTTAAACATGTTATGGTTCAGTAATATTACATTTAAATTTAAACATGACATGGTTCAATTCCTCACTTTTAATTATTAAATTTAAACTTAAACATGTCATTAAAGCCTGGACTTCTATTTGAATTCAGAAAGGTTTTCCAAAAATATTTGTTACAGTCCAACAGATTTCCAGGTCACCAGCCCTTATGATAAAAGTAATACATTCAAGAACATTAAAATTACGGCAGATCATAGTATACTTTGCCAACCCATGGATGTTGTGCTTCTTTTTAATATTACACCAATGCTGATAAATATGAACACTCAGCTACAGGGTCGTTGTTGTATCTTTTGGCTTTTCCCGGTTAGGGGTCGCCACAGCGGAACTCCAGTCCGCTAATGATTGGCAGTAGATTTTTATGTACTGAGTTGCCAGCCCTGACGCACAACCTTCAATGAAGGTACGCCCATTCATGCATGTCTCCACACACAAGATGCTTTAGCTGAGAATCGAACACTCAGCTACATGGTAGTTTTCCATAATATTCTATCAGATACGCAATGAGTGTGGCATTACATGTAGTTTGCTAGTGACCATTAAAATACCAAGGGCTGTTGCAAATTGACTGATTCTGGGTGCAACTTCAATCATATATGCCCTGTTTGCTCAGACTTAAATTAACAGTTTCCCCTAATATCTGGTATTTTATGGAATTATTCTGTTAATGGTAATTTTTTAAAATGTGACTATGGGAAATGTCCCAACCACACCATCAGCAACCTTACTAGATCTCAGATACTTTAATGTTTCTTTACAATGTCAACGACCCCACAGATGTCAGTGTTACTGTCTAAAGCAATATTTTCCTGGAAGGGCTAATGATACCTTCCTAGTACCCTACCACCTTTTCTGCCTTTGCTTAGGACAGCATTTCTCAAATAGTAAGGTTAACCTATCTGGGAAAGCCCAAACCTTTTTCTCCTTTTGTCTTCCAGATTCTTAAGAAACTGGTTTTACTTGCAGTTGCATGATTTTCTCTAAAGCTGAGGTAGGTCTGACAGATCAGTAATTTCAGTTTCTGTCTTGCACGTATACAGGTGGAGAAGAATCACAGCTGTCTCTAAATTTCTGGAACCTTTCTCATCTCGTATGATTTGACAAGCAATTACTTAAGGGAATCTCTTGATTGTAAAAGAACTCTAGGATTAATCCCATCTTACTCCAGCTCTTTGTGTACCTTCAGTTATGGGGGTGCTTTCAGGGCTCCTTTATTTATGCAAATGGAATGAATCCTATCCTCTTATTATTAACTATTCCATATAATGGATTTTTCAGATGATTCCTCTCTTTCTTTGTGAATACTGATCAGAAAATATATATGTATTTTTTCAGCCTGGCATTTTCACCATCCTTTTTAATGAACCCTACCCATTTTACTCAGCTTAACTATACCTCTTTGTGTTTTTGTGTCTGTTCACTCATGTGTCTGGCTATTTTTCTCACAGTTTTGGCCTTTGTTTTCCATTCAAGGGCTAATTTGTTCATCAGTGACTGGCATGTACATGTACATTATCAAATATACAGACACACAACTTCAGTGTCATGTGCAAAATGCAATACTCAGGATCACTCTTCAATGCTTGGTTTATAAAAAATCAAACTCCCAGACTCATTTATCACTGCCTGGTATGTTTGTGATCAGATGCCCCTGCCAATTTGTTCATTTGTCACTGGCACATGCATGATGTCATACCCAGGCTTATTCATTTTATAGCAACTTCTGTGTGTATTTTCATATGTAATGCCTTATTCATTCAGCTTAGTTACCTGCTGAGAGTAGAGGTAACCTAAAGGGTGTACTAACTGCCTGTAAAGCCTGAAACTCTGGCTAAAGACTGAGGTGTGGACTGGGTGCAATGCATCAAGTTTTAGAGTGGAGGTCGTATATCATTGTTAGTTCTTGAGCTAAGTGGGGGTATAGTGTGCTTGGTAAATGTATGGACTGGGTGTGCTATGTTATGAGTATTAGTGCATGTACTGTCTTTGATGCTCAAGTGGAAGAAATGTGTAGTGTGGGAAGTGAGACAGAGAAGCTATACTATGTTAACTGGGGAATGTCCAGTGTGGGGAGTGAGGCAGAGCGGCCACCCTGTGTTAAATGGTAAATGTGGAGTGTGGGAGTGAGGCAGAAAGGCTACACAGTGTTAACTAGTGAATGTGCAGTGGTGGTGAGTGAGGCAGAGAGGCTACACTGTGTTAACTGGTGAATGTGCAGTGTGGGGAGTGAGGCAGTGAGACTACACTGTGTTAATTGGGGAATGTGCAGTGTAGGGAGTGACTCAGAGAGACTACACTGTGTTAAGTGGGGAATGTGCAGTGTGGGAAGTGAGTCAGAGAAGCTACATTGTGTTAACTGGGGAATGTGCAGTGTTGCGAATGAGGCAGAGAGACTACACTGTTTTAACTGGGGAAGGTCCAGTGTGGGGAGTGAGGCAGAGAAGCCACAATGTGTTAAGTGGTGAATGTGGAGTGTGGGAGTGAGGCATAGAGGCTACACTGTGTTAACTGGTGAATGTGCAGTGTGGGGATTGAGGCAGTGAGACTACACTGTGTTAAGTTGGGAATGTGCAGTTGGGGAGTGAGTCAGAGAGACTACACTGTGTTAAGTGGGGAATGTGCAGTGTGGGAAGTGAGTCAGAGAAGCTACACTGTGTTAACCGGGGAATGTGCAGTGTTGCGAGTGAGGCAGAGAGACTACACCATGTTAACTGGGAAATGTCTAGTGTGGGGAGTGAGGCAGAGAGGCTACACTGTGTTAACTAGTGAATATGCAGTATAAGGAGTGAAGCAGAGAGGCTACATTGTGTTAACTGGTGAATGTGCAGTACGGGGAGTGAGGCAGAGAGGTTACACTATGTTAACTGGTGAATGTGCAGTGTGGGGAGTGAGGCAGAAAGGCTACACAGTGTTAACTGGTGAATGTGCAGTGTGGCAAGTGAGGCAGAGAGACTACACTGTGTTAACTGGTGACCGTGCAGTACGGGGAGTGAAGCAGAAAGGCTACGCTGTGTTAACTGGTGAATGTGCAGTGTGGGGAGAGAGGCAGAAAGGGTACACTGTATTAACTGGTGAATGTGCACTGTGGGGAGAGAGGCAGGGAGGTTACACTGTGTTAACTGGTGAATGTGCAGTGTGGGGAGTGAGGCAGAGGTTACACTATGTTAACTGGGGGAATGTACAGTGTGGTGAGTGAAGCAGAGAGGTTACACTGTGCTAACTGGGGAATGTGCAATATGGGAAGTGAAGCAGAGAGGTTACACTGTGTTAACTGGGGAATATGCAGTGTGGAGAGTGAGACAGAGAGCTACACAGTGTTAACTGGTGAATTTCCAGTGTGGGGAGTGAGGCAGAGAGGCTACACTGTGTTGACTGGATGAATGTGCAGTGCGGGGAGTGAGGCAGAGAGGCTACACTGTGTTAATTGGTGAATGTCCAGTGTGGGGAATGAGGCAGAGAGGCTACACTGTGTTAACTGGTGTATGTGCAGTGTGGGGAGAGAGGCAAGGAGGTTACACTTTGTTAACTGGTGAATGTGCAGTGTGGGGAGTGAGGAGGAGAGGTTACACTGTGTTAACTGGGGAATGTACAGTGTGGGGAGTGAGGCAGAGAGGTTACACTGTGCTAACTGGGGAATGTGCAATGTGGGGAGTGAAGTAGAAAGGTTACTGTGTTAACTGGAGAATATGCAGTGTGGGGAGTGAGGCAGAGAGCTACACAGTGTTAACTGGTGAATTTCCAGTGTGGGAAGTGAGGAAAGAAGCTACACTGTGTTAACTGGGGAATGTGCAGTGTGGGGAGCAAGGCAGAGACTCTACACTGTGTTAACTGAGTGAATAAAGTGCTAATGTTACTTAGTGGCCTTTATTTGTTTACTTGTTTAATCAGTCAACC
>NC_056741.1:1310635352-1310640352 GCF_019279795.1 Protopterus annectens | reverse complement strand
TATATATATATTTCTACAAACAAGAAACTGGTACACACCAAACCAAATGCAGTGCTCGGAAAAAAAAACACAAAATCCAGAAATCCAAAAATCCAGCACTCGCCAATAAATATTCCACAACCCTATAAAACATATATCAGCATGAAAAAAGCGACCCAAACACACTTAAAATAAGTGCATCCAACTTTAATTCAGCAGAACAAACATTTAGGCAGCATATATAGCAGCTATTCGGCTTCTACAACACAGACTGGTGACCAGTTTTGCCCCCTGGTGTCATCAGTGTGATTCGACTATATATATATATATATATATATATATATATATATATATATATATATATATATATAAATCTGTTTAATCAACTGCATTTGGTCTATATATGCAGATGGTCAACAGGTGTATAAGATCAACAATCTGTGGGTGAAGGAATATTCTCTTTCCCTGCAGAATGTGCAATCTCAGAGTTAGTATATATATATATATATATATATATATATATATATATATATATATATATATATATATATATATATAAAATTTGCTGGGGGTGTGAGGGGTTCATTTTATTTTTTTTTGAAAATTGCATGCACCGTGTTTTTTTTCTAAGCGTATGAGCTGGTAATGAGTCAGTGTTCTGTTTGTCAACCTTTTGTGGATGATATATCAGAGGTTGTCATGTGGTCTACTTGACTAAAGTGAGCAGACCCATATCTCTCTCTCTCTCTCTCTATATATATATATATATATATATATATATATATATATATATATACAGGCTGATGGCTGGTTCTAATCCATTTTGGGTAAACAAATTAGTATCTCATCTTTCTATTGATATTGCAGTTATACAACTTGTAAAGGATGCACTTGAGAGGACATGAGATTGATTGAGTTCTCACAGCCTTTGCATAATAGACCTATAAATCTATGCTATATTAGAATGATAACTGGCATTTAATGTTAGATCTTCTAATAGAGTGGAAAATAGTAAAAAGGGTATTAAAAACAGCAGAGTAACTGGCTGGTGTGTGTCCCAAGCAGAAGCATTATTATGATCTAAACCAGGGCCGTCACCCACCTCATGTACTTATTAGTAGCATGTCAGGTCCCGATTCATTTCACAATGATCCCTTCCTCTATCTAACATGTAAGACAATACTATTATTTTTAATATGTTTTAGCCACTCATTAATCTCTTTGCACACCACTTTTTCCTGATTAGTCCCCCCAGAACCATAGAGTACAAAAATGGTCTACAAAAAGTTTTTCCATTTCTCAGCAGCGAAAACATTACCTTTTTATTTCAAAGCTTAGAGTCTTTACGTTTGTAAATGAGGCCACCTATACAACTGTTTGCAGATTAATCCAATAAGTACAGTCTGTGTGAGGTTAGCTCATAGAAAAAATGTGTTCTCTTCTCAACAAGTCAATGTGTCTTTTGAAATGAAATAATTTGAGATTATTTTAGGGGAAGAGCGTTTTGTAAAGGTGTTTTGGTAGACAAATCTATCCACAGAAGATAAACTTCAAAGCATGCATTGTGTATTTTTTTATATAAAACTGCAAACAAAGAAAAAAAAAAAAAAAACGACTACAACTGGGAACCATTCACTATGTAAAACAAATAAAATAACACTTTATTATTTATATAAAACTGCAAATAAAGAAAAAAAAAAAAAAATCACCACAATTGGGAACTACTCACTATGTAAAACAAATAAAATAGCACTTTATTATCTCACAGCATAACTAAGCATAGGAGAACATTGTTTAATGTCATCATGTCTAAAAGGAGACATAAAATCACTTTTACAAGCTACTTTTATAGTATCTAATAAACTCTAGGCATTAACATTAGTAAGATATTTGTCCCTCAGGTCAGAATTACATGAATAAAAGCTATCATCGTCACTGTTTTCAGTAGTATACATGATAGCATTAAACAATTTTCTAGTATGCTTAGTTATGCTGTGAGATAATAATTGTACAAATTTTAATTATTTGTTTTACATAGCGAGTGGTTCCTTGTTGTGGTCGTTTTGATTGCATATTTTTTTCTTTGTGATATGACCTTGATCATTTTATCTTGGACTGGTCCTCAGCCATTTTTATTTCCCCACAACCATGCTACAAAATTGACATTGTAAATTTATGCTAATTAGTAATGACCTCTCACTCTTTTACTTTCAAACATGTTATATTTAACAAAATAATTTTTCTAGATCAGCATTCTTACAAATGCAAGTACTGATGTTTGATTAGTTGTTTACATAAAAGGAATGGGTATACCGTAGTCACATTAAGTACTGTTTTTTGAAATGTCTCGGTGACATATTTTGTTCCTAGTGCTTGCAGTTTTTCAAGAAATACACCATGATGTAAATTTTATCATGGCAGTTATAGCTTTGTTGATTTTGAATTTGGACCAGCATTCCTTAGATAATGGTGCCAGTTGTCTTCAGATTACTATGCTTTATTTAATTATTATGCTCTTAGTTAGGTGTATCAAGGGGAGCAGCTAAATGGTCAGTCTCTTAATTTTGTTTTCAATATCTTGCAATGCTTCTTTCTGTACCACAACTACTGCCTTCTTTTGTACAATGAAACATTATTTTTAACCGTGACTATTAAAAAGATAGGCGTGAACATGCAAAATTATCACCGTTGTGGCATCACTTAAGTTTTGCAAAGCTGTGAATGATTCACTTTGTCATGCCCACAGGAGAAGATTTTCCTGAGTAACATCCTATGGACACGTTTACATAGTATTAATTTGTGCACATAGCTGGCCTTAGGCATAGGCCAACTAGGGCGCCGGTCTAGCAGGGGTGCTTTTCCAGCATTTGTTTGGTGTAAGTAGACCAGGATGAGGGCACCAGTGGTGTGGTGGGGAGCACCATGGAGCCCTTTTGCCTAGGGCACCAGCTGACCTAAGGCCACTCCTGATTGTGCAAAAAGAATATTGCACTTTCCAAACGTTGGAGAGGGAAGGTTCTACGTTGTGCTCTATGGCAGGTACTCCCTGACTGCCCTTTTGCTAATAACCTTGATATGAGTATATTGGCACAAATGCTGTCACCCCCTTGTCGCTGTCCTCATATAACATCAGGAAGTATGCATCTGGGCTACCAAGTAATGACATGACAACAAGAGAGACACTATTGGTATGCTCACTCAATTCCTTCTGAATCACGTAAATGGCTAGAAAGCATTCAGGTTTAAGCTATGATTGTTTTACTTTCCAGAGGAAGGTGGTAGCTTATGTGCCACTTAGTCTTCGATTACCTTGCAATCTTTCCAAAATCCAGACTTTGGGTGTGAGCCCAAATCAGTCATGCTGCATGAAACAGTCGTGTAACCATGACTGTGTTACACTTTTTTGTAAATTCAAAGCCTTTGGTGGTGGGTGAGTGTTTTATGTATTTTTCAAAGTCTATCAATCATCTGTCATTAAGGCTGGTTACAAAGGAACTAGGTTTCTCTCTACCAGCTATCTTAACTTCCTAACATTACCTGTAGGGATCATAATGCTCTTCAAAGCTTTGGGAGATTTATAATTCCTGAAGAAAGTTCAAGCAAAATGCAATAAGGAAACAATAGTACGAGCAGATCAAAAATGATTTCACCAGACTGTTTCTTTTTCACAGTTTCCTGAAAGAGCTGTTTTTAGGAAAACAAACTATTTCTTTCTAAGAGTGATACAAATACAGATGTTGTATTTGCCTTTGAGATGTTCTAGGCTCAGGAGTTTGTTATTTAAATTTCAGCATGTATGATGGGGTGGGACGGGGGGCAATGTATTGAGCACCTCCCCCCTTAGAATCGAAAGTTCCTCTGGCAGTTCCCATGCTCATTTCTCTTGGGAAACACGTCAGGATATGAACTCACTCTCTCACTGTTTCCTGACTGCAGCTTCCTTTGGGGAAATACAACTAGATTCTGAATTATTAGTGAATCAAGATTAATCAAATCGTTATAGAGCTAACAGTATTCTGTTTTTGGAATACTACTTTCCACAGTTTTCAAATCTGTTTTCCATATCAGCAATATATGTAACATTTCTCATTTCATTCAAAGCAGATTCATGTGCTGAGTCTGAGAATCTGCTGTGAATTTGTCCAGCTGTGTTACTATAATATACAGTCCTGAGTAAACCATGATTACTGCTTCGCAGGCTGCTGACAGACTGTTACCATACCACTTCTAAAACTCTGGTCATCTGTCTGTGGTTTTGCATAGTTCTAGTTTAAAAGAACTTTAACACCATCCATTTGTTTAATACAAATCTTTTCCATGGTAACAGACTGCAAAGTCACAAATAACATAATGGGGGAGGCTAGCAGAATAATGAATTGCATTTGTGAAGGGGTAAATAAGTTTATATGCAACAGTTGTCTACAGTTAGGAAAAAAATGACAAATGAATGTTCAAACATTGAACTGCAAACTTTGACTGCAAATGAGATTTGTTTAGCCTGTCCAGTCAGCCCAAAGCCCTGACTGCTGAATAACACAGGGATCCTAGTTAAGTGAAAGTCTGGAATTTTCTTAACTTAACTGTCTTAAACCTGTCCCTTGCAAATTGAATGAAAACACATATCTGGACCAAGACTATTGTTGACAAGCTTGTACTAAACATAAGGTTTAGAGTGAAGAATCTCAGTTCATAAATGCACTCCCCACAAAATATACACATGCATGTAATCATACACACACACACACACACACACACACACACACACACACACACACACACACACACACACACTCAAACTGTACACAAATGTGCACTCACACACACATATACACACACACACACACAAACACACACACGATATGGGCTGCACATAGACAAACACACATACACATTTACACCATTACTACCAATGCCTTAGGGATTTGGACAGTACCATTTAGTTTCTGAGGTCATGGCATATTATTCTTAAACATAACTTGCTCTGGTCCAGGGTATGGTGCATTAAACATGAAAAGATGCTT
>NC_056741.1:1310612852-1310630352 GCF_019279795.1 Protopterus annectens | reverse complement strand
TTAATGTATAAATGTAAATAGAAATGTAACTACTGTATATTTAATTAAAACTTAAAAGTATAATGCAATGTAAATAAATGGAGCTTTTCTCCCCAGGGCTTTACTGAAAATAGGTATTACCCAGTCTGACTTTCCTGATAAAACAAAGACAAATAAATAAATAAATATATATTTTTTTCTCAGCTTTCTCACTTATAAGAGTCTCAGTGAAAGGTATTGTTCTCTTCTCCACTTTCAAGAAACCATCAGTGACCAAAGTTATTCTCTACAGAATCAAATTGTTTGCATCTGCAAAGTTATTTTTCTCTTGCCATCAGGAATAACATTTCAGAAACCATCAGGAACTTACTGAAACTATAAGACTTTAAGAAATCTCTCAGATATGAAAATAAAGTAACAACTTTAGAGACCCTGTGTAATTTCTATTAAAATCTGCTACTTTCTGCCTGTTGTGGTAAAGTGTATGCTATTTGTTTCCATTGTTCTGTTGTAGGATATAGGATGGGTTCTTAAATTATTGAATTTTTGTGAAATGATTTGTTTGTCTGCTGTATCTTTAGACATTAGTGCAAGAATCTCAGCAAAGTTTATTTTCATCTTCCTATGGCATTTCCCCCTCTACAAACTAGGGGGTTGTGTTTGTTATACAGCTATTAACTGCTCTTTAACTATTATGTTGCACCTGCAGCTGTTACTGTGCTTGTTTCTGGTTATAACTTACTCTGTTTGTAATCATAATTGTACAACAATTATACAATGTCATACATGACTTCTTACTGCTATTTTAAATTGTATTATTTTATTATTTTATTCTGGTTTAATTTGTGTTTGTTTTAATTTTAATTTTAAATTTTGCTTATCATTTCTGCCTAGATGGCCCATGTCATGGCCGACAGTGGCCCACAGCCCAGTTCACTTACCAGATAAAAAATGTTAAATAAATAAACAAAGTCATAATCCAAAAAAGACTACAAAAAGATACATACAATAACACAATTAACATAACTAATATATAACTTTAGGGAAGCTAGGAGATACAGAAGAAACATATCAGGGTTGTGTGCTTGCCAAACTACATTAAGTCTCTGAAAAAAAGGACTTGAATCCCTTTAACACTGGTCCTAGTTGACTTTAAGATTTAGGTGTTTACCTCACAGGTACAGTGTACAGGATTTGATTCTCACCTTTGGTGACTGTCTGGTTATTGGCTAGGCATGAATAAGCTTGCAAACTGATTGCTTAGTATTTACCTATGAAGAAGAAACAAGTGTATGTATCTGATGTAA
The DNA here is from genome assembly GCF_019279795.1 of Protopterus annectens. NCBI lineage: Eukaryota > Metazoa > Chordata > Ceratodontiformes > Protopteridae > Protopterus > Protopterus annectens. The sequence goes on along the minus strand of NC_056741.1, from coordinate 1,310,629,066 downwards.
ATGAAAAGTGTGTTGTAGCTTGAGCACTGTATAAACTAGTGAGTAAAATGGTAAATAGAAATTTGGAAAAAATCCAAACAGCATTATTTAAGAAATGACAGTTAAAATGAAATTTGAAATAATAGAAGACTTTTAAGGTATATTAAAGGTGAGAAAACAAGAGTTAGGAATGAATGTTAAATTAAAGTGGTAAGGTAAAATGGTAGGACAGCAAAGAATAATCATCCCCATGACTGAGACACAGTTCAGCGAGGACATCTGAGATATACCGCATAGTTTAAGAGTGCATGAATTCTACAAACTCTATGAATAAGAGTACAATGTGTGCTCTATAGTGCTGCTGTTTGAACTACAGCATTGTAGTTTTTGTGATGTCATTGTTAAGAGGCGTGTTTTGTATCAGCACTTGCTGATGAGGTGGTGAAGATCCTAAGTGATTTTATTGCATCTCTGTTCTTATTGGTCAGTTTGAATATGCATTAATGAGCTGGGTAGTGATGGTTTTGTATTTAAAAGACTCTTTGAAGTTTTTACTTGTCTGATGAAGCATTTGTTAGTTTAATGCGAAAGCACTTACCTGTGCAGTGTTGTTGAATAAACTGATTTTTAAGTTTCTTTAAAGTTTGTTTTACTTTCAGTTGCCATGCAGGTTGCAGTAAGTTGTATTGTTTGATAATCTAGGAATAAACCAAGCTACAAGTAAATGAATTTGAGAGTAGTCGCAAGGCAGGAAGTGTTGTTATGTAGAGAAGGCTGGCTTTTCTTTTCTAGATTAATTCAAGTATGAATACATTTTTTACATATGATCCCTGTTTATTCTACCTCCTCCTAATGTTTTCAGCATGCTGATGTCTCAGTATTCTTGACCAATGCTGTTTCGCTTGACAGGTAGAGAAGGCTGGCTTTCTAACACAATCTGCCTTTCTCTATAACATTCACAGTATAATAGCTAATTATGCTAACAACATTCTCGTGCATTATTTTTTCTTTCTGTCCTCTCATCTCTTGTCTTAGATAAAGGTTTGTGTCAACCCCATCTATTAAGCAACCACAATTCTCCCTCCTAATGTGCATTGTCTCCAAATGTGAATCGGTCTCTCTAAGCAAGCTGAAAGAACAAAGGATACCTGCATTGAGGATTTGAAAGTTTTACAACCCTGTATGCTATTGTTTTAAATAAGTGCTACAAATATTCTTAGGTCTTCTCAAATAATTTTATTGGTGTTTGGCCTATTGCTGTACTGACCACTATAGGTATGTACACATGATATGGGAAATAGCACCAACCCCTTAACTCAGGTCCCAGTTTAATACTGCCTTTTCCAAATATAATCTGTCTGTTAGTTATCCTCCCATTTAGAGTGCCTCAGTCTCCCCCCTCCCATACACGTTCATTCTAGTTTCTCTTGTTATGTAGCTGTAACATATATTTTATGTTATTGCATAGAAAGAAACTTCCTCTAACAATAATCAAGATACTTATACATTTTTAAGAGTAATAGAAACACCACTAATAAAAGTTAAACTGAATAAAAATAATTTTCTGCAGTCAGGAAATCTTCTCAGATTGTTTTCTGCCAAACTACAATGTTGCTAGATGCAACCAACTCCATTCATTCTAGCTGAGCTTGGGCTCACTCTGCTCCCCTACCCAGTCCCTATATGCCATCCACCCCACCTCCTCTAAGTTTATTTCTCAACTTAGCCCCACCTTCAGAAACATACTACAAATGCACAATGTCTTCCCGCTAAAACATACTTAACCAATAACAACCTCTTTCATCAACAAATTACTATAACTGACAAAAACTTTGACCCACCTATAAAACTATACTACTGATCCACAGCAACTTCCTCCTACCAAAACTTACCTAACCAATAAAAATGTCTTACATCAACAACTATAACTGAAAATACTTTGACCCATCTGTAAAATAATAGTACAGATCCACAACAACTTCCTCCATCAAATCCTAACCAACCAATAGCATCCACTCACATATCCTTATTACTGTAACTGATAATACCTGTTCTCTGTTCTTCACCATCTAAAGATTCTCTCCTTTAAAACACTGCATATCCTTAACTCCCCGGTCTCTACCATGATACTGTGTCAAAGTGTAAACTCTCTAATACTGATATTATCAACCTACTGTATATCTTACCAAACACAACTCCCTGAATACTTCACCTGCTACCAAACAACACAATTACAAGGTAACTCCACTTCCATTCTGTTCAATATATAGGTCCCCACATATATAAAAATCACTGCTTAACCTTCAAGCTTCCATCCAAAATAAACTAAACCAGTGCTGCAATAAAAAAGCAAAATTTGTCACTAACTCATCAAATAGAATCCAATCACTGCTTATCCCTAAAACAGCTTGATTGTCTTGAATTATACAAGCAACTGACTTACATCCAGCTACTCCTAATCCACAAATCAATGTACAAACCAGATCAAAGCAAAGCCCTTTTAGAATTATTGCACACATATACCCCTGCTAGGCCACTTCAATTTGAAAACAAAATACTCCTCACAACCTACAAACCACATCTGTCAGCAGGGACATCTTTCTATTTTGGCTTTGTAGCCTACTCCTGCAACTCTATCCCCTTATCCCTTAAACATACTAGCAATCTTTCCAACTCCAAGACCAATCTATAAAATATCTATCATCTATCTGACACCTGGAATTGTTCATGCACAACACTCAAAACAGTTGCACTGTTTGGCATAATGGTTAAGGTGTTTGCTTCACAGGTATAAGGTACAAGGTTTGATTCTGATCTTGGGTTATTAGCAAGGCATAAAGTGGCCCTTCAAGGCAGTTAGCCTAGTATGAATCACCTACTCACTATAACTATGCCTTTTTCACTCTAAATTCACTAACGCCTCCATATCTTAGCAGGTAGTAATGGCCTAACATCAAAATAAGCCCTCACTTTAATGATACCATACTACTAATGTATGCCCTTCTACCTTTTCAGCCAGCACTTACTACTATTTATGTTCCTCTCTTGTGTCCTTCCATAACATTCTCATCTTTCTAGTAATAATCAACTCTTTCTCTCCATGTCCATAATTTTCTCTTCTGCTCGTTACTCATCCTCTGTCTATTTTGGCATCAGAATACACTATTATTTCTCACCTCCTTATATTATTAAACATACAGTCAATATTTTGAATAACTATGCTTTAGTTTATTTGACATAGGCTATCCACTTATACAGTGTGTCTTGCTACTTGCAGTACATATTGAATTCTTGATTGAATTTATCATACTAATATTTCTGTAAATGTATTCCAATCTGTGATTTTATCTGTTATGAGGATTTTCTCCCCTTGTAAATAATTACTTATCAGCTAGTATAAAATATTTTTGTGTGTTTTTTTGTGGCCTTTCTCCACAACTCATTGTAAAATATTTAATCTGTTGCAGGACTTTTCTCCCCTCGTATATAATTAATAATCAACTACTGCTTAAATGTTTTTGAATCTGTTGTGGATCTTTTCTCCCCAGGTCTCCACTGAAAATGGGCCATTGGCTCAGTCAGACTCTCCCGGTTATCAAAGTACAAATAAATAGAAATAAATACATTTTTTGTTTACTTTCTTCTAACTTAAAACCTATACATTTTCCTACTTATGTTATGTACATTTTTACTGTATTGTTAATGGCATATGGACTGTTTATAGAACAGCATGTGAGAATTTTTGTTTTCAGGGGTATGTAGTCTTTTACTCAACTTAAACATGAAATCTAAAGTTCTAAAGCTGTTGCAATGAATCTTGAATATTGTATAGACTGAACAAAATGTAGCACATTACTTACCTGAAGTCTGAAGTGATCTATAGAAATGATAAATAGATATGTGTAGAAAAGCAATTGTGAATTTGGAATATTTACATTTCAGTAAAGCCTTGAATTTCTCCCACATGAAACCAGAAGAAATCGTCCACCTGAGAAATGGAATTAAACTCAGAAAGTACAACTAAAGGAATCCTCAAAGAAAAAGAAAGAAAAGAAAGAAAGAAAGAAAGAAAGAAAGAAAGAAAGAAAGAAAGAAAGAAAGAAAGAAAGAAAGAAAGAAAGGAAAATTTATAGGCTCAGTGGTCCTGAGATTATACTAATGATGTACCCCTGTCTCCAGTGAGTTCAGCATTAGTGATACCACATAGAAAACAGAAAAGAAGGGACATATTTTGGTAGGTGACTTGAGATTCAAGGTAGGATAGACAGACTAATATATGGAATGTACAAACTAAGAGAAGAATATATTTTAGGAGTTGTTAAAATATATTTAACAAGTCTTGTTATTTAACCTAATTATGTAGCCATGCTAAATGATGAATCCCAGCTACAGAAACAGCAAACAGAGAGCAACATGGGTAAGGGGTGCAGCTGGAATGAGGATCTGAAAGTAATCATACTGGATTACCTAAATGTGACCAAAATATGTGATAAGCAGCAACTTAGCCTCTTTTACCTAATTCTGTTTTCACCCAGTAACAAGCTGACCATCACCTGCTTTCCTGAGAATCTCCCCTTCCAGGGCCAAAATGTCAGCCTTACCTTCTGATACATAACTGCTTCTATTGGGAGGGGCATAGAAGGGAGGTGAGGACATGTTGGTTAAGGCTGCAGGGTAGAAGAAAGATTAGCTCTACGTTCAATAACATCTTCAATTCATCACTGGGGATTTTAGCATTAATTGTATCCCCTTCCTTTAACAGTCTGCCATAGGTTTACAGGTATATATACTAGACTAACGATCACCAGGACCTTTACAAGCCTAATCATGTAACCCAACCTAACTGTATGCCCTTGCTGATTTCCTTCAAAGATGAGATTCAAACTCTGTACCTTGTATCTGTCAGATAAATACCTTATCCCTTATGTCAACCCCACACCCATAACTGAAGCAAGGACTGAAATGTGAGTGCCTGTCTTAAAGTCCAACAGGTATAGTAGTGAAACTCAGAACTGTGAAATGACAGGTGACAATCTGAGGGTATATAGTAAATCTAAGTGTGTAGTATGCTGAAGTATTCCCGCTCCTGTGAGATACAGTAGTCCCAGAGTTAGCAGATATAATCAGTCCTCATGTCTGAAGGTGCAGGGTTCAAGAATGGTTCAAAGGTACAACAACAAGGTTTGCAATTTACTGTTTTTATGTTTAAATCATGGTTATGTATTGAAATCATCAGGACTATTTCAATGATTATCAGACTTCTGATAGGAAGCCCTGTAACCCAAGCTCCTTGGTGCATTTGTGCTTCCATGTACGTGTTAGGACTGGCTATAGTGTAAAGTACTTCTTGACAGTCCCATGCTCATTGCTTGGGCCTGTGCCCTTGGTGCAATTCATCGAGCCTCCGCCAGAAGTCACCAGCACTTCAAATCAGGCTGTTTCTTTCACAACAGGATGTATGAGCTGGTATCACTCATTCACTTTTACCCTACCCAGCCAACTTTTCCACCATCTGTATTACTATTTGATCTGAAACATCTGGGTCACAGACAGGGCTTTATCCATCTGCTCTATGGAACTGGGCTTTTACACTGACTTACAGTTAATTCTTGATAAGCCCATCTGTTAACTGTTATCATCACATATGTATTCTTTTTTTAAACACCTTTATTAAGTTATTTCTTAAGATACAGGCAAACATATACTAACAGAAAAGAAAACAAAACCATTGTAACATTTTTTCCATTTACATAGAATATACATCACATATATTTTCTTTGCTACTACCATCAGTCCAACATTACAAAAAATTATTGAATTCCTGCCTTCCCTTAAACCTCACTCCTCCTCCTCCTGAACATTATTATGCATGGATTGTTCCCACAATTTCCATCTACTTCTATGTAATTTGTTCCTTCCCTTTTATAAAGATCTCTCTTCCAGTCCTTTTATCTCTTTTACAATATTCATTATCACAGCTACAGTTAGTGTAGAATTGTATTTCCATTTTCTAGTAATTGCTTTTATGGCAGACAACAGAATTAAACTTAATAAGGCCTTACTATGTCTAGGCAATTCAGATCCTGTATCCTAGCTCATTTTTGCCTTTTTCTCCTCATCTATCACTATTGGAGCCTTTCTAGCAGTTAGTATAATTACTCCCCTTTTCCTCTGTCCCTGATATTCTGGGAATATCCATTCTGAAATCTTCTCTTTGTCAAGTTCACATGTTCATTAGTTTCCAAATGTGCCTCATGCAGCATTGCTATTTGCACCTGGCATTACTTAGTATAATTCAATACTCTTTCCTTTTTATCTATTGATGTGAGGCCATTCATGTTCCAAGATAATATGGATAAGATAACCATCATGATGAAAAGCTATTCTTCCCACCTATTATACATGACAGGTTTTTTTTGAATGTGCATTGCCAGCTTTTGTGTTCCGTGGATATACTAATGTTCGGCAGGTTGATCTTTTATACAGTTGTTTCTTTGCATCTCCATTTGAACATATGGCACATTTTTCAAGACTTTTTGTTTTAATGAAAACCCTCAAACAAAAAACTACATACAAAATACCTCCATCCCCTATCAGCTTGGAACAACACACAACGCTATGTACATCTTCAAAAGATGAAGATTAACCCTCCAGAATGGAGCAATTGCCCCAAATTGACAGCTGCAACTAGAGGTATTATCTAACCTAGAATTAAGGTTACCTGTGCTAAAACACATACTACAGCCTGTACTCCCACTTAGACTAACAGCTGTCTGTCCTTTTCTTATCTCCCTTCCCCTCCCTGATATGAAAAACATTAGCCTTTAGCCGTAAGAAAACATGCACTGGTTATCTTTAAATAAAACTACATTTTACACTGTTCTATTAATTGCATAAACATATTATTGCTGCCAGGGAGGTTATCTCTTATTCACTCCCCTTAATTTTAAACTTATTTTTTTTCACTTTATTGCTTGTCATTGTAACTTTAAATTTTGCAATTCCCTCAGTAAAAAATACTCAGAATTCTCAGAATTAACTGCTTGCACCTGCAGACAGTTTGTCTCCATGGAAATGTGCTCAACAATGAGTCTTTGTAAATTTTACTCAGAAAAGAATGCACAGCTGTTCTCAGCTGCAGACATCTCAGCTACACTGAACATTTGCCAGTGGAAAACAAACAAGGTAATATCTTTAAGGTGGTTCACTTACGTATTCTTATTCATTTCACATGAACTTCATACCTGCTACTTTCTCCAAATACTTCCCCTGTTCCCCTTTTTCTCCTTTGGACCATCAAGATACCCACTAACCACAAGGGTAGCTTTATTTACATAATTCAGATCAATCATGGACCCTAAGTGGCAAGACTCAGTCTCTTTTTCTTTGTAATTAGATCAGCCACTATCTCACTGCCCCCATCACAGTTTCACCACTCACCCTCTCCATGTATCTGTAACTAATACTCCTTATAACAGTCAAAGTAGCCCCCAACTATTCTCACTTTCTAATTTCTTTACTCCTCAGTCCTAAGTTCATAGGTTCATAGGTTCATACTAGGCTATCTGCCCTAGGGCATTTATAAGCCTAGCCAGAGTGTGTTTGGCTTTCGCCACCCATTTTAAATTAATTTTGCTATGCCTTTTTTTGAGGTTAGTATACTGTGCCTCTGTCTAACAGTGATACAGAAGTGATAGCTGGGGTAAACCTACGATCTCCCATCCACTCATCAAGATTCCTCTTGAAGAGAGTGAATGTGGGACTCTGCCTAACCTGGACTGGGATACATTCATAGTTCCTGTTCAGCTAGTGATGTAAGTGTTTGATCCTAGATTATTCATCTTTGGTATTACACCTGAGTAGGGGGTTGTGTCAGAAGGTTTGGCCAGGTCAAGGTAATGTGGTGTGAATTATTTTACCTTTATCCATTGCTTTGATGACAAGAGTAAAGGGTAAAATTTGACCACGATTTTGAGCCTTTCACACTTTCTCCCAATTCTTGCCCTAAAAGGTTCAGAGATCAGAACATTTGTTTGACTGTTCCTGATTTTGTGTCATATTTTTGGTCTGTTCCTCATATGTGTGATTTTTCTGGCAAACTTATGAAGATTGCAAAACTTAAATAATGATAGACACTTGAGTTTCAGGCAAACACTGAGCCATTTGCTAAACAAATAATACTGCCTTGCAATGAAAACAGACTTAGCATGAGCAGTAAACTTCTCTGACCTTGAAACTCAAAGTTATTGAAACGGCATGAAAACCCACATTCATTTTGCATCTGGCCAGTGGAGGACTAAGCTTACCTCTGGGCTGTTTTCAAACCATAGACTCCTTACACATTTTCTGGGCCATGCATACATGTATGTGTTCTTTGATTCACCATTCTTATTGTATTAAATTATATTCCTTGTATAATACAGCACCACATGTTAGAATGTGTTTTAAATTTGTAATTTTGAACAGTCTTCTAGTAAGCAATGATGTATGAACCAAAAATGACAAAACTACCCATTTCAGAAAATTTCAACCATAAAAGGCCACTCAAATGTCTGTCATTACAATCCACCAGTATCAATAAATATGAAAAATCTCTGCAGAATTCATCTAAATAATTCCACATTAAAGGGATCTATAACTAATGAACAGGTTGCGGCTAGCAAACAACTGTATATTTCATTGTTTCATCTACAAATAAACTGCCTATTGTCCTTGAAGAATAAATTGCCTATGTTACATCAGAAAAAACGATAAGCTAGTAATATTGCAATATGGAATGGATGGCAAACTGATAACAGGTTCATAGTTACTAGGTAACTCATGCAAAGGAAGACACTCACAGGACTACAGCATCCACTCCCTTTAAAGTACAACACATTACAGTATCAGCGATCCATCTGCATACTGTTGGAGTAGAACCCACAGCCTTCTGCATCAAAAGCAAGTATACGACCTATTGTGCTACTAACAATGCAAACATCTTTGCATAAGCAACACTAAAAGTCTCTTCCCCTGAAGCTCTCAGCTCCTTGTAAAATCCACTTGACACCCAACTAAATCTCTCAACTTCGCAGCACAAGAAATCTGGATAAAGCCAAAGCTTAATTTGAGAGCATTGTCTTTACATCAAATGTTACAGTAGTCAAACCCTTGCTGGAGTAACTGACAGAGAGTCATTTGGCAAGCAAACAACAGCACCTAGTTTGTAATGTTCAATATATTTATCCACAAGCTCTGGACACTGCACTGGATATCTACAAAATATATTACACAAAAGAGCATGCCTAATAAAAGACTCCACTAGTTATCTTTTTTTACCTTTAGAAGAAATTCAGTACCGTTCACTACATGGATTCTATCAGTTAGCTACCCGATGGGCAATGTACAAATTTACATTCATTTCTAATAGTTTGTCAATAGTAGCTGTGAGAGAAGTTGTATCAAAGGCCATAGCCAGGTCTAGGGAGCCAGTATGCATAGGGTAACCACTGACCATCTCTCCTGTGACGTTTTCCAAAAATGTCCACAAGGTGATAGAATCAGACTGGTTTGGGTCCATGTCTAAGAGATGCCATTCCATAACCTTGCACATAAGATTAATGAGTTAACAGCTGCCTGCACCAGTGGTAGGGCAGCCCTTATTTAAAGGCATCACAATGCCTATTCTCCAAACATAAGATATGTAACCTGTGGAGAGAGACTGAAGTTAAAAAGGTTAGGGAGATGTTCCGATCTGTCTGGGCCTAACAATTTGCCAGGCTGATTGAGCAAAAGTGCCAAGCATGCCTTTGCAGGACCTCTCCTAATACTGTTAAGTTTAAGCATGTTCCTAGAGTATGAAAAATCACTATTGTTGAGCCATTTTGAAAAGCTATAGACTGTATTATGTCTGATTTCACAAATTCAAAATTCTTTTTGCTCTAGACCTGCAACAATATGTTTTTGTCAAAGGGAGATTGTACCACCTTAATTTAGTAAATTTGTTGAGAAAGTTGCTGAAGCTATAGGTATTGGTCATGCAGTTCATACAATGTACCTAGATCTGGCCAAAGCCTTTGACACCATTTTGCATGCAGTAATTGTAAATTAGCTAAATGTAGTCTCTTATGCTATAAGATGGATGTCAGAATGGATGAGGGCTAGAACATATGTAGTTAAATCACAAAACACCAAGGTGATTAGTGACATTATCCAAGGCTCAGTAATGGGACCCCATCTGTTTGTCATCTACTTGTCAGATTTCCAAAAACTAACACAGACATCTTGCTAATTAAATTTTCTGTTTTTTTTCTGTTTTTTCTTTACACCTTGTCGAACAGTTAGTTCCACTTGGCCAATGGTCTCTATTAAAGAGAAACTGAAGATGGTATTCATACTAAAAGAGGAAATTTGCCCAGCTACTGGGTAAATTCCCATACTCCTGTTGATAAGTGCCATAGAATCATTCATAAACATCTGAGCTACCACAAACTCAGGTAGAAGAGGCAGAGGTTAATGTCTCATCTACAGAAAGGCACACTCAGGAATGTTGCACTCCCATCCACTCTTATGCTGCACTGGAGTGACAGAACTGGAAACTGAATATAAACTACCTGGTGTGGGAGAAGAATCCATGATCTTCTGCTCTTTCAGCATTTAAGATGAGTGTGCTACCTGTTAAGCTACTGAAATGTCAATGACTGTAAGTTGGATGTGGTATTGCTATTCGTTCAGCATCTGACACCATGCTACTACAGCCAAGGACTAATCCATACAAGTCAAAGATATATTAAAAATGGACAAATTAATTACAAAGAAGTGTAGCATTGCCTCCTTTGTAAACAAATCTTGACGGCAGTTTAGAGTATAGATAACGTTCCATTCTAGACTGATACAGACGTCAAAGATCTCAGCACTTTCTTGACAAATCTGTCCTTTGACAAAATGTACCACTGGTAAACAGGAGATCCTGTGTAGCTCAATTAATAACTAATGTTTTCTCATCCATGTCAGAAAAGTATAATTTTGCTATAGCCTGTCTAGATCAAACCAATTGTAGAATGTAATGCCACTTTTAGTATGTACCTGTCCAAACATATCATGGAAGTTAAAAGACCCCAGAGGTACCTAACTGCAAAAGATCACCAGACACAAGACCCTTAATTACCAAAATATGTTTGTTGCTCTATCCCTGCATGCTGTCTCTTGCAGACTCCTGCTCCATGATTTATGTCTAGCATTTTGTGCTGTTAAGGACTCAACTGTGCTTGATCTCCTGCACCACCACAAAAAATGGCTCCACAGACAGTCAAAAGATATGAATCTCCATCAATAAATAAATAAGGTACATTGGAGGGACATATTTTTTACTCAACACTTTCCCCATCTCTGGAGTAATCTTCTATGACATATAAAACAGAATGATATCTTTGCTTTCTTTAACACAAATGATGATTGGATGGGCACCTATAAATTCAACCTTGGCATGCCTTATTCTATCCTCACAGAGGCAGGAGGTGCCCTATGAAGGTGGGTATTAACATAGAGATCATGGACCTGTGCATGTAATAGACACAATGTGTGTAGATTTCTAGCAAACTGTCCTTTCAACACAGGAAAAAAGAAAACATCACAGAACACACACACACACACACACACACACACACACACACACACATGCACACTGTACTTAAATGTAAGTACTAATGACCTTAAAAGCTGTACACAGCAGAAAAAAGAAAACATCACAGAGCACAAAACTCTCCTCAAAATATACAGACACAGACACACCACTAGCAGCAGAAAAAAAAATTTCAGAAAAACTATACCTAGTGACAAGAAATCATCAAGACTGTACCAAATGAATAGAAATCATCATGGAACAGCAAAAAACTCTCCTCAAAAAGTAACTCTCCACTCTTGGGCACAAATGTGATCTTACCAACAGTAGTTTAACTTCTGCATGCACTTGTGTTTAAATCCACGTTAGCATTCGTAGGGTCCTTCTTAAGAAAAACTCCACCATGGAGTTGCTTAATTAAAAAGTGTGGGGGAGGGAGTGGGGGAGGGAGTGGGGGAGGGCTCCCTCCCCCTTGCACTATACTTCTGGTGCCCTTGACCACAGGAAAACTTCCTTTTCAGTCTGATGTGCTTGTTTGCCTTCTAGGGCTTTTTGGCACCAAATCAGCACTGTTTCCTTTGCTTGTTTCTCCACTAACAGGCTGGGTTACCCTCGTTAGCATATTTGGATCCAGGCTTGCAAATGAACTGCTAATTTACCTGTTAATGAAACTGAATAGATAAGTATTAAATAGAAAGATTATGTCAGACCAGTATAGCATCTTAATGTGAGATACAATAACATATGCTAAAGAATCCAGGCACTCAAATGAATGGTCACACCAAGAAGAACAGGTACAAGTAATAAAATATATCAAAGGTGAGACAACAATGAAGGCAAATAACTAGATCAAGTCACTTTTTTTGTAGAAAACACTTTCATAGGACCATAACACTGCTTCTTCAGCCTATAAAAAGCTCAATAAAGCCAATATTTATATAAGTACAATTAAATGGGATAGTCCAATAAAAAATTCAGTCATTACAACATCAGTATTACATCACAGTTAGATGGGTAGCTTTTAAAGAAACAGTTAATATAAGCTATTCATAGACAATCATTTAAAAACTATTAACCAGTGAAAAAAATAACCAGTGAAAAAATAAAAATATGACGTCATAAATAAAAACATACATTGTTATACACATCGATGATTTACTATTATTATGTAGCATTACAGAAAGAAAATACAGTAAATGATCCTATTAAGTGAGCCTAACCAATACCTAACAGGTATGGCATGTTAACAGTGTTTTTTGGCATACTAACTGTGTCCAGGAACATGTACCATTTTCCATTGTAATTATTTACATTTTGATAACATGGTAGTTATTAGTTACATGGGACACCACTGCGTCCATCTTAGGGTAGATTTGGGAAGGTATAACAACCTCTGGATAAAAATACATGCTCAGTAGGGTGATGAAATTAAGTACAAGAAAATGTAAAGCAACAAACAATCTAGTACAAAATTAGTCAAGCAATAAATAGGTCATAGTCAAATGATGAAGGCAATTTAAAATTAATTATGGCCTAAAGAAAATTCAGACTGATGCTACCAGATGAAACTCAATAAATAATTCTAGTATGAGAGTAAAAACATGCATGCACAGCATGGGAACTGCAAATTGTCATTTAAGGTCACTATACAGCATCCGAGGTTTAGTGTATTGTTAAAAAACATTAGCCTTGCCTTTCACAAGTGTGGCTTTGCAATGCATGCTTTTGCACAATTTCCACTTAAAAACACCTGACGTTAACCTTATTTAGAGTTGAAAAAATACCGATTGTGGAATAATAGAGTATATTTTGTTTATTTATTTATTTATTTACATTTGTTTACCGGGAAAGCATAGGCACCGGAATCTGTTAAAGACTTTGGGGGGGGGGGGGGTGACAGGGATTCTTAGTGAACTAAAAAGGGTAATTTTTTTTATAACTATTTGCTGCCACAACATAGGTTCACTTGGAGGACATTTTAAGCTTAGCCGATACCCTTTTGGTGCTTGAATTAACATTTTCTGATTGGTCTTAGCTATCCCCATGGCTGATAACTGTATATTAGCCCTAGTGAGAACAACTGTGATCATACCATAGATAATTTGAGGGGGCCATGTAAGGGATGCAGCATTTAGGAACTGCCTCTATTCATTAGTGGCATGAGGGGAAATCCTGGAGTGCATTTTCTATTACCCATCCTTAGATCCAAGTTGCATTTGAATATGGATGGATGAGCTTTGCTTTATTTTTATGGATAGCCTGTTCCAGAACAGTGGTAGCCTCTGTGATATATATCCATCTCTTCACAACATTCAGTTTAGATACCTGGACTGAATATTTCTGATGCCATTTGACTTGCTGATGTTCAGTAGGTCCATCTGTATTATGTCGGAGGATGCTTTGTATGCCAGACATGTCACCTCTGAGCACTCTGTAGGATACTGAGTTTAGTAATAAATCTTTGAGGTGGTCCATGCAAGACCTCTTGTTTAGGACTTGTATCCTTTTAGTAAGGTATCTCTGACGGTATTCCAATTGTTGTATGGGGCTGGACAGATACATGCCAAAGTGGGCATTATACATATGTGCATGTTTATACTTCTGTCAGACAATCATATATATATACACACACACACACGCACACACACACACACACACACACACACACACACACACACACACACACACACACACACACACACACATGTACACCAGTTCATCCAACTTACTCACTCAGTAAATCCAAAGTCCTCCAAGTTGCAGCTTCCGAAAATAAATCCTTCTCCTGATGAGCAGCAGCTAATTAAAATAAAACCGTTTGGTCCCGCTCGCAAAACCTGGAAATACATGTGCTGTGAGCAGTCTGGTAGTCCTGACGAGCTGATGTCATCACGCACACAGCTAAAACGTTAAAAATGAAATAATAAAGAAGTAATAGTGATCTGCAAAAGTGGGGGTGCTCCCCTCCCCCCTCTCTCTATGGTTCCGGCACCCATGCGGGAAAATCTGACTGGGCCAGAAGCCCATTTTCAGTGAAGGCCTGGGGAGAAAAGCTCCACAGAAATACAAGCCATATACAGTAATTAGATAGTACAATAGTATACATACAGTAAGACGCAGAATGCACATCATCCAGTTAGTCTATACAAAGTAGTAGTCAATACAGTTTTCTAGTAGATACAGGTTCAAAAAGAAAATCACACAAGCATTTCAGTAAAGACCAACGTGAGAAAAATAAAATTAGTACTGTGTACATATTAAATAATAATTATGACCAAATGAGATTTCCTTTATATATATTTATTTGTGAGCAGTAATAAACACTGAGGAAAGGGAGAAAATGAGATAAGGAGTGGACAGTGAGTTGACAGAGTTATAGATATCTTCTCAGTCAGGTTTGTTGCCAGAGAGCGGTTTTGTTTTGTTTAAAAAAAATTGAAAAGTGCCAATAATGCTTCTTTTCCATGTTAATACTGCTGGAGCTTTATAAGATGGATTAATGAACAGAACGGTATAGTCTTCCCTTAAAGAACAAGCAATAAGTTGTAATGTACTGCTGTGGAATTCAAATGATTTAATGATTAAGTGAGTAGTTTGAATGGTGCTATCTTACTGAGCGTATAAGACTTTGTAAGAGAATAGGTATGCGACCAACATATACAACCTGCTGTCTGTTCACAAAGTTGTACTTTATACTTTTATACTAAATATCTCTGGTAACTTCCTCTCTTTCTCTTGTGTCACCGTTATGATGATTAGGTTCATTTCAAACATGGACGTCTATGTGCTTATCAAGAGCAGCATTTGTTATAAGGGGTGCCTTTCTCATGGGAGGCCCAAGAAAGTAAGACGTTGTATACTACTTAATGACAGACATCAGTAGTGATTTTTATGTGTACTCAGACTAAATGCAGAAATATAATAATCAATGAACATGTGTATATAACTACAAATCAATAGTCAATAAATAATGCACCGACAAATCTTTGTTATTTCAAGCACTGGGGAAAGTGGGTGGCGTGTTTTTGCTCAGTACATCTGATGCTTTCCTGCAAGTGGAGGCCCCAAAATTCTTTTATTTGAAATTTAGAGAATATTAGCAGCCATTTGTGTTCTTTGAAGAAGCTGAATCTGATAGAATTCAAGAAACGGTGGTGTAGAGCATTTTATGCATCATGTTTGATGTTTCTTCTGAAACTTTGTTTTTCACAACCTGTAGTACTCTATTTGAAAACAACTGTTTTGTAATCTGCTCTGAATTTCTCACAATTAATTTGTATACCAGTTTTGCTGCAGATGCTGATTACATTTTAGCAGCTACATATTCTGCAGTAAGTGACCACATTGGTTTTCAGTACACAATTACATTAGTAGTCTTTTAATGTTAAAATTACATCTGAATAGTGTGTTCTTCTTTCTTTCTTCTTGATACACTAATGTGGTTTTGCAAGAGAAATGAAAGAGAACAAATAAAAGCAAGCCTGCTGACAGAGACATATTAATCTGTTCAAATTTTCCAAGCTAATAATTGCATGTCCTTGAATTGCATGGTTCCAAGCGTGCATACTGAATGCTTTAAACAACCTCTTGAACTACAAAAGACTGCTGCCTTTATTAAACCTTGGTTCTCCAACCC
>NC_056741.1:1310552852-1310607852 GCF_019279795.1 Protopterus annectens | reverse complement strand
GTATCTAGAATACAAAAAAAAACTATTCTTCAGAGGAATCTGACCAACTGTATCAAAACTATTTTTTGTAAAATCCATAAAATACTAAACAAATATTCAGATACAAGAAACTTGCCATCTATGGGCCAGCTAACGTGCACCTTCCCAATGAAGAACATGGAGTCAGACAGGGTTACATTTGCTTTACTTACCATAGCAAAGAAAATCATTACAGTGACAGAAAATGGATTATTTGCAAGAGATCTGTTTATTGATATAAAGTATACATCTGATTTTATTAGTCACTCTATAATCATTAACAAAATCAGTGAATTTGGTGAAAACCATATAACATCTATAACATGGTTTCAGAATGGCCTGTAAGAAAGATATGTAACAATTAAAACATAGACTAATACTGTAATTAAGGACTGTTGCCTGCAGGAGTACCCAGGACCCAGCAATTGTTATCTCAGGATGGTCCCATGACCTGGTACCTATCCACCACCCTTTCTACAGATAAATAATTCTTTGAATCACCACCTGTACTTCACTACATAAACTCTACTATACTGCAATCAAGACTTTGGCATGAACTGGTAATAGTTTAATACCAAATGTAGAAATGAGTATATGTAAAGCTACTTGGCAACAATCTTTTACACATCAATGGCCTATATGAAGTCCTGCAAGTATGACAGTTAAGATTTCTTGGCATATAACTAGACGCTACCTTCTCATTTAGCTTTCACATCAACTGGATTATCGACCAAGTCTCTAGTCATGTAGAAGCAAGCTTCTGCATAGAGTGCTAACTATGTATGCCAGAACTATGAGCTGCTACAGGCAAGAGGAGACTCATCGCCTGAATGGCATAGAGATAGATAGATACATAGATAGATAGATAGATAGATAGATAGATAGATAGATAGATAGATAGGTAGAGGGTCTATATTAAAACATCAAACATCACTAATGTGATGTTTCAATATATCAGACACACTACTTTGGAGAGCAAGAACTCACAGAAAATACATCTTAAAGAAGTGATTTTCAACCCACCATGCTAATTAAATATACTGACTGTGAGAGCACATAATAGTGGGGGAAATAAGTTTGATGTAATGCGTAATGCAGCATAAAGCAAAACCTGGCTGTCTGACCATTGAACAAATGAAAGACACACACTATATATATATATATATATATATATATATATATATATATATATAAAATATATATGTGTGTGTGTGTGTGTGTGTGTGTGTGTGTGTGTGTGTGTGTGTGTGTGTGTGTGTGCGTGTCTGTGTGCCTGTGTATATATACACTTTCAAAACTCATCTTCTTGAATATTACAATTCCCCCAAGTTGAAGTGACTATTTATCTGAGCATACCCTCTTCTCATCCATTATTACCCATAGTGCATTATTTATAATTCTTCTATAACATTAAGTAAATCCTTACTGCAGTCTTTGGACTTAAGCCACAGGCAAGAGGAGACTCATCGCCTGAATGGCATAGAGATAGATAGATACATAGATAGATAGATAGATAGATAGATAGATAGATAGATAGATAGGTAGAGGGTCTATATTAAAACATCAAACATCACTAATGTGATGTTTCAATATATCAGACACACTACTTTGGAGAGTAAGAACTTACAGAAAATACATCTTAAAGAAGTGATTTTCAACCCACCATGCTAATTAAATATACTGACTGTGAGAGCACATAATAGTGGGGGAAATAAGTTTGATGTAATGCGTAATGCAGCATAAAGCAAAACCTGGCTGTCTGACCATTGAACAAATGAAAGACACACACACACTATATATATATATATATATATATATATATATATATATATATATATATAAAATATATATATGTGTGTGTGTGTGTGTGTGTGTGTGTGTGTGTGTGTGTGTGTGTGCGTGTCTGTGTGCCTGTGTATATATACACTTTCAAAACTCATCTTCTTGAATATTACAATTCCCCCAAGTTGAAGTGACTATTTATCTGAGCATACCCTCTTCTCATCCATTATTACCCATAGTGCATTATTTATAATTCTTCTATAACATTAAGTAAATCCTTACTGCAGTCTTTGGACTTAAGCCACAATATATTCTAGGATGTTACGCCATAGACAAAAATTCCTAGATTCCTAGCATACCTTGTTTTATAGATTCCTTGCATATTTTGTTTTATATTTGTGTATTTTTGCCAGAACAACAACAGTGACCTAATAACATGTATTTTATACCATTTTTGTATTCCATATGCAAGCATACACTCAATGTTTACTTAGATCTTTTTTGTAATATATTTAAAATGGGTTGACTGGAGAAATGTATTTATCTATTATGGATATGCATGGTTGCTGACCAAGCAGAGCATATAAAGTTATAAATCTGTTGTTTTCCTTTGACCCAGATGATGACAGAAAATGGTCATTAGGCCAGTTCACCTACAAGGTTACCAGATAGATAGATTCATTGACAGACAGATAGATAGATAGATAGATGGATGGATGGATGGATGGATGGATGGATGGATGGACGGACGGACGGACGGATGGACGGATGGACGGATGGACGGACGGATGGATGGACGGACGGATGGATGGATGGATGGATGGATGGATGGATGGATGGATGGATGGATGGATGGATGTTGCCTGCTTTTTCTCATCACGAAGCTTTGCAGGGTAAATGTAAATATTCTTTAGAAGGGAAGAAGAGCTGCAAGTGATATTAAAGACAAGAAGGCAGAGAATAATGGAAACAGGAAAAAAACGATAACTGGGCATTAATCATATTTCTTCCATGCAAATCAGATGTTGTGAATCTGTACTAGATGGAAAGCTGTATCATTCAATATAAACACAAGTATGTAGTAATATACTGACTGGGGCTGAGTGAGCAGTTCCTTAAAGCAGAGAGAGCTGCAGTAAATTGTTTCACAGTAGGCTTAGTGGAGTAATTGCATGTAGCACATATTAGGGGACTTAAAAGGTCTTGAAAAGATATTATATGATGATTATACCAATCCAGTGACCATCACAAACAAACCACTGTGCTAAACATGGCTGGAATTAATACTGAAAGTTACATCTCAGACAGACCTTTCTCAGTTCTATGATGATCTGGCACTTATATTACAGTTTGACTACAAAAACCTAGGCATAACTAATGAGTCACTGACATTCCTCTATCAGCTTGTTCATATGGAGGATATGTTAATGTTGCAGGACAAAATGTTGCCCTTGATGGTAAGTGCTCAGCCTTTATTAGGTCCTTCCATCCATTCAGTGCTATTGCGTCACACCTGACTCCTATAGTGAACCCATAAACAGCCACTGTCATCCAAAGGGTTTACAAGGCAAGTAGGGGACAGAAGGTTACCACCTTTCTGCTGCATCTTGCGCGCATGCACACACACACACACACACACACACACACACACACACACACACACACACACACACACACACACACACACAGACACACACACCCACGCACACACACGCACACCCACGCACACCCACGCACACCCACGCACCCACGCACACACACACACACACACACACACACACACACACACACACACACACACACACACACACACACACACCTACAGAGAGTTTACAGTCACCAGTTTGCCTACTGTATGTTCTTGGAATGTGGGAGGAATTGTCGCACCTGGATGAAGTTCATGTGTCGACAGGGAGGAGTAGTAGTTCATGCAGACTGCACACAGAAGCCCGTGTAGCAAAGAACCAAACATAACTGGGCATTTTCTTGTCATGCTGTGGTAATGATACCCATCGTGTCACTGACCTGCCCTAGGAGCACTTAGTTACCACATAATACATATTTGTAAATGTGTCTGAGTTCTTAGCTACTAGCAAATGGTATGACAGTATGGTAGCCATACCGGGTTGTCACTGTACATTCAAGGACCATAACTGCAATCCTCAAAATTGAAGTGCAGTTACAGGGAAATAAATATCAAGTCTAAAAGCACTGCATCTTGAAGTAGTCCCTGTTCTCCAAAGTAAGCAGTCTTGGAGTTAGTATATCTTTTTCTTGTGGTCCAGTGGTTTTGTTTCAAATTTTCCTACAGTATTATTTTTTTTTCTTTCAGTTATAAAGTAATTTTCCACATATGTGCAACTGTCTTGGCCAGTGATTGTGATTGGGGGGGGGGGGGGGGGGGGGAATGAAGTTTGTTTCTCCATCTTTAATAATTATCCTATTACGTTTATTCTGTTGTTCCATAATTATCATCGTGATTTTGCTTACATGTAGCTGTTATTGTGAATTTATTGGTTTTCCAGGTCTTTATTTGCTCTGTTCCTGTTAATTTCTGATTCATTCTTTTATTTATTATTTGTTAACCAGGTAAACCTGCAAGTATGATTCTAAGCTCAACCAAGGCCACATCATTCCTTGTTAAAACCCGACTCAATAATACAATAATTGGGAATGCACCAAGATATATATGCTCCATATTGAAATGTGAGTGCCCACAAGATGAAAAAAAGACTGAATCTTG
The DNA here is from genome assembly GCF_019279795.1 of Protopterus annectens. Taxonomy (NCBI): domain Eukaryota; kingdom Metazoa; phylum Chordata; order Ceratodontiformes; family Protopteridae; genus Protopterus; species Protopterus annectens. The sequence continues at coordinate 1,310,603,309 of NC_056741.1, read as the reverse complement.
AAGATTTATCTTCTCACTTAAACTTCTTTTTTCCACTGAACTTACATATACTAACCCCAAGATCACCATACTTGGTAGAAAAGGGAATATCCCAAGAAATGGCCATCTCTGACCTAATAGGTGTAAGTCCATTTTTTGGCCATCCAGTCCCTGTGTTTTGAGAATCACTGTAGCAGGTCCCGACATTTCAAATTGTTACTATATATGTATATATATATATATATATATATATATATATATATATATATACATGGATCTACTTCACACCACCAAAATTTCAGAATGCCGACAACCATATGGCCAACACCATATGACCGACATCCGAAATTTCGACATTGTAAGTAGACCATGTAAAAATAAAATAAAATTTCCTTTCAACTGCTAGCAGGGGGCTCCACCCCCTCACCCCACCCCCATAACTTTAATATACCAACTCCGAGATCACACTACAGTGCAGGAATAGAAATCTTTCCATTCTGCACTATAGTGAGATGCCGGTTCCGCATTGTCGGCATTCCGAATGTCAGTCATATGGTTGTTGGCATTCTGGACTGTCGGCAATGTCAGGTAGACCCACACACACACACACACACACACACACATATATATATATATATATATATATATATATATATATATAGAGAGAGAGAGAGAGAGATATTTATATATATATATATATATATAGAGAGAGAGAGAGAGAGATTTATATATATATATATATATATATATATAGAGAGAGAGAGAGAGAGAGAGAAATATATATATATATATATATATATATATATATATATCCTACACACACACACACACACACACACACACACACACACACACACACACATATATATATATATATATATATATATATATATAGAGAGAGAGAGAGAGAGAGAGATATTTATATATATATATATATATATATATATATATATATATATATATATAGAGAGAGAGAGAGAAATATATATATATATATATATATATATATATATATATATATATATATATATATCCTACACACACATACACACACACACACACACACACACACATCTATAAGACGATTTCCTCACATAGTATCACTAGAAAAAGCAAAAAAAATGCAAAACATTTGTAAACTAAGACTTTCTTTAGTAGCATAAACTATTTCATCCTCTATATACTCAAACCGTTATTACAGTGAAAGTTGATTTTCTTTAATTTAAAAGTATGATACGATGATACGTTGAATTCCAGTTTTTGATGTTCTGCGTATATAGAATATGAAACCAATTATTCTAATATAGATAGATAGATAGACAGATAGATAGATAGATAGATAGATAGATAGATAGATAGATAGATAGATAGATATAGATAGCTATAGATATAGATATGTAGCTCTATCTAGATATATGCACATCTCAGTGTAGCAAACAACATGTTTTGAGAATGAAGGGAGGCAGAAGGAAACTGGAGAATAAAGAGTTAAACCACGGTAAGAAAGGGAGAGCATGCAGTCACCACAAAGTTAGAAGGAGTTCGGAAATAATCCCAGAACCTGCAGCTTCCAAGCAGAAATCTTACCCCTGAACCACCATATCCATAATCTTAGTCATGACTTTGATAGATCCTTCAGTGGGGAGGACAAAATAAAATAAATAAAAAACAAGCAGTCAGTGCAGGTTTGGGGAACATGGCATGACAGGAAGGGGATGGGGAAAAGACAGTTAATGAAAGGTTAAGGCTTTTGTAATTCCATCATATCTAATACTCTCAAGGCAGCAAACCAAACTTAATTTTGTTTGCAAACTACATACATGTGAATATATGCAGTGGATGTGTTAAAAGGCACATGAGTTTTAAGCTTAAGTCATAGTACTGTTATCCCTTATGAGCCCTGCTTTGTCACATCAGCTGAGAAAACTTAAAGCTACTTCTTCTTACAAAATTATTGTCCCTGGCCGCACAATTGGGCTGTTTGCTTATCTGACATAACAATGGAAGCTAAATGTTTGACACAAACAAGCCCTCTGATGATGGATGATACTGGATTTAATAGTTGAATATATTAGAATCCTCACTTTTGAAATATTGCTATGTGGAAGGGGAGCCTGACCTGCCTTATACCTTCCTCCACTTAATATAACACTCCAGAATTCTGTTACATTTGCTAAACTGCAGCAGATGGGATTTAGTACATTTCTATTAGAACCACATGGACCTACACCACAAAGGGATTGTAATCCACCCCTCTTTAGCCTATCAAAAAATATAACCAGGCCTCTAAACCCTTGTATAAAAAGACAGAACTCATAGAAAAGTGATACCAAATGCTGCCTGAGAAATATTTAATCTGTGCCAAGAATAAGGGTGTCAGAATCACATCAGTAAGTGTCTGTCCTTATAAACAGATTTAATATGAAAGGTTCTAACAGCTAGAACTATAGCTTATGATAGCTTCCACCAGTAGGCACGTAGCAGATTATGTCTGCATGGACTTATATCCCTCAAAGCAATGTTCCATGTGATGTTTCCTATAACAGGAAACAGCCTTCTCTTTCTGATTAGTTTCTATAGAATATTAATAAAATCTAGCTACCAACGTGCAGAAGTTTTTTTAATAAGTTTAAAACATTTTAATATAAACATTACACAGAAGATAAAGGATACTTACTTGACCACACATAGCACAGCAGAACTAGAAGTGAGATATGACATTGAGGTAGGCTATATGTGCCAGATTTAGATAAAATCATTACAGAAACAGCAGTAGTAGAGGTACTGTTTTGGCATTATACACGAAAGTACTAGCAGAGAGAAGAAGAACTCTTTCAGTGCACATGGGGCAGATGTCTGGGGGGGGTGCACTTATGTCGAAGTAACACTAGATTATACTGTAAGGATTGATTATTTTGGCTGTTTTTTGCTCCTGCAGCTGACTATCAGCTTGCCCCCAGGATCTCTCATCATCTGCTGTACTTACTGAATTTCCAATTGCTCCCTTGGACTATTGCTTACCCATATTTAGAATCAGCAATGACAGAGTCAAACAGCTGCCGGGGAGTATTTTTCATTTAATTTCCCATCCCTTGTAAACATCATTAATGGAAAGGGACATATAGTAGGCATCAGCACTGCACGACACCTCACTTCCACAAGGGGCTTGATGTCTACAGGATGCCCTACCTACCTCCCCAGGTAGAGGGAGCATGTCTCTTTTGTCAATTCAAAATAGATTAATGCACCAGTGTGTCCTATTTCTGCATGCGCTTCCCTAGGAGGAGCATGCTTTTAAGTACCAGAGCCAATATTCAAACTCAGGCCACTACAATGTAGTCCCAGCTTTATCCCTCTATGCCACTGGCACATGCCAAGGATGAACCTTTGACTCACAAAGAAGTATGTCCATGGAACAAACTCAAAGGAATGTGAAAGAGAAAACAATTGAGTTAAGTATCATTTATTTAAACTAACTGGTCTTTTTAACAAACCAGATATTAGTCATATCAGTTTGTCCAGCCTTTCTGGATAGAGGGGAATTTTCTAAGGCTTACCAAACCACAATTTATTTTTATTTTGATTTGTTAACCAGAGTAGAATCTTCTTCTTTTGGCTTTTCCCAGTTAGGGGTCACCACAGCAGATCACCTGTCTGCTCATGATTGGCAGTGGAGTTTTACAGTGTTGAGTTGCCAGCCTGGCACCCAACCTTCCTCATAAGGCACACACATGCACATACTCACACCTAGGGCCAATTTAGAGTGTCCAATCCACCTACAGCATGTCTTTGGGATGTGGGAGGAAACCGGAACACCTGGAGGAAACCCACGCAACCACAGGGAGGACATGCAGACTCCACACAGAAGGCACCCCAGCCAAGGATCGAACCAGAGAACCTCTTGCTGTGAGGCGGCAATGCTAACCACTGCACCACTGTGGCCACCCTGTTAACCAGAGTAGAATACTGATCATAAATAACTTTTAGTCTCAGCCTTGAAAGATAGAAGGAAAAAATACAAAGGAAGGGATATTTACAGAAATTAAAAAAAATAATAATTGGGATTTTAAAGAGCATACACAACACTGGTGTACAGTAATTGACAACAAAACAATGAACTAATTTGTGCATACAGCAACATTATACAAATGTTAACAACAGAGATAAAACAAGACAAGGAGGATCATTTTTATGGCATGACTCTACAGCAAGCTTAATCATACTGTACCAAAATAATTTTGTAAAACTGTTGCAGATGCACACTTAAAGCAAGAACTGACTTATTAACCCCACATAATGTCACTATCTCAGCTGTTACACTGCTGCCCAAGTTGCTAAAATTCTGAGCAGCATCCTGAGCCCTAAAGCAGTCCATGTTCACCTTCCCCTTGCTTGACAATAACTACAGACCTGTTTATTAGTTACAGCATCAGGTCCTACCTGAATGTTTCACATAGCATGTGAATACACAGCAGTAACCTTCAGCCGAGCTGGCTGATCATAATGCACAGAGTAAGGGCGACTTTACAAAGCCAATAACAGCTAGGTACCAGGCAAGGTGTAGGCTGCAGCACACACTGGCTTTGCATTAGTTGAATGGTTCATAGTTTATGTGCAAGCTTTTGGAAACAATTAGTATCAGGCAGATAACCAGCAAGTTTTTACTAGTATATTTCTCATTCTGAACAAAACATATAACTGTGCAAACTCTCTTGGGTTGCCCTTTGAAAAGGGGAACTTGTTCCTAATAAGCTTAATCCATAAATAATGGATAAAAAGCACAATTATAGTCTTCTTTCCCTTCTCCAACAGCACCCATGGCTTTTACCTTTAAGGAAGATGTTCATATGCACTGCACCTAATGAACTTTTTACATCCCAATGCTTCATTACATTACTTCACGGCATGTTAAGTGAGCTGTATTGACTGCTGTGTGTCACAGTTTACAGAAATTCAGATTCCATGACAAAAGCCTTGCAACATAAGGAATTAAAATAGACAAATGTTTGATGTACTTCATTCCCCACCCCAGCACAATGATGCTTCTTTGTCTGAAACAGCTGTCATTCAGGGAAAAATAAGTTTTGACTCAGCACCGTGTAGTACAGCTGTCAGTTTAAACAAAACAGTATTTTTGTCAAAATGGGCAGGCTGAATTAACCTGCTTATAACTCTGTTCTTTTAACTCTGATTGATTTTATAATATGGCATGTGTTCTAACATTTTACCATTTAAAAATATATTTGAGTGGTTGCTTAAACCTAATGTCAGATTTAAAATACTGCAGAACAGAATTGCTTGCACAAAGAATATGCTAAATTGCCAACGGCAATTAATAATTGAGTAAAAACAGCACAAAGACTAGTTAAATCCATTTGTGGAGATTAACATAAACATATTAAAGTGATAGTTGAGGGACCTCATAAAAGAGACATCAGAACTTTAAGACTGCACCCAAGAAAGCAATGATTCTGCATGTATGGCACCAAGTAGGTGAACGATCAATTACCTTACATTTCCAGACACATTGTGGGAATCTAAAGAAGTCTCTCATGTTCAAATGAAGTGGGTGAGACATGATACAGGGTTATGAAAAGTTCCTATATATAAAAGGGACCCTGACTGTAAAGGTCACAAAACAGTTGGATAACAATTCTAAAAGTAAACAAGCCAATACTGGCATCAAGCATAAACCCACAGCATGAAATACTTTGTTCAGCTGGGGAGGGTCTGGTCAACATCCTGGTTAAGTAATGCTGTACACACTGAAGTTGGTCTAGATTAGCATCATGAAGCAGTATGTGGAGTATTTTATAATGATTAAGATGTGAGGACAATGAAGCATTAGCAACTGCTTACAGGTCAGAGCAACTGATCTAATAAATATAACCACTGATCCATCAACTCTTAAAGGTCATTTATTACTCACAAAAGTGTAGTCTCAGCATTATGACTAGATCTAATCCAGAAATGGTAAACATCTAAGAGACCATAGGAGGTTGGATGGAAATGCAGCAATATGTATACCACATTCTCAGGTATCTTCCTCAAAAAGGCATGATTCAGGATGGGGAAATAATTTTCTAGGCAGTGTGAATCTAAAGCAGATTCATAGGCTCATACTAGGCTGTTTATCCAGAGGACCGTTTTAGCCTAGCCAATGATTCCCCTCATTTACCAAAACATGAAATTAATACCAGATGCCAACCTATATGTAGCCCTTCCATAAAAGCTAGAGGGGCCACACCAAGGGCATATTTATGATTGGCCATCCAACTGTCCAAGTTACTCATAAAAATGGTTTTGAAGCTACTTTGTTTAACCTCTAAGGAGAGTCTATTCCATAAAAGAGGTATTTCTTGTGAAATATATCTAACCCAACAACAAGTTGTAGTTATGTTTCAGTGGAAATTTAGGTCTCTTCAATGGGTGTTTTGGGTAGTATTAATTTAGTGGATGAGTGGGAGCTTACAAAGCACTGGATCCCATAAGGCTCTGTAGGAAGAGTGAGAGCACTTTAAGGCAGTCTGGGTATTTCAAGAGAAAAATGCCCTGATTTTTTGACAAAGAAATGCTGAAGTCTCTTGAGCTCTATTGTATACCTGGCCATATTCTTACCAAAAGGGACATTATGTTCTATTACTGGTCTGATAAGGTAGAAGTTAAGAGGAAAGATGACCTCCTTGGATGTAGAAGATTTGCCCATTGTGATTTGTCTGCTATAACAACATTGGTTACATGGTGGTCAAAAGCTAGTTCATTGTCCAGGGAGGTGCCTAACTCGCTAATGGATGAGTCAATATTTAGGGGGGGTTGCCTATGTGATAGGAGCAGGAGAGCTTAGGTTTGCCAAAGGACATAATGCTGCATTTTTTGGCATTTACTTTGAGGTCATGGTTACAGTTGCACTTGTTAGCAAGAGTTAGGCCCTCATGGAGAATACATAAGTCATCTGGGATATTTATGACAGGCTTGAGTTTGCAGTCATCAGCAAACTTTGTAAGCCACAGGCCTTTGGTGTTTGCTTTAATGTTAGAGAATTAGATAGCAAAAAAATGAGTGGTCCCAGCAGCAATCCCTGGGGACACTGTTGGTGACCACCCATTTAGTTGAGAGTCTGCTTGAATCACTACCAGACTACATTCTGTCATTGAGCCAGTTTTTTACCCAGTAATTAACATGGAGGTTTACATTTAATTGGATTAGATTATCAATGATGCCTGAGTATGGAATGATATTGAAGACTTTCACCATGTCCAGGTATGCAGTGTGAACTGATTTACCTAAGTATGATGCCTTAGTTTTTTTTCAGAAATGTCCACCAGGTACAAAAGTTAAGATCTACCCTTAACAAACCCAAAATGACTTGGGTCCAGGTTGTGCAGACTGCTTATGTCCTTGTCTATGAGGTCTATTGTTTTGCAGATAAGGCTAGCGAGGCTGATAGGTGTATAATTGCCTAGGTCAGTCATGAGTCCCCCCTTTGTTGAATGGGATGTCTACAGCAATTCTCCATACCTCTGGTATAAATCCAGTGGAGAGGCTCAGATTGAATAGATGTAATAAGAAATCAACAAGGTAGTGCTTGGAGGTGACAAGAAGACAACTAGGCACAATGTCAGGGCCCATGCACCTAGTGTTTTTTATTCTTGGAGACATCACGTATGACTTGCATGGAGGGGATTTGAGGGGTTGATGTAGGCTTACTAATATGCTACTGACAGGTTAGAGGAGATAGAGATAAAGTCTGAGATGAATTAGTCAGCTAAAATGTTGACAATGTCTGAAGGAGACAAGTGTGGGAAGTCAGAGAGCATTACTGGTTATCATTTCTTAGGTTTATGATCTTTTAAGCTCTTTCCTAGCTGAATAAATGATAAGCTTGCTTTTATGGGTTAGGAGATTCTTTCTCCTACTGTATAATTTGTTGATATTAGGGTTTTACCAATTTTTTTCCTTAAATTTGATGCTGTGTTTATGTCTTATGGGAATGGAGGCTCAGTACTAGCTAGGAGGCAAGTGTAGAATTTATCCATGAAAAGTTATCACGTGTAGCAGAATCGTCAAGGTAAGGAGAATGTTTGAATTTCATCAGGTCATCAGTTAATGGGAGTAGATTTGCCTTAGAATAGCTCTTGAAGATGGACAGATTTGTAGGATACTCTGGCCTCATATCTGGAGTAAATGTTACTTCACGGTTGTGAGATCTGACCAGTGATTTGGTAACTGTGGACTCTGAGCATAGGAGGGCTGTATTTCAGAGAATCAAATCTAATATTTTACAGCTCCTCATTGAGATTTGGACTAACTAGTCCAAGGAGTTAGCATTAATAAAATCTAGAAAGTCTCTGTTCATAGTTGTTTGAGGTGGTGTAGATACCCCAGTTAACCAAGATGACAGAGCTAGATTCTGTGGTGAAGAATTTCAGTTTGTTAAGATATGCCTCATGGTGCTGATATCATAGAAGGGATATGGTAATTGACAACTATGTGGTATTTTGTTTTGTTTATTGTAAATAAGAAGTTGAAGGAGTTCTGGGTCATTATTCTGCTTCATGAGTCTGGAGGTGAAATGATTTCTTAGAAACTCAGATATGCTCTCACCATTTACAATGTCCAGTTTGATGTTGGGTTTGAAGGAGTAGTCAGAATGTAATCCCTGCACTGGAGTGTGTTTCCACTGTTCTGAAACCACTGTATGTATGGATAGATCAATATTGTAAAAGGTTAGAAATGCTTACAAGGAATGCAAATGTTTTTATAGGCCTCTAGCATTGAGCTGTGCTACTTTTATATCATTTTGATTCTGGTTGGCTATGTGGATAATTTGAAGAAACTGACTTTCAATAAAAAGGTACTATGAGGGAAGAAAGAGTCTTTGGTAATATATGAAAGCCATGAGGAGAGAGATGTAGGCCATCACCAACAAGGTAACTGGGGTTATCAACCCTCCCATCCCAGACTGACATATGTTGTATTCCCCTAGAATGACACCAGTAGTTAAAACAATCATTAAATTCAATTATCTCTTGTTTGTATTGTGACGTCATTCTAGGTGACGGTAGCATACTGCTCAATACTAATTTCACTCCCTTTCTGGATGCATATTCTGAGTTTTCCATCATATACTTCAATGCATGTTCCAAGAAAGTGTCTCTCAACCCCTTGCACTCCCACATACCCAATAATCAAGTCATATGTGTACCTGGAATGAAGGGACTTGAGGGCTTTAGTGATGTTACATATCCCGGCTACAGGCAGGTAAGTAACCATTAAACTGTCTTTGCCTAGCATGGTGAGTGGATCTTCTGTGTGCCTAACTGGGGAGTAACCTATAGCCAGGATGTTGCCAGAAGGTTTAGCTTGATCTTGCTGCCTTAATGGTTGCTGCATGCTAGTTATGTGACCTCTGTTAGTATCTGTATTTCATATACTGTCACAGTGAGCTGCATGTTGGATATGAGGTGCTGACACTAGGTTGGATGCAGGAGGTAAATCTGAGGGTTTAGGCTAATACCTGGACATTTTTAATAGTAACCATATAAGGTGGCTTAGAGTTTGTTGTTTGTGGATGTTGCACAGTGGAGAGTTTCTTTGTACCAACCAGCATGGTTTTAGTTTTGGAGGACTTGAGTAAGCACAGCAGTCAAGATACTTTCTCAAAAAGCTGATTTTGAACCTGTTCAGTGAAAATTGGAGTTTGGAATGCTAAAAGTGATTATCTGGTGGTTAATGAGTTGGCTGCTGACACGATGGACAAAGCCAGATAATCATATTGCTGACTAGACCTGAGTAAATTATATGCATAATTATGTGGTTACAAGGGTTATCTCACAGTTGGCTGTTTTTAAAGACCTTACAAAAGCATTCAACTTTGTTGATCATCCTATTCAGTTAAACCATCTTCATGAAATAGATGCTAGTCCAGATACCATGCCCTGGTTCAACAGCTTCCTTTATAACCATCACTTCACTGTCAGGGTCCAGTTATCTTTCTCACTCCCTGCTGCACCCAGGAAGTGTGTCCCACAAGAATTCATTCAGGCCCCACTCCTACCCTTCATCAACATGAATGAAGTGCCTCTCAACCTTCCACAGCTACCCATACTCATTTATGCAGATGGCATGGTTCTCCAACCACTCAAATCAGTCTCTCCATGAACTACAAAAAGATCTTAAAACTGATTTTCTCCCACTAATCCAGTGGATTAATAACAACAAACTCTTACTGGATTCCTCCAAAATAAAAACCATGCTCTTTGGTACAAAAGAAAAAAAACCCTTTCAAACACCAACTCACCACTTCTCATTTTGGACTATAACAACTCTATTATAGAAAATGCTTTGAAATACGAACCAAAAAGAAGATCAGTCTTGCTATATAAAACCAAATGACCAAGCCAACTCAAGGTACACACTATGCCCTCAACACTGAAAAACTAGCAAAACCTAACAATGGCAAAAATGGCATAATGTGCAAGATTTATTATAGAGTTAAAGGGTTTTGTTATCTAGTTGTTTGGATGAAAGCACTTAACTCTATAATAAAACTCGCACATTTATGCTGATTTTGCTGTTGTTGGTTTTTGCTAATTTTTTAGTGTTGAGGGCATAGTGTGTACCTCGCATTGGCTTCGTTAAAATGCTTTGAAATATCTAGGCATCTGGTTAGACCCATCTCTGAACTTTTCCAAGTATATAGACAATACAAAGAAAAACATTACTATTCTGGGTCATCAAAACTTCCTCTTTTCTTTTCAAACGTACCGGAGCAGGGACATGAAAAAAAATCTTCCTCTTCAACTCGAATGCAGTCTCTCCTTAATAGCCTCAACCTCAAAAAAAAAACTCCAGTAATACAAAACGATTGAAAAAAGAAACTGTATATTTTTCACTCTATCCCCAAAACAAGTACACCACTACAAAACACTACAGAGAGCAAAATGGCTCCCTGTCGAACAGAGAAGCACACTCCTCCTGGGATGTCAGCTATGCAAACTTCTATTTCAATCAAACTTTTCTACCACTGACATCCAAACTCATATGACCCCCTACCTATCTATAACTTCAGGAATCACAACACCTCTACTCCCTCACTGTAAGCTCCCAACACCAGACTTCACAGAACAGAGCTTAGCTAATCAATTACAAGCTGGCAAATTCTGTGAGTCTGTCTTCTCCCACCACAAGCAAGGCTCCTCCTCACTTTTCTGACCTTATCTTAAGGCACATTTCAAAGAAACAAGCAAATGCCAATGTCTCATCTCTGGCAATGTTTACATAATCTCTTTACTATATCCTGTCCTTATCAACTCTATAAATTTATTGTGTAACCAACTACCTCCCCACTGATCAAGAGACTAGAGCTGTCTTCTTGTATATGTTGAACATAATAACCAAGGACATGCACACAGGAAAATGTCACTTCAAGCAGGCAACTAAGTGAAAAACACCTTATTTTATTTATTAAAAATTTAGTTAAGCACTTTTCTCCCATATGTTGCCAAGGACTTCATTAGAACTCCTTGGCAACATATGGGAAAAATGTTTTATATTCAATGTTTTTTTATATTCAAATAAAACAGGGTGTTTTACATTTGGTTGGCCTGCTTGGAGTGGCATTTTCTTGGTTCATCATGCACACATGCCTGATTCTGTGATATGTTGTACATAGCAATTTTGTTATAATTCTTAACCAAAATGCATCATATTACTCAAAACTATTTTGTACTGCATCATTCACTATATTATTTCATTTACTCTTTGCTCTATTAATATCTATCATGGGTTGAGACTAAAATTTGTCAGTCGTGATCAGTGCTCTATCCCAGTTAACAAATGTAAATAAAATAAATAAAATAAAATAAAAGGCTGAGTTAGATAAGCCAGATCACAAGCTATGAGACCTGTGGATAGAGCAATGAATGTCGTATCATTTGTTAGGGTTAGAGAAGAAAGATTCAGTCATTTTGAGTTGTAGCTAGGTAAGGTGATTAATAAATCTAAACTGCTATATTTTCCTGAGTAAAATACAAAAATGGGATCTGCTAGGAAGGCTGCCAGCAAATTTGGATATGCTCATATAAGCTTTCTCAAGCTTCACTGCATGTGCTCATTACAGGTTACTAAGAATGCAGGGGGCTTACAGTAAGTTAGGTAGTAAATAAACTGGAGAAAGTGTCACTTGTCCTTATCTTTCATAAACTGGTGGCTGAGTATAACACAGTAAGATTTGAAATTATTTTAAACAGACCATTAATGTGCTTAATGAAATTTAAGCCTTGATCAGTTACGCTGCCAAATAGTTTGGTGTCACTAACAGTATCAGTTTGGCAGACTGTCATTTAACGATCTTGTAAAATGAGATAAGATATCTGATGTTATGGTGACCAAGGAGAAAACCATAACTTTGTTTTTTGTGGTATTAGGTGGAGACCACATATTTGGTTGTCATCCAACTCCCTTTGGCCAACTCATTGAGAGGCAGATAGATGAGGGTTTTTTGTCACGTGTCTTTTTATTCAGTTTCCCAAGTGATGCCTGACTACCACTTCCACAGAGGGACAGGAACATTTGTATATACAAAACTTGGACTGTTAACCTTTATCCATGACTGTATGAGCTTAGAACTGGCATATGTAAATAGCAGTTGGTGTGGGCGACACAGTCCCCCACATGGGAGTGCAGAGGGTGAGACTTATTTTTACCACTATGCTGACTTTTGACTTGAAAACACAACGGTCTAGGTAATGTTTTTTCAACAAGCTGGTTTTTAAGGTGTTCAGTGATGGTCTGACTGCTGTGATAATCTGGAGCACACTGAGTAGGCTGCTGACATTATGGACTAGACCCAGATAATTGCATCACTGACTAGTTCTAAGTGAATTTTACATGTGATTACATTTCTGGATTTCTGGAAATGATTAACATCAGCATTATTCTAATGGCTCTAGACCAATGCCCTTATTTATTTTCTCGACAGTTTTCTGTATCTCACTGTTGCCAGGTTCTAACAAGATCATTGATAACTTCAGAAAACAATCAGACTTATGTTCAAAAGACAGCAAACCACTAATTTTCAGAAGAGCCAAAGTTTAGTATTTCCAGAAAGAAAGAATATATCTATACACACACACACACACACACACACACACACACACACACACACACACACACATACATATATATATATATATATATATGTGTGTGTGTGTGTGTGTGTGTGTGTGTGTGTGTGTGTGTGTGTATATATATATATATATATATATATTATATATTCATAGGTTCATAGGTGTGCACTAGCCTAATGTCCTGGAGCCTTTACAAGCCTAGCCCATAGAAGTGCCCTGGCATTGTGCTGCACCACGGTAGTTCCCTGTGCCTCTTTCAAGTAGAACCACTGGAGTGATCCCCGGAGTGAACTTTCTATTTCCCATCCACTCATCAAGATTTCTCTTGAAGGGGACCAGTGAGGTGCTCTGCTTGACATGTATGGGAAGTCTGTTCCGGAGCATAGGCAGTCTCTGGGTTATGAACCTGTCCCTCCAGCATGTTTTGTTGATTATGGTAATGAGGTTGAGGTGGAGTGGTGCAGAGGGATTGCAATTTCTTTAGATGTAGCATTTCTAACAGAAGTGGGTCAGACATGGCTTTGTAAGTCAAGCCTTAGCCTCTTAGTAGACGATATGAGACTGAGAATAGCTGGAGTTTTTTGAGTCTGTCCATGTAGGACATGTGTTTAAGGCCTAGGATCCTCTTCATGAGGTACTTTCGTAACTTTTCCAGCTGTTGCATGTGTCTAGTGAGGTACATGCCAAATGGGGCATTATACCTGAGAGAGATGATGATCTCTTTGGTTTACCTTTACAAAACTGAATCACAGTGGCGATTGCTCATATGAGCGAATTGTAACCACGAAAATCATAACAGCGACAATTTAATATGTTCAAAAATCAGCAAATCAAAAAGCAGATTCACTGATTTCAGAACATAAATATCGAAAGAAAAATCTAATTAAGTGTAAAGCAGGGGGGGCAAACCCCCCTGCACCCCCATGTGGGGGGCTGTGCCCTCCACACCACCCTACTTTAATATTCTAACTCCGAGATCACACTACAGTGGGGAAAGGGACCATTTTCTGATCCCCACTATAGTGCAATCCTCCCCAAAATGTCGAATGTGTAATGAGCGAATGTCACTGTGCATTCGTTCATTGCACATTTGGACCTTTTTCCATTCGGCATTTGCAAACTTTGTAAATGGCCTTTTAGACAATTGCTGTTCACCCATGTGCAATACACACACATGAAGGTAAACCGACCTCTTCCTTCCTGGATGCAAAACCCTTGGTACTGAGATATATCACACAGAAGGACTTTCTGATCACAGTGCCAATGTGGTGGTTGAAGGAGAGGTTGCTGTCAACCTGTGTCCCCAGATCTCTTATAACACCTTCAGTGTTCAGTGGGCTCCCATCGATGTGGTAATTAGTGGGAAATTAGTTTTTCCCAAAGGGGATGATGATGCAATTTTTGGCATTAAGCTTAAGGCCATGGTTTCGACACCAGTCATTGGTCTCAGTGAGGCCTTTCTGTAGGATGTCTACATCACTTGGGGAGTTAATAATGGCTCCCAGCTTGCAGTTGTCTGTGAACTTGGTCAGCCAGAGTCCATCCTTGTCGGCCTGGACTTCTAAGAAGTAGATACCAAACAGGAGAGGACCCAGGACCAATCCCTGTGGGACTCCACTCATGACTGGTTGGCAGTCTGACTTGGAGTCCACTCCTTTTACACTGTGTGTTCTATCTGTGAGCCAATTTGCAAACCACTTAGTGATATAGGGGTTGATGCCTAGTTTGGTGAGATTATCAATAATTCCTGAGTGGGGAATGGTATCAAAGGCCTTGGCCAGATCGGGCTAGGCTGTATGAACTGTCTTGCCCTCATCCACAGCTCTGGCGACTGACTCAAAGAAGTCAACCAGCTTGAGCAGGCATGATCTACCTTTCACAAAACTAAATTGAGTGGGATCTAGTTTGGAGATTCCCTATATCCTTGTTAATTAGGTCCATGATGATGCGCTCGATAGCCTTACATATCAGACTCATCAGGCTAATGGGGTGATAATTCCCAGGATCTGTAGTCACTCCCCCTTTATGGAGAGGGATGACTGTAGCAGTGAGCCACTCGGTAGGGACAAAGCCTGAGGTGAGGCTGTGATTGAACAGGGCACACAGATGTGGTGCCAATTCACTTTGTAGTTCATGTAGAACACATCCAGGCATATTGTTGGGTCCCATGGAAGCTGTATTCTTGGCCTTGGACAATGCAGCTTTAACCTGTGCTGCAGTAATGCTGGGCTCCTGGCATTCCTCCAGTACTGTGATTGGTCCTTTAGAGGGGGAGAGAGGGTTAAAGTTGGCACTGAATCTGTCAGCCAGTAAGTTGGCAATATCTTTTGGCTCAGTATAGGAGGTATCATTGTGCAGTAACTGAGAACAAACCTGGGTATTCCCATGGAGATTCTTGATATAACTACATAAGGCTTTGTGGTTGTTTTTAGTGTCTGCCGCAATTCTGCCTTCATAGTTGGCTTAAGAGGTTTTGATGAGGGATCTCAACTTTTTGTTGAGGCTAATAAGGGAGTTTTTCCAGACTTGGGACTTCACCTTTTTCTGCAACAGTTTCTTCCTTCTATTCTAGAGTTTATTAATGGCAGGGGATCACCAGATTGGCTTCCTTTTTTTGGAGGAGTGCGTGTTGGTTCTATTGGGTATGCCTAGTTCCATGCATTTATGTACGTGTTCGTACAGTACATTGGTATATGATTCGGCAGTCATGCATCTATTTTCCATTGACATGGGTGCCGTGAGGTTAGACACCTCTGGTTTTAAAAGCCCAAAGTAAGCTTTGTAGAAGTTTTTCATGGTGGTTACCTTTGTGGGGGGTGTGGGTGAGATGTGGATTTCCATGGTGATTAGTTTGTGGTCAGATCTAATCAGGGAGGAATTGATTATTGGTGTAGAGCAACAGTTGCCCATGATAGTAATAACCAGGTCAAGGATGGTGCTTCCTCTAGTGTGGGTAAGAATGAGCTCATCCAAGGCATTGGAACTGATGAATTCCAGGAAGCGTTGGGCCAGTGTATTGGTGCATGAGTAGTTTTCCCAGCTGATGGAGAGGTAGTTGAAGTCACCTATTATGAGAATGTTGGGTTGGACCCTAATATTTTCAAGGGTGCTTAGGAACATGGAGTGAGAGTCTTGGGACATGGTTGGGGACCTATAGCAGGCTACGACCTGAATCGCAATCTTACCCATATTGTACCCGAAGTATCTTAGATGTGTTATGCTGGGCTTCTAGTCTGGAGGTGTGCATATCCTTTATGAATATGGAGACATCGCCACCTTTGGAGCTTCGGTCCATGTTCTGGGGCCGAAAGATGTGGAATGAGTTATAGCCTGGTAGCACAGGGGTGCTGCTTTAAACCAGGTCTCCATTACAGCACAAATGTCAATATTCTCCATTTTGAGGAGTGCTTCAAGCAAGTGCATCTTGAAATTTAGACTTCTAGCGTTGAGCAGCATGACCCTCAGATTGCATTTATATATATATAGATATATATATATATATATATATATATATATATATATATATATATATATATATATGTGTGTGTGTGTGTGTGTGTGTGTGTGTGTGTGTGTGTGTGTGTGTGTGTGTATATATATATATATATATATATATACACACACACACACACACACACACACACACACACACACACACACACACACAGACACACACACTTTAAGAAATAACCAGTTCCTGCACAAAAAAAAAAAAACCATGGCACATTAACACAAATATATTGGCAGTGTATCCTAATGGACAGAAGAAATCAGCAAGAAAAGGAAAAACGTGTTGCTGGAACTGAATTCGTCTTCACAGCTCGGTGAGTATCTTTACCTGGTGGACCATGTTTTCACAAAATCTCACCAAGATGACACTGATGTCTAGTCTATATTTTATATAGAATATATCATGGAGAAGGGTAGGTTAAAAAATAAAAAGGTCAGATGGGTGCACAGGTCCCATGATAAAAAAGTGCCAATCATGGTGTACAAACTAGTGCCAGGACTGGACAAAAGGAGAGCAGAATACTCAGGACACAGAACCATTTGTACAAGAGTGTTAGGCTAGGCTCAGGGGGAAGATGCCCCCACCCTCATTGTAGTTCACAAACAACACAAAAACTTGACAAGACAAAAAAGAGTTGTAAAAATGACAAAGTGGACTGTTAAGCATGAGGAAGAACTTAAATATTCTTACTATTATACAAGAAGCCCAGAATTTCCAAGTACAAGATATTTAGAAAAATTAAGAGAGAAATTAGAGGGAAACAATATTTGCACAAGAAAAACTGTCAAAGGCTTTAAATGGAACTTTGTATTCATTAATAAAACCAATTTATGAAAAACACTACATAGATGAAGGAAATGTATGCCACCTACAACAAGAAGCAACAGCGGAAGTGCAAAAATATAACAAACAAAACTCAGAGCTTTTTGAAAGGTATAGAAAAGAAACATCGACATAGGGGAAAAGGGGATCTGCTACAGAGCAATATTTATGCAAAGGAAAAAGCCAAACTAACCAACAGAAAAAATCTAAAGATGTTTGAAGAGAAATACAAGCAAAGGAACCTAGACATGGAATATTTTACAATTGAAAAAATAAGAAAAAAAGGGAGGAATATGAGGATTAGTAAGGTAGAAGATAAAACAAATAGACAAAACTTTAAGGCAGTTTAGATGAGAAGCATCACAGTTAGAAGAATCTAGAAAAGGGACCAGATTAACAAAATACTTAGAAAGATAGATATGAGAAAAGCAATGCAGAGTATCAAAACTGATCAAGATTTATCATATGCTATTGCCAATAGTAAATTAAAAATATCAACACAAGCAGAAAAACCTAGAAGATATGCAGATAAATATAAAGGAAAAGTACAAAATACGCTATTTATGGATGGCCCAAAAATATTTATAGAGAAATGGGAAATAAATCAAAGGATATAGAAATACTTACAGAAAAAGGAGAAA
Source organism: Protopterus annectens (assembly GCF_019279795.1). Classification (NCBI taxonomy): domain Eukaryota; kingdom Metazoa; phylum Chordata; order Ceratodontiformes; family Protopteridae; genus Protopterus; species Protopterus annectens. The sequence goes on along the minus strand of NC_056741.1, from coordinate 1,310,585,226 downwards.
CAGGTATATTTTGGAGAAGTATTTATGAAGACCCTGTATAACAAAGATGCTGAATGGATAGAATAATTAAAATAAATAGTAAGGAGCTCTAATGTAGAGCATATGAAATAGGATGAAGCAGCAGCCAGAGAAAATGAGACATATTTAAAGAACTTTCCTAAATGGAAAACCCCAGGCCCAGATGTAGTACCTGACTTCTGTCTAAAAGCTTTAATATCTTTACAGAAAGATTTAGCCCTGAGGAAGAATTACTTATGCGCACATCCCAAACAAACACCCGCCTCGTTAACACCAGAAAAACGATACTGCTCCTTAGCAATAAGCATGCAGGCCATCCTAAGGACTGTAGACCAATAACTTAGCTTCCAACTGTATACAAACTATATACTAGAATCTATGTAGACAGAGTTTATACTCATTTAAAAAATTGTTTATATTGTTTATTATTTTTTAACTGTTATAGCAGTAACGGAAGGGTGACAAAATAAAGTCATATGGAACAAAAGATTAATAGCTGTTACATAAAGCCATAGTAGAGAATTGTGAAAAGAGGAAGAATTTAAGTACATCGATCATTTACATTACAGTGACCATGAAACAGTGGCAAACGACTCTGCAGCTAATCTGCTACGATTTCATGGTCTCTGTAATGTAGTTGATCAATGTAGAGCATTATCTTATACATCTGTAAGCATTCCTTTACCTACGAACGTGGGATTGTGTCAAATGCTTTTTTGTAATCTATCCATACTATACAAGAAAAATGTCTCATGCTTATCAAATGATATAAAAATCAGTGTATACCAAGATTATATATTCCTTGCTCTGAAAGATGTATGTGACTTCTCACAATTTATTACATTCATAGATCTGCAGTCATGGGATTGCATACATATTTGCTGACCTCCTCAGATCCAAACATAGTAAATGTTTTAAAATATGAGAAGTCTAAGATGACATCTTTGCATAGTTTGGCAGAAGCATTTTGCTGTCAAGTGCGAATAAAAATTAAACCAGAAGTAGACAAGAATCAGCAATTGAATGTGCCAAAAAAAAAACAAAAAAAAAGAAACAAACAAAAAAAAACAAAAGAAAGAATATAAGGAGAAGGATCAGATGAGAAAAAAAGAAATGTGGAAAATGCATAAATATAGTGGGGAGTACAGAGATCTCCTGGAACAACTTCATGGTGACCATAATTTGAACCATGAATTGTTAAGGAAAGGTGAACTGAAACCAAAATATGAAAGGTTAATAATTTCAGCCCAGGACAGTGGACTATATACATGTTGGTTTACAAAATCCACTGAAAAGGTGAAAGAAATAGACAAACACAGGTTATGTAAAAAAAAAAAAATAAGAACTTCAAACAGTTGCACATTTTGTTGTGGTGTGTGATACCCTCATGGCAGAGGACCTATATACTGAAAATCACAATAATGTGGCAAAACTGTTGCGTTTTGGAATTGTGCAAATAACAAGCATTGGAAACATGAGCCACAAACCATTATAGAGAATAATGAACTGTATATCAAATGAGATAACCTGTTACCAATAGTTTAAAAAAATAGATGTGAGAAAACCAGACATAGTAGTCCATGAAAAAAAAGACAAAAGTAGCACTGATCATTAAAACTGATTACATTATCTTACATACAGACAGATACAAAGCCATAAAATATTCAGATTTGCTGGCAGGAATGAGAGTGACATGGAAGGAAGATATCCTGACAGTTCTAATAGCAATAGGGGCAATTGGTTTAATAAAAAAATCATTTACAGTCATACTTTGATATGTTACCAATACAGGTAAGCCCATATGAATTACAGAAGGGGGCAATTGCAGGTGCTAAGGAGAGCACTATTGACTAAAATCTAAGACTGAAACAATACTAATTTCAGGAACTCTAGTCATACCATGACTTAGGAATGGGGACTATTCCCATCATGGTGTAGGAACCCCAAAAGACTTTGAGAAATTAAACTAGCAGTGAACGTCTTAATTCCAAAGTAAAATGTTTTCTAAAAAAAAGGGGTGCTGAGCCCAACATCCCACATGGCCAGAATCTGCCTCATCTCTTATCTGACTTCAAGTCCGCAAATGCTTAGCAGACTGATCATGTATTGGATTCCTTACCCATGCACTACTTCCTGGCAGTAGTAGCATTTTAGTAGAATTTTGTGGTTTGTAGGGATCCTCTACAAACTGAAGTTGTTTTTACAAAATGTAGTGCAGGGAAATCCACATTCTGCAAGGGGGCAGTTATGCATCATAGTTGTTATCAAGGAGTCATAAAGGTCTGAGCTATGCTTCTCAATGATCTTTGAAACCTGCACCTGATTTGCAGAATGTCTGAAGTCATTACCAGAAGGTAGAATCACTGTAATGTGCATATTCCCCTTTCTTTAGCATCCAGGTTTTCCAAACACAAAATTCTGTTTACTAAGAGACCAAGAGAGAGATCTGTACAAATGCCACAGCTAACAATGCAAAGGAATTCATTATTTGCATAAGTAAAGAGTGAAATGTTTCCAGTGACATTCTAGAGGAAAACAATTTAGTAGTGCAGTGTTTTATTATATTCAGAAAAGGAAGGCTTAATGAAAAATAATATTACTAGTTCTATCAAGTCATTCCCTGAGTAAGCACAGCTTCAACAAGTTTCCCGTAATTTATACAACATAAAAGTGCCTCAGCTAACTAAATAGCAGGCGAGCATAAGGTCAGGCCCACTTTGTTATCTTATGTAGTATCTCCTGCATTTTTATGTCACTGTATAGAAAATACAACTCATCACTCATATTCCACTTAGTTATTTTATTTGTATTATACTACTTGCGTTACAGTTTACAAAAGTGGATTATCTCTTGTAGTTTCTGACATTTTCTGTGCATTAGCTATGCTCTTGTAAATGAAGCATTAATCACTGCTTTTCTATGGAATGTGGTAGATGTACACAGTTAAAAGTTGATGCGTCCTACCTAGTAATTCCTATGTTCCTCTAACTTTCACATTCTAAGTCCACATGCCCTGAGTTTGAAGCTTCATATGAGGCCAGCCGGAGCACAGATAAAATGAGTCCTTCCTGTCAAGATAGCCTCTGGTCTGGCACTTTCTATCAGACTAGACACAGGACTGTTGCCAATGCCAAATCTGAGTTGTTTTTATCTGTCACAGGTATTTATATTACTAGTTGGTGTAGTGTGTGTTTACTACTGCAGATGGTGTATGGTTCCTCTTCTCCTCTGTTAAAGGGAAGCTTTGACCATAACACTACTCTTCACTGTTCTGAGTAGGTATTCTTAACAGTTGTAGTTATTTAGGAAGGAGGGAATGTGAGATTTATATGATGCTGGTGGATAATGCCTTCCAGTTTATCATTTACAGAACAGTTATTCCTACATTTTCCCTGTGTGTGCTGCTGAAACATCTTTGTACAAATCTATCTCTTGATAGGGTGTTAGACAGATGATGTGTGGGGACATTTAGAAAGTGGTGAAGGCCATTATTCTAGAGGGAGTGAATATTAAGATAAGTAAGTGTACAAGAAAAGTACTCCCCATTGGTACCTTCATCAGGAGCGTTTGTAGCAATGATACATGACAGGGAAAGATCTGAAGCAGCAATGAAATATAAACTCCATTTACAAACATTGTATTTTGTGCTTTTGTGACAGGGATGGCAAAATCAATTTATTAGGAGAGAATCCATGTAACCTGAATCATATGACTAGGCAGATGACTTATTATTTCCAGAAGACTCATTTTGGCTACATACTTGGGTATAAACAATCCCAGTCAGAGTTTCCAGAAAAATACATGGACTCTATTATATGATACAATAAGGCTTCCAGCTCAAGGCAGAGCCATGAGTTTAACTAGTTATGAATCTGTCTTGAAGCTGTTTATGACATTTGAGAGCAGCCTGGGAAAAATATCATTTTAATAGGAGAGGCAGATCATTTAATGTTAAATTTATCTTTGCCACAGGGAGGGGTTAAGCACAACCATTTCCACTGAAAATGTGGTTTAGGTTGACAGATGACGTGATGGTGATTGAACTGAGACACCAGTAAGCCCCTAGGTGTCCTGCTGTTACATGCTGTCATGTGAGGACCTGGGTCTGCTTTATTGATGGATTTTATACTTCAGTTTTTCCTTTCAAGAGTACATCTTCTGAGAGGGACACAAACCAGATGTAGCTTCAACTTTAAAATAAAAACAGATTGTCCTATTTTTCTGGGTCTAAAGGGCAAGCTGAAGTCTTTCTTTTTTCATTTATGAAAAAATGTAGAAACGGCATGAGTGGGATATTGTGTAGATGGCTCTGCTCCTTGAGGCCACTGTGAATTTAATACATTCATGTGCCTTTAGCCGAAACCTCTGTCATAAACATTTAGTAAAGACTCATCTGCGCTTATTAAATACAAATCATGAAAATGCAGATCTCCTTGTCTTTATTGTGATTTCATATGCTGTTGTTTCACCTGGCAACATTTTTCCATGGTTTTCTTGCAGTGCTCCTGGTGGATGGGTAAAACTGAACCATATTTCTCTTGTTAGGGCTGTTGTCAAAAGTATGGAATGAGATTTAACTATGAAGTTGTTTATAACTTATGGGACTGCATTTTTTGTTCCAAGACAGAGTTCAAGTTCTTAAATTTCAGTTTTACATTTAACTATTAATCGAATTATATGGTCTTTCATAACTACTACCATCATTTACTATGTGCAACCCAAAGGAGAAATGTATATGGATAACTCAGACAGACATCAATAAAATACATGGAAGGCTTCTGTTATGTAAAAAAAAGAAAATACATATTGTAGTGCTATAATAGTGTCCTGCCCTCATAACACAGCTTATTGAACTGCATTATGTTTGTAGACAGGGCATTTTGAGAACAATTTTAAACTAATGGGGCAAGTGTTAAACTACATACTAACTAGCAGACAAATAAATAACATGTGTCACCATATATGATGACTACTCTGAAAATAAGCAATTCTTCAAATTAAAGTTCAAACATAGCAACGAAGTGCTTTTTTCTAAATAAAATACAATTAAAAAGTAAGAGGAAACTGACGTAAAACAGAAGATGTTATTCAGAAATAAGTGTAACACAATGATGTAGTGCTAACAGCATGGAGTACTTAGTGCCACATAACCTGATATGCATGGGAGAGGACTGCATAATGAAACATCACAGCTGTGATAACAGCAGTAACCTTGTTGCTGTAAAAAAGCTGTGCTCTGAGAGGACACATGATCCAAGTGAAAGCATCAGGCAGATAGTGTGTATTTAGATTTACACATGCAACAAAGTGCCCCAAAGATGCAACACAGGCACTGATAGCAACCTATAGAAGGCCACCACAGAAAAGTGCCAAGTCACTTCAACACATAAATGGGAAGGAAAGGCAGGTGACCCTGTAGATGTATACCTCCTTGGGCAGTTCATGCAGATATGGGCATGGTGTGGGTGTCACTTGCATGACTGACATCCGAAAAGACCATGATGTTGTATTCAATGATGCTTGTGCAGATTTGACAATGACATGATGCATACAATTTACCTTTTTCCTCAAAGTAGTGTGATCTTGGAGTTGGTATTATTAATTTGCAGGGGGTGTGGTGGGTGCAGGGGGGCACACCCCTCTGCAAAAATGTAAAAATCAAAAAGCATTACGTAATTGTAGTGCTCCTTTGAGCTAAGTGCTGAATACCCGATGAATATTCATGTGGCCAGTGAAGACATCAACATGAATATTCAGGTTTAGTGGGACTTGCTACTGCATACCTAGGGAGGTACTAATGTGCATGATTCCCGAAAGGGGAGTACAGGCAGAAATGGTGAAGAACAAACAGGAAAACAACCAGAAGGATAAAATGAAGAGTAGATAGGTATGGGGGATAGGAGGACATAATTTTTGCAGGACAGGTGAGGTGCTCGTTTTCCTTTTTAATAAGAATGGTAGACAAAACAGTTATGAGGAAGAAAGAGGACATGGGGAAGGAAGCAAAAGCAAACAAACAACAAAGAACAGTGGAGAGACAGAGACTGGCAGAAGTTGGACAAGTGGCAATGGTGAGGACTAGACTAAAAACAGGGAACAGGGAGTAACACATAAGGAACAGGAACACCAGAATAGAGGACAGGGTGGAGTACAGGAGGCCTGCATGAGTATCCCACACAACATGGTTAGATGCCTTTGGGGCCATAATGGCCTGGGTCCGGTAGCCATAAAACTCAATCAGCCACACCAGGAGATGCTCCAGGGTGCCAATGCAAGCGCAGAGCTCTGTCCTTACCAGACATCATGCCTGCTAATGAGTAACCCAGGAGGACCCATCTAGATCACTCTGAATGGAGAAGCCTTTACCCTCCCCAAAGGATAGCCATAGATGCTACAAGTGAGTCCTCTAGGTCACCTTTCACTGGGTGGCTTTTGTCACCCTGCAGAGAGGCAGACGTGAGGAATGCTGGGGATCCAACAGCAGGCATGGTGGCTACTGCAGAGCTCAGTGATTGCCCCCTCACCTCAGCTAACACCACAGTGGACCCTGATGAAACAGGAATTCAGTCAGAGAAACAAATACAGCAGATAAGTGTACAACACTTTGTGAAAACAGTACAATATACTCACCCCACCTTCTGAAGAGCATGTCATGTCTCCACAGACAGGCCATTCAGCTGGTTTCAGTCTCTTTTTTGCTGCTGTAAAAACAGGCAGTAATCAATACAGTGTATTCCTAGGAACAAAAGGAAAACCAAGTATAGAATGCTTACAATACTAAGGCTTCCCCCCTCTCTAACTTCTAGATCACTGTTTCGCTGTATGCACTGCTGGCCACAGAGGGTGATCCCTGTAGTATCAGTCAGTGCTCTGGCAAGCTGGTACCAGGGTCAGTTTTATAGAAGGGAGCCATCAAACTCCCCCAGCAGGCAATCCCCAGGGTTTGTGTGTATTAGGTGAAATAAGATCATGGTTTCCTGGGTGCTTCAGGTGGGAGCACTGATGAATTTAGTTTATGAAGAAGTGATGTCCACTATGCAGGTAAGCTTGACTAGGAAAATAATAGCTCAGTGACCACACATACTGGATACCACATGACGCATATTGCATCTTTGGGAAGCATAATAAGACAATGCAAAGGAATGCCAGAGTAAGAGGCAATACATGCTTTGTAGTGGCCAAACATGCACAGTGTACGTGACTGTGACAAATGATGCATAGCATTATAGATGTTATTCTGAGATAACTGCCAAACCACCTCATTAACTAATTATTATGCTATGAGATTGATTACAGCATAAGAAAAACATGGCTTCCATATTAATGAAAACCACATTATGACAAGCAACTAAGGAATCAGAATATAGAGTGTCCTTCCATATAGGCAAACCCATAGCAGACAGAACTACTGGTAATAGACCTTAAAACTGTGGTGAGCACACAAGTGTGTATAAAAGCAGCAGGTACAGTTACTGATCAGAGAAACATGTGAGCTAATATAGCACAAGGCATGCCGGAGGTATGACATGCTGTTGGGGGGCTCAACTTGACCAGAAACAGATTACAAATCATGACACATTGCAGTCCTACTAGGGAAAGCTCAACATAAGAGGGAACAGGGCAGGACAGGTTTCAATCCTACTGGGGGTCAACCTGACAGGGAGCAGAGTACAGGAAAGCACATGTTGCAGTCCTACTGTTTCCTGTAGGAGGCTCACCCTGACAGGAAACAAGGAACCAGGCAGAACAGATAACCATTGTACTGTGTGGGGTCTGCAACAGCATACCATATGCACATGGAGTGGAAGGCATGTTACAGGGGACATGAGTCTTCCATTATAGTAAAGTCAGACTATGACATTAGCACAGTTCCAGTGGATATCATGCAGTGGCAACATGCCCATTATTGCTACACTATGGACAGTGTTAGAAATGATGATAGCATTGTTGCACACAGGGATGTAGCCACCCAAAGATGGCTAGGAACAGTATTGAGACAATTGTTGACTGGCTGCATAGTCAAGCATATGCACACTAATCTGCATGTGTAACTCACATTAAAGCTGGAGGCCACATTTGCATCACTCACAGCTTAGATGACTGGTATTCCCTGTGCTTAGTGTTGTTCATTTTGTGCATGTCAACCACTCTCAAGGTACATGAGTGTCAGATGGCAGCACAGGGCTGCACTGCTCCTAAGAAGAACACATCCAGCATAGTAGAGAGGCATGTATCTGGCCCTTGACATTGATCAGAAAATGTGCAGGTCAATGATCCATCGACAGATGACTACCACTTATGCCATGTTAGAGGTGCTGAATGTGATACATGATCTGTGTGAAGAAGTGCAACCACTTCAGAGACTGTGTGACATCCTCTACTGCATACAAAGTGAGATGGTATATGGGGACCTGGAGCAGCATACCTGATGAGGTCAGTGGTGGTCCACTTGGCAACCAAGGTCCATTTATGAGGATACTGGCAAATGTCCACCATGGCCATGTTAGGAAACAGATGCATGGTACATAGTCATATGTCAGGCTTATATAGATGGCACACACTGTCCCAGGGAGAGCATCATTGACCACAATGTCCAGGCTGTCTCACCCTAGGCATGGATACTTCCATGGTTGTGGCTGATGCTCACACAGCTCAACCATGCGGACACCCACTTGGAAAACCATTCAGAGTTCTGCAGTTTAATGCCACTCTATTAATTTGTAGGCTTACTAAGTGCAATACCTATTGATGACCATTCAAGGGGCTTTGGACACCAAGATTCTATTGCCACAGCTATGGAAATTACAGCATATTCCATATATACTTCTGATATGGAACACCATCCATTGGCTATCAAATCTCCATTCCTGATACTCAAATATTTGGCTGTAGGCATACTGCAATGTGTCAGCAGATGTAGCCAAGCAGCAGAAGTGGGCCTTCAGAAGTCTGAATACATATTTGATGATGCTTTGTATTTGTGTCTGTGACAATGCAGTGTTGTATATAATCTCTAACATGGTTTGGGGGATGCAGACGTGAGTAATCAACAACTGTTCCAAGCCATATCCTCCATCACTTGCAACATCCAGCAGGGGATGCCATCATGGGTTGCCTGCTGCCTACAGCAGGAGGACAGGCATTTTATGTCGATCATTTGAATGGCTTTCATTTGAATGCTGTTTAGTAAAAAAAAAGCCAAAAAAAAAACACTTTCAATGATCACAAATTAATTTTTATTAATTTATTTATTTATTTTTTTGCATGGGAGGGACAATTCCCATGCACCCACCATGTGCAACCAACATATATATATAATAACTCCAAGGCTGTATAACAGTGGGGAGAAAGGCAACCAAATAATTGCTAAAAGTTGTTTTCAGCCAATGCACCTTGAATGAATGACATTCGAGTGAAAGACATTCAGTGGACTGACATGTTACCATTACGGACTCCTTAGATGGTATAGTGCATACACTCACCAACTACATCATCCAGTGGAAATTTACCATGCATGAAACACTGGTATAGGATACATGTGTGTCAGATGAGAGGATCATAAGAATTGCCTGGATAGCACACAGACATCTTGTATATAATATCCTGTACACTGTACAGCACCGTGATTTGATGGAGCAGACACCATTCCAACTGGTATGACAGACATCATGTGGGCAGATGAGGCTTTGTTAGCAATGTTGGTGCAGTCAGGGGCCTCCAAAATCTGAGGAAAATGTTCTGTGTCATTTAATGCTTGCAGAGTGGAGATTCTCTCCTCTGCTGCATGTAGATATTTGTCTCCACATGCAGCAACATCACATCAAGGAAGTGGTATACAATTCACAAGTCTAATAGTTGAAAAATTCCAAATCTGCCTTGTTGGATTCTGAAATGTTCCTTTAGCCAGAATGGTTAAGACTACATAAATCTTCATATCCATTGGGATGGGTAGTCCCTGCATCACCCTTGATTCCATTCTATGGCAGCATATGTCTATGGACTCACATATGGTGTTTCTGAGCACAAGGTACTCACTGATGTCCAAGTTCTGGAGGTGGTGGTATGGTGGTCTCTGATGAACCATCAACAATGCGGAGAGTGATAATGAGCAACATCATGGACACTGGTTCTGCACACAGCCACTAACACATGCTGCTGTTCTAGCATCATAATGTGAGTGAACCTCCTGCATGGACACTGGTTCTGCACACAGCCACTAACACATGCTGCTGTTCTAGCATCATAATGTGAGTGAACCTCCTGCATGGACACTGGTTCTGCACACAGCCACTAACACATGCTGCTGTTCTGGCATCATAATGTGAGTGAACCTCCTGCACACCAGCAAATCATGGCATTCAGAATAGTTTATTGCCATGGCTCATTGGGCTAGTTTATACATTTGTGAAATGCTTCACAGTGTTTGATTATGTTATTTGGATATGCAATGGCTCTTATTAGAATGCTGACACTCATTTATGTCATTATGCAGTCATTTGCATATGGTGGATGCCACACTATTCCACCAGTAGTGCATCTCTGAATTACTACACCCTTTCTAAATGTCTCCATTAATTTCACTATTTCATTTCAGGTTTTGGAGTTGCAGTCTGTTATTTTTTTCTGAATACCACCCCAGTAGCAGTTTCTATGACTTTAAAACAACTGTCTCTAATTCTTTTCTTTATGCTATTAAGAATTCAAAAGATAAATAAAATTAGCCTGGCTCCATGGTGCAGAGGAATGAAGCTCTTATTATGACCCGGGTGAATGGGACTCAATATTAAGCCCTGGCACTAGGGGATCCAGGTAGGCAGAGAGGAAAGGACGGAAGGGGTGTGGCCTACTTGCCTTTCCCAGGTGGTGGGGAGGGTATCAGGCCCTCAGGGAAAAGTGACTACATTGCTAAGAATTAGGGAAATCACTTTCCGTGGTTGAGGGAAGGGGGTAGGGCTGCCTTCTGGCAATGTGTGATGTGGAAGTGTGGAATAAACAGTGTGGACAGCCCATTGCATAGCCACCTCTAGCTCTGCAAGCTGGGCATTCTTGAGAATGGCAGAGCCAAAAGAAAAAAAAACTCTCAAACCACCAAAATGACTGTCGCAGTAATGGCTTCTCCTGATCGACCCTTGCCCCAGTGATGGGCAACAAATGTGCTGACTGGATGGGGGGCAGAATAGCTTTGAATGGATAATTTACTTATGTGCAATGATAAATACTTGCATTTAAGTAAAAAAAAAATCTGACATAATTTCCATCCTTTTATTCTTTTTTGCTATTATGGATTTTGCTAAATAGCCTTTTTCCCAAATAGCAGGGTGGATACATTTTCCTTAAGCATCTCTATATTTTTCCAGTATTGGAAAAGTATGCTGTCCACAAATATGCACTATGTGGGGCTGGGGGTTGAGGTTACCCTTGGATGGCAAGGCAGCTACATTCTGGAAGTTAGTATACAGTTCCAAAAGTTCTGGCTACTCCCTTGCTTACGTTAATAGCAAAATGATATTATTACATAATAAAATGGAAAACAATTTAAAATTTTTGCCTTATCTCTGAAAAGAATGCTTTACACAAGTCGCGCATTGTTTCAGTTGCCGTGATCTTGAGCCAAGTCCATGCAGCTCAGAAAAATATAGTTTACATATTGCCTGCTTGTGAATTTAGCATACCTTATTTCTACATTTTCATTGTCATCACATTCATATAGCAGTGCAGTATGAATTCAGGCTGTTGCACTTACACAGAGCTTCAGGTTCATAAATATATATATATATATATATATATATATATATATATATATATATATATATATATATGGTTCCCCTTCATAAGGTTGAACGTCTGAAAGCCCGAAATGCATATAGTCGAGACCATATCCTCAAAATTTCAGAAGCTCGACCTTCTGAATGGGGATCGGCATGCAGTGCAGAAAGGGAGATTTCCCATTCTGCACTATAGTGCGATCTCGGAGTTGGAATAAATAAGTAGCTGGGGTGTGGGGGGTGAAGGGGGGCTTACCCCCCTGCAGAAACTGTTTTCTGTTTTGTTGTTTTTTTGTTTTCCTTTTCAGAAGGTCGAGCTTCTGAAATTCGAGCATATGGCTTCGGCCATATGCATTTCGAGCTTTCAGCTGTTCGACCTTCTGAAGGGGAACCAAATATATATATATATATATATGTGTGTGTGTGTGTGTGTGTGTGTGTGTGTGTGTGTGTGTGTGTGTGTGTGTGTGTGTGTGTGTGTGTGTGTGTGTGTGTGTGTGTGTGTGTGTGTGTGTGTGTGTGTGTGTGTGTGTGTGTGTGTGCAAGTATATATATATATATATATATATATATATATATATATATATATATATATATACATATATATATATATATATATATGTGTGTGTGTGTGTGTCCGAAAATTGCACTTGGTCCAGGTGCTTGGAACTAATACTAAACTAAAAAACCTGGTAGATCCATGGAAAATAAACATACTGAGATTAGGGTATCATTTAAGCGCTTACATATATATATATATATATATATATATATGTATATGTATTTATATATATATATATATATATATATATATATATATATATATATGTATAGAAGGGCATAATCGGAATGCTGACAGATCAGAATGCTAAGATCAAAACGTTTACTGTTCAGAATATGGACAGTGGTAGGTGTGTTGATATTAGGACTGAGAATCTGTGTGTGCAGGTGTTGGCAGGCTAGGCTAAGGGTTAGGTAAGGGGATAGCTTTAGTATTGTGCCTGTTTTATTGGTGAATGCTTCTGTGTCTGAGATTGTCTTGTGTAGTGGTAGTGCTATACAGTTAGCACACACTAGTAAAGAGGTGTGAGGGACAAACCTATTCTGTAACTCTCTCTCTATTCAGATAAACCACATGCTATGGTATATGTATGGTTTAGGGTTTTTTTCGTTTTAGTAAATTTTTTGTGCAAATTGGTCATGTTTGCCTTTTTTTCTATCAGTTTAATATATGTTTTTTATGTATTTTGAGCATATGCATTTTGATATGCCAACGTTATTTCTGTTTGTATTGTGAATATCTACACTTTGATGTCTAAACATTTTGAACTACATGTATATCATAGTAAGACTCCAAAAACATGGCATGGATCTTAAGTGTATAGAACAATAAAAATATATAAAACTAAAACAAAAAGCACTCCAGCAAAAGTAAATTAGGATTGTCTATTTTTAATCAATAATTCAGTCTACAAACAGCCTTTCCAGTGGTGAACAATGTATATATATTTATTAGCATTTTGCAATTTTTATGATCATGGTGCCTTTACTACTGTGTGTGAAGGACAACTGATCCAAGTATGTGTCATGAGATTTTAAATTGTTTAAGTGGTGACTGGTATTTTTATTTAGCACCGAATAATCCACCAAGGTGAAACTGAGGCTTGTTGTTATTTGCAGTAGTGAATTGTGGATTAAAATGAGGTAGTCCTAGTTTATTTGTGCTGGAGTGTTTCTTGTTTTGGTTTTATATATATTAACTGATACCACCATGCTATGGAGTATTTTGGATTGCTGGCACTTATCCAAGATACTGCACTCTTAGAATTAGTGTATATTTAAACACAGTCACTTACTCTTCACACATTTGACTGTTCACTATTGGTGGTGCAAACCTTTGCATTGCAGCCAAGTACTCTTTTACTTTTTAGACCTTAATATATTTTGAGTTACCTTTCACTTAGCAGAATGACAGGAAGAACTAACAATTCACCCCACTTAACAGTTTATGTTAATATAGTATGCTTCACCTACAATGGGTAGAGATTTGATCATTCACATCATATACAGCTTTTCTGCTCACATGAAACAATGGTGTTATGTCTGTAGCAGTAACACCATAGTTAGGCTCAGTAGTTTGCATACCTTCTTGGATATAGCTCAGTTCCACTAACACGTTACAGTCAGATAATATTATCCTGTTTAGTCACAAGTAAATTAGTTTCATATTCATTTGTAAAAAACATCTGTAAAGCCACACGTTTCTATGCAGTGGTCTCGCAATGAAGGTATTCCCTACTGGCATGTCCTGTTCCTGTCCCGTACAGTGGAAATCCTTATGACCCAGATATCTCACCAGGAAGTAGCAGAGGTGCACTTTGAACCCGACTGCCTGCACATATGACATAATATAATGTGCAAGTCAAAGGCCCTTATTGTTAAGAGAACAGGATCTTTACAAATCATTAAGAGACTAAGAAAAAATTCAAAGATTTTAGCTCATTTATATCTCTGGTCAAATGAAAATCAAGATGGGTGCAATTGTAACAAATATAAAATCATGATTCTTGGTTTATCAAATAGTAAGTGCCCCTCTGCTTTGAATCATGAAACTACTAGATGTTGTACTGAGTTCTACACATTATGATGAATGGAAATCCCAATGCTACTACTCATGCTAATACAATATTCAGGAAAGGCTGTTGTTTAATCAAAAACATGCTTAGGTCTAGTACCTAGCAATGTCCATTGTAGAAGAGTATGATCAGGCCCCTCTCAGAGTAAAGGGTTGAGTTTTTCAGTCATGGTCCGAAGGATGTGACTAAGCCTGAGAGTATACAGAAGTATTACACTAAACATTTGGCCTTCTGTATCAGATTGTCCTACAGTGTTAGACTGAGGTTGCTTAGTCATCACTCGGTTAAATATAAGTTAATAAGGGAATATGCTAGTTTACAAAGTCCTTTAATGACTACTGTTATGGGTGTTACTTTAGCTGGTCATAATATGAACACAAGAGATAATCAGTTTATAAAGGCTAATAAGCATAATGGAGGGCGTTAGAGGAACTTTACTGTTGAGAGTGCTTACCCCATGGATATAAGGAGTTCAAAGAGTTTAACTTGGTTTCACGGGACGGTGCAGTGGTGCAGCAGTAGCGTTGTCGCCTCACAGCAAGAGGTTCTCTGGTTCGATTCTTGGCTGGGGTGCCTTCTGTATGGAGTCTGCATGCCCTCCCTGCTTTTGTGTGGGTTTCCTCCGGGTGCTCCGGTTTCCTCCCATGTTACAAAGACATGCGTCTGGAGCGTTTCTCCCCAGGCCTCAGCTGAAAATTGGCTTTGTTCCAAGTTGGACTTTCCTGGTTAACAAATGTTAAATAAATAAATACATTTCTTTGGTAATAGAGTCTTTTGACAAGGTTGGAGTGGAGCTAGACGTATTAATTATCTTTTTTATACCTTGAACTCCCTAAATATAACACTTATTATAACTATGTAAAGGTAAGTCATCTCCAGCAGGGAACATTGAATCTTCTATGATATCATACACTGTTTTCAGCATAACACATGACTTTCATTTATCGACCACTATTCCTTCATCTTCTCTAGAGACATATCCATCTAGAAAAATGAAAAATAAATAAAACGGAATTCAAAACATCACAGGAAATCACAACCATGTGTTTTTATTATTTCTAAGCTTCAGAGAGAGAGAGAGAGAGAGAGAGAGAGATAATACCATATCTTTCAAAGTTAGTATCTGTTTGCTCACCTGAAAGTACCATATTAGCCTTTGATACTATGAAGTTCATAAGGTTGTGGGTTCTTTCCCAACAGCAGCACAATGAGGGTTATAGCAGTCTTGAGGTACCATTATTTGTATGAGATCTTAAACAGAGATCCTACCTGTATAACTGCTTGCAGCTCAGCTGGGGGTAAAATATTCTATAGCACTTACTGAAATGTTGACTTTTATTGTTTGATTTGCTATTACAAATCTCACAGGAAAAGAACAATTCTCTTAACTTGTAAAATAAAAGATTTAAAATTGCACTACACATTTCATCATCCATCTTGTGTTATACAGATCAAAACTTTACCTCCTAACCCATATTGTACACATTAATAACAACACATTTGTTATTCAGTTTTTCCATATTACTACATCCATAACAAATCTTGGTTATGTGATACACAGATAAACTCAAATATATTTAGAATTATTAAACTTGTCCTGGATTTTTTCCAAAATGCTTGTATTTTGTTGTAATGAAATAAACATGGTCTCATGTCTCTTCTGCCCACAAAAGTATTTTCTTTCACAATGGCACTTACAATACATTAGCTCCATCACATGAAGTATTTTAAGCTCTTGCTGCCACATAAAATCATGGTTATACAACAGTTATATATTGTATATTATATATTATATATTATAGTCTTTGTCCAAGCCATACATATATTTATTCTTTCAACTAATGCCTCCCATCTTTCTTCTATATGAATCTTTTCAAAACTTCACAAGACTACAACTTTCTGTTATTTTAAATATCATCCGTACATTCCACAACTGCCTAACGCTACTAATTATGACATCTTCAGTATATTTCAAATATTACTGCATCACTAATCTTTTGTATGACCTGCCTCCAGAAAGAATGGAGAAACACATGAAAAATTATTTCATGTCACATCAGTAACCATGTCACCTTTGAAACAAGGTTTCATCAATTAAAACTATGGTACAAAGGCATCTCTGGTACAATTTCCTAAGTCTTCATATCCAGTACATCTGCTGTATGTCGTTATTCTTAATTCAACAACTAAAGAACTTTTAAAAACCATGTATCCCCAACATTATATTCAAACTTTCAGGACAAATATACTCCACAGCTTTATCTATAAATAAACATTACAGAAAAGTTTTCACTTGTTCCATTTATGGATCTTCAATCAACTCCTTCATCTATATGATTTCTTTAATGTTTTGTAGAGGAGATATCCTGCTTACTTCTTATTCCGCCTGTCTATCTGTTTATTGCTGTCTCTGCCTATTTGTTTATTGCTGTCTGTAATCTTTCATGCAAAATCTTTGATAAAATCTTGTAATCACAGTTCACGGGCAAGGTGTCTCTCCATTTATCTAGCTCGCCGTGGAACTTATTTTCCAAATAAATATAATATACTTTTCATAAAGTGTTATATTCTCTTCCACTCCTTTTAGATCATTTTGTATAATTTTATACCATTTTGAATACAACTTAGCTAGAACTTTAAGTTGTTAATATTCTATGCCTTAATAATTGGAATAGATCAAGCTATTAAGACTAACAGCCAACTATCTACATTGAATTTCTTCAGTATTTTCTAATTTTATATCCTCCACATATCTTTATCAACACCAGTGGCTTCTCATTCAGAAAGCATAAACTATATATATATATATATATATATATATATATATATATATATATATGCATATATATATCATCTACATGGTTCATCGTGTTTCTGCCTGAATGTTTTATTTTCCTCTGAAAAAGAGTGGTCTCACTTCAGTTTACTACACAGAGCCGAAACAGTAGTTTCATCCTTTTGAACTAAAAACATAATAGCTAAAAATTCCAATATGTCTTCTGTAATGACAAATAACCAAACACATTTTCTTGCATCTGTCACTCTTTCTGTCTATACCTGTTTTTTAACCCTTTTATCCACAAGCCTACTGACCATCAAACCTCTCACAACTCCCCTAAAATGGGTATCCATGGTTCATGGTGAGAACCATCTGGAGTTGCTGTCAGTCAATCATAATGGTCTCTTATTCTTTCTCTAGAGGAAAGGCAATGAAGGAAAGCATTCCTCCTGTTTTTGTCTGCACACCTCTATTCTGACACTAGATCAGTTATATTTCAGTCTATTTAGGAGGCATCCTGGGATATTATCAGGGTCCATCAAAGCTGTATTCTTGGACTTAAAGAACACATCTTAGAACTGCTCCTAATGATAGTTGGAAGGATTATGTTAGATGGTATTTCTGGAGGGGGACTGAGGGTGAGGGGTGGTGTAAAATTGAAGCTAAATTTGTCAGCCAGAAGATTTACTACATTTTCAGGTTCCATGAATGTGGCTGCATTTACCAACAGTGTTACTCACTGTTGTGTGCTACCTTTGAAGTTTCCTTACCTCATAATACACTTTTGTGTTACACTTCCTAATTTTAGCTATGACTTTTTTTGGTTGTCTTACCTGTTTAATTTTGAATTCCACCATGGTGGGTTGTTTTTTCTGCTAGTTTTGGACTTATTTCTGGTAGGCATGGCAGCCTCACTGCAAGCATTGACATGGCTGTGTACAGAGCTTCTGTGAATAATTCCAAAAAGGCTACTATGATATCTCAGTTTGGAGGGGCTTAAAAATTTGACAAGTTATTACTTAATAAAAGGTAGTTTGCCTTGGAGTAGTTTTCTAACTATTACAGGGTTTGCAAGGGTTAAAGAATTGACTGCTTTATCTTCTGAATTCACCAGATAAAACACAACACTAGGAAGGTTTAGCATTGTCCCATATGTAGGAGTTCCAAGTCCAATATGCTTGTACCTCTAGTAGGCATATGCACTCACTGGTCCAGGGTGTTTAGAAAGTCTAGGAATCTCTGTGCCTGCAAATTGGGTTGTGTAGAATTCACATTTTATTGAGGGATAATTAAAGCTCTCCATGAGTATGGTATTTGAATTGTGAGTGTCTCCAATAGGTATAAGTATGAGCTATGGATTTCATGGGACATACAGGGTGACCTGTAGTGTGCTAGGATATAATGAGATTTTGTCAAGTGGAGGAACACCAATGCGTCATCCTGTTTAACCAGCTTAGAAGTATACTTGCTATTGATATATATTGAGACACCTCCAAGTTTAGTCCCCATCTGTGCAGTTGCTGGTCTTAATGCATGGAAGCACTCAAGCCTTGCACTGCCTGGGTACTCTCTGTGATTTTAAACGATGTCTCAATAACTGCTCAGATGGCTACATTCTCAAAGGAGAGGTTGGAGGGAGTGAAGCTTCTTGTTTAGACACCTGGCATTGATCAGTAACACCTTTAGATTTCCTTGGGTAGATTTTGCTATGTTGGAAGGTTTGAAATTTAGCACTGCCTAAAATAAGGGTAATTGGGGGAGCAATGTTTTAGCCAGTATTCAAAAGCCTAGTGAAGAAAGATCCAGGTCATCCTAGACAAAGCAACATATTTTGTTGACCATGTCCTCCCACACTGAAAAATATTATATCCCTTTGGAAGGACACCAAAAACCCAGCCCATTATTAAAGTCAATCATCTTTTGTTGATATTGTGGCATAATCTTTGGTGGAAGGTGGAATGCTGCTCAATGCTAGGCAAATGCCAGCCTGTGACACATAGTCCAAGAGATCCATAATGTCTATCTCGTCATATAGTCTATGGAGGCATGTCTCAGGTCATTTACACCTACATGGACTATGACTGAATCATACTCGTAGTTGAGGTGCAATGACTTGAGTGCATGCGTAACTTGGCAGATCCTGGCACCTGATAAGCAACTGACCATTATTTTCTCCTTGCTCAGTCTGGTGAGGTATCAGTATGTCATACAATGGAGTCCCCTATGACTAGAGTCCTGGCCTCCAGGGTAGTGTATTGGCTTCCCTTATGGGATTGGTAGTTGAGGCACCACTGGGTGTGGCTATCTGTGCAATGTTAGGTGTTGTTTTCTAATATGTGCTTTTGGGTTTGCTAAGGATAATTTTTACAGGTGGAATGTCTGGGAGATTTCTGGGGTTTTATCAAAATAGCATTTAATTCCCCCAATGTAAGTAGGTATGTGTGTGGGGTATGTACTATGTGTGTAGTATGTGTGTTTCTGACAACCAGATTGCTATTATGGCCGATTGTAAGCAAGAATTTTGCATCCAGAGACATTTTGTATATACATATCTTGATGCATGTTTGTTTATTTGAGGATTAAATGGTTGTCAGTGAACATTAGGCAATTATTACCTTGTCTCAATATACCCATATCCATCAAACTGGCTGCAGAGAAATTGGGAAAGTGCATATCCATGATTACTGGGTGAGCCAAAAGTGTGCAGTGCACAACCGGTTAATAGTGGGCTGACTAAGGGTTCTTTTGGGGCTAGAGACTAGAGTAGGCTATACAATACTGAATTCAAGGGGCAGCGATCTTCAGCGATCAAACTAGCTGCTCTGTGCTACGCAATGCGCCAAGTAGCTGCCGTTCGCTCACTGAGTTACTAGTACAGTTTCAGCTGTGGTTTTAGAGGGAAAGTTTAGCTCCTAGGTATCTGTGACTATACAGGGCACTACTAACCACCACTACATGATGGTCAGCAGCATGCAAATGCTCAAAATTTATACAGGAAATGAAAGCATAGGAAACTGGCTTCAAGCATCCTCTGGCCAATAAAACAACTGGACTTACAGATTTATTACATGTTTCCCAACTCATATAGACCAAGCCACCACTTACAGCAACTTGATGGACTATCCCAGTCCTAGTAACATAAAAACACAAAAAACATTGCTTGACAGTGAAGTGCTACCACAAAATAACTTACACTACCTGGACAGGATGATTTCAGGTATTAGGGACATTTAAAATGATTTAGAGAACAAAAATCAGCAAATGAGCAAAAATAAAGCAGTAATACTTTAAAAAATAATAAAATACATCTCTTACCTGACAAAAATGAAGTGGCATCAGTTCAGGAGCCACTCAGAGTGTGGTGAGAGTGCCAAGCAGATGGGAGGTCTGGGAAAGTGAACATGAAACAACTTGTAGCAAATTAGGTTTAATCAAGAACAATACTGTCTACTAGGGTGGGCAGGCACTCAGTATTAATTTAAATATTTCTGGACTAAGATACTCAACATCCTCTTGCACATTCCATTCACTAACCATATATTTATGATCTGACAAATCTGTTGCCTTAACCACTTGCTGTATTTCTTCCACATTTTTTTAGCCAAAAAAAAAATCCTGTTATGCCAGGAATTCCTTTTGTAAGTAGTACCTGATACGTCCAATATTACTCATTCATACTGTTTAATAATGGCTTTTCTTAATCTGAATCAGAATCTTCTGTTTTTCTTCTTTTCTTATTTGTTTATCCAGTATGATTACAATTGGAATCCCTGCCCCATACAAAGTTATATTCCCATATAACAGTACTTGATAAGTATCTTTTTTGGGAATCAACAGGGATATAACTTAGTAATCTTAATTCTCATTTCATTATTTCCATATCTACTAAGAGTCATTGTCCTGGCTTAGGCGATTGCAATATAAAAAGAAGTTATGTACTTACCATAACGTTCCATCTGTGTTGTCTATTTTCATTCTTCCTTGACCTGTGGGTTTTGGATCCAACCTTGAATCCAACTTAGCTATTTTCAAAAGCTTAGGCTCCGAAGCTTGAGCACCTCCCCTACACACAAGGCCTCATTCTCTCCGATTACCTCAGATCAAGTTTGCTGCTAACATATTTCCAAAAGTATACTGTTATATACAAAAATGTACATAAATTCTGAAAAATAAAATACTAAAAAGAGTAGAGTAAGATCAGGAGCTCAACAAGGAACAGAGTTTCCTATAAGCATGTGTGTTAGGTCATTCACTAGATGGACAGGAGAAGGAGGGTGGGAAGGTCGAGGAAGAATGAAAATAGACAACACAGATGGAACGTTATGATAAGTACATAACTTCTTTATCTGATGTTGTCATTTTCATTCTTCTTTGACCTGTGGGACAGAGTCCCCAGCTACAATGACCCAGGGGGGCCTTGATGGATGGATATTCGGGAGCACTGCAGAACCAAAAGCAGCTCTAATTCTACAGACAATGGCCAGTTTATAGTAAGAAATGAAGGTGTGAGGGTTTGACCATAAAGCAGCTGAACAAATATCAATCAAAACCTTTGCCCAAAAGGCTTGAGAAGTTGCCATTGATCTAGTAGAGTGAGCCTTGACTCGCTTAGGTAAAGAAACACCTTTGAATTCATAAACAACAAAATGCAGTCCTTTAACCATTTAACTAAGGTGGTCCTGGCAAATGGTTTACCTATTTTGACACCCGAAAAGGATATAAAAAGCTGATTAGATTTTCTGAAAGATTTAGTTCTGTCTAGATAAAAACGCAACTGTCTATGAATGTCTAACAGATGAAGAGTATATTCCCCTTTGTTTTGATAATTGGGAAAAAAAGACTGGTAAGTTGATAGACTGGTGAATGTTGTTCTTTGTCGCAACTTTGGGTAGAAAGGATGGGTTGGTACATAATATTGCTCTGTCTTTATGAAAAATTAAATAGTGATATTTGGAGGATACAGCTTGCAATTCAGATGCTCTTCTTACAGAAGTGATGCAACTAGAAAAACAGTCTTTCACAATAGGAATTTCAAATCTACTTTGGCAGAAGGCTCAAAAGGAGGGTGGACTAGAGCCTGTAAAATCATAGTTAAATTCCAATGAGGTGCTGGACCTTTAATATGAGGACAAAGAAGGAAAGTACCTCCAAGGAAGGCCTTACACAATTTAGATGAGGCTAAAGATGATGAATTTTCTCTGATATGATAATTTGAAATGGCTACCAGTTGTACTTTTACTGTAGAGTGACTCAACCCCTCATGAAAAATATGAGCAAGGAAATCCAGCACTGCCAGAACAGGAGCAGCAAAAGGATCTAACTGCTGCTGTAGAGCCCATATATAGAATCTTTTCCATTTGCTCTTATAGAGTCTCCAAGTAGAAGATGTGTGGGAGGAGATCAGAATGTTTAGGACTGGGGATGAAAGCCTGGCAAATCTAGCTATCATTGGAATTAAAGAAACCATGCAGTTAGTTTCAGGCTTGGGAGATTGGGATGAATTTGCCCTGATGTGTGGGACAACAGATCTGGACATGGTTCGAGCATCCATGGAGGGCAAATCAGAAGAGACCAAAGGAAGGTGAACCAGATGTGCTGAGGCTAAAAAAGGGCAATGAGAATCACCATGTTCTTCAACCTGGACACTTTCTGTAGAAATTTGGGGATCAATGGCAGAGGTGAAAAAGGATAAAGTAACCTGGGAGATCAAGCATGGACTTGAGCATCTCTGGTTGACTGTCCTTGAGGGGGAATCTAAGCGAAGAACCTGCTGCACTTGTTTTTGCAGGGAGACGCAAAGAGATTGTAAGATGGTTGACCCCATTTGTGGAAGATCGTGGTCGCCACTGACTTGTTCAGAGACCACTCATGAGGCATCAGTAAGACTGTGCTGAGCCGGTCTGCTTGAATGCTGCACTCCCCCAGAATGTGCATTGCAGTTAGAAAGCAGTTGGTAGAGGTCGCCCACTGCCACACTCTCATTGTTTCTTGGCATAGATGACAGGATCTGGTTTCCCCATGTTTGTTGATGTACCATACTACCAACATGTTGTCCATTTGTATTGCAATAGTCCCTAGAGGAAGAAAGCAGTGAAGTGCCTGCAGTGCTAAAAGGACTGCTCTCATCTCCATGACATTGATATGCAGGTTGGTCTCCTGTGACATCCATGTGCCTTGGACCATCTGACCCAGGAAATGCCCCTCCTGCCCCCCCACCCCACCTGGGAAGCATCCGTGGTCAACATGGCATTTGGGGGGTGACAAAGGGGTGTCCTTGAAGAACTTACTAAGAGTGAAGCCATCAAGGAAGAGAATCTTTGAATACTTGTGATAGTTTGATTGGGTAAATGAGTGAGTATTGATGTAATGATGCATTGACCACTGGACTCCTAAGGTCCATTGCAGAATTCTCATGTGTAGACATGCTGTTGGTAACAGAGTTATGGTGGCAGTCTTGGAGCCCAGAGCTCTGAGTACTAGTTTTGCTGGAGGAACTGGAATTGCCAAAATCTGTCTGATATGTAGGCTTAGGCTCAAAATCCTGTCTGAAGGAAGGAACGCCAAGGTTTTGGTTGTATCCAAACATACCCTGACTGAAGTCTATGTTCTGAACTCAGATTTTTGCATGTTGATGGTTATGCCCAAAGTAGGAGCTAGTTGTAACAGATAGTCCCCAGCTCTGATGAGTAGATCCCTGGTTGGGATAGTTAGGAGCCAGTCTTCTAGGTAAGGAAATACATGGAATCTCTGCAGTCTTAGATGAGTTCTAACAACTGCCATGCATTTGGTGAACACCCTGGGGGCTGTGGTGAAACCAAAAGGAAGCGCTTTGAACTGATAATGACTGGCTCCCAGCCTGAATCGTATATACCTTCTGTGGAGTACCTGTCCATCTTGATGTGGTAGTATGCATCCCTCAGGTCTACTGAGTACATCCAGTTGTCCATTTTCAAAAGAGGTAGAATGGACAGGACTGTGACCATCCTGAAGTTTGAGTTTTTTACTGACTTGTTCAGGGATGTCAGATCCAAGATGGGCCTGAGGTCCCTTGTCTTTTTTGGTACTAAAAAAAGAGTCTTGATTAAATGCCTGATCTGATTTGATCTGGTGGGACCTTCTGGATGACTCTTTTTTGGAGCAGCTTTGAGATCTCCAACTATGCTGCCTCTCTCTGAATAGTTGAAACATCTGGGAGAGAGCTCTTTGGTTTGGGGAGTTTTGAAAATGGAATGGAGTATCCTCTGGATATGATCCTTTGCACCCACTGGTCATTTCTGATGGCTAGCCAGGATTCTGGGTGCAAGGATAAGCACCTTCCTGACTGCTTCCAGAGAAGGACAGTCAGGCAAATTTTCAAGAGCACTGAAAGGGCCTGTCTGAGAAGGAATCTTGAGGCTCTTGATTTTGTGGACCCCCTCTGCCATGTGGGTGGTGTCTACCATTGTAACTGTTTCCCCTTCTGCCTCTGGCGGAATATTTTCCCCTGAGATTCCTGAAAAAGACCCTGAAATTTCTTGAAGCACAGTTCCCCCTCGCTGATTCCTGGAAAAAGAATCTTTGTGGGGGTAGGAAAACAAATTCCGATGGCAGACAGGGTATTTCCATCTTTCTCAATGCAGGAGAGTGTGTCTCTAACAGTGGGCCCAAACAAAGACGATCCATCAAAAGAGGCATTGATGAAAGATGCCATGAAAGGTTTGGCAAGTCACACAGCTGCATCCAGGCATGGTGCCTAATCGCAATGCAGGAAACAGCAGCCCCTGAGGTATCCTCTGCTTCATGGGAGATTAACCTCATGGAGGCATTGGAAAATGACTGTAGAGTGGCCAGTCTGGAGGAGAAGGACCTTCTCTCCTCATCAGATATAGAGTCTGGGACCAGACTAGAGATTTCTTTGATTAAATCCCTCTGTACCTAGTAAAGTGGGAAAGATAGTTTAATGTTTGTAAGGTGAAGGTAGACGAGGTGTAAACTCTCTTGCTGAATCTGTCCATGGACCTAGACTCCCTGTTAGGGAGATGGACAGTGCAGCTTTCTTGGGCCAGCTCCTTCTTGGTGGCTGCTGCAACAACCATGGCATCTACAGGGATTCCTTTAGTCCGATGGGGTCAGTCAGAGGGAGCACTAAATTTTTTGTCTGCACGCTTGGGGATAGGTTCTACAGTGTCCAGGTCTTTCCACCCCCCTGCTTCATATCAAGTCAACAACTACATCAGTAGGAGGGACACCACAAGACATAAATGGGCCAGACCTGAAAGCCTCCAAGAACACCGTTTCCTCAGGAGTAGGGTTTTGGGAAGACCATCCACCTCTTTGGCACAGGATTTCTAAGATGTCTGAAAGAAGACATCCTCAGACGGAGATCTGGGGAACCATTCCCTTTCATCAAAATCAGTGTCTTCCATAATGAATGTTTCTGGGGAATCCATGTGCCTCCTTTCACATCTTCTCTTCCAGAGAATCTCCTCATTGGGGTGTTCTGGGAAGATATCAGGAGAGATCTGGGGTTCAAAGGTGGAAGTACTTGAAGAAGGCTTTGCTGGGCTAGCTGTCCCGAGGGGGACAGTGGTGAGATCTCAGAAACAGTATACATGGGAGTGAGAAGTGAAGCTGAAATAGTGGGAGCCAAGGATCTCTTGGGTATGGAGAGAAACCTCTCCACCATCTTGAAAGCAGAAGGAGCCAGAGATGCTGAAGACCATCTTCCCAGACCTGAAACTACTGGGGCAGAGGATCCCTGAGCCCCCACATCCCTCAACTCTGAGAGGGAAGCTGGGGCTGAATTGTTGAATGCTGAAGCTCTAAAGGGAAACAACAGCTCCAAAAACTTTGGAGTCAACATCAACCCCTCAAAGCTGACGTCAAGGCTTTGACTCCGAGAGCCACTCTGTCCAGACACAGACGGGGCCAAGTGAGTCAGGGAAGCTGCTGGAGTCAAAGAGAGAATCACTATCGGCTCCAACACCTTGCCTCTCAGGGCATTTGGATCCAAGGGCTCCAAAGCAGAAGGTTGGATTGCAGAAGGAGCTAAAAGTCTAAAAGGTAACTACCTGTCCACAGACCCAGTAGGGGATGGGGCTGGTAAGACCCACATCTGGATCTGCATCTGAAGGAACTGCCTCATCAGTCTTTCCACCTCTGATTCAGTAAGGCTGTGGGAAGACCTGACAGATGATGCTGCAGAAGGTGGCCTGGATGATGTCTTAGGAGATATCTCTTTAAGGGGACACCCTGTGGTAGAAGGAGGCTCTGAAGGCAGGGGAGCTCTGAGTCAAGGAGACAATTGAGTGGACTTACTGGGATTCAAGGGTTTGGAATCCAATGCTGGAGGCTCATCGAAAGAAGAGGAAGCAGACTTTCCCAGGGAAAGTTTTCTGCATTCCCTGTCATCTTTATGCTTCTTGGGGGGGGGGGTGAACCCCTGATGTAGAAGAACATGCCAAAGGAGGTAAAAGGCCCGTCAAAATAAATTTACTTTTCCTGTTGGTCAGTGCTCTCAGGTGAAACCCTTTGCAAATGGAGCAGGAGAATTCGAGGTGATTAGGGCCGAGAAAAAATAAATAAATATATATATATATATATATATATATATATATATATATATATATATATATATGTGTGTGTATATATATATATATATATATATATATATATATATATATATATATATATATATATATATATGATAATGGATACCAGGTTTACCAGGTCGCCAGATCGTGTAGCAAACAAATCCAAAGTGCGTAATGTCCCCAAGTCAAACGTAGCAACTAATGCCAGCTATAGAACCAAGCCGTGAGGCAAAAGCAGTGCTCAATGTCCAGCAATGAATTTACAACTTCAACGCTAGTAGGCAATGAATAACGGTTCACTTATAAAAAATACCTTTTTATTTGTACGTAAGCGCTTTCGCGACATTCAAGTCGCTTCCTCAGACGTTAAAATGTTATTTAAAATGCATCACTCACATTTATAGAGAACATCATTTCCTGTGTTGCAACATCACATCCTACGATGTCATATCCTGCTCCAAGGCAATTACTACATCCTGTTCCCATGGATGTCTCTACATACCCTTTAAGTTAGCACAGTCTAAGTCAGGTTATACATTATACTTTAAAATATCACAGTACAATTTTGCGCTTATAATGTGCCAACCGATTAAGTTCATAATTAAACACGATCTATTATACAGACACAGAATATAAAATATACATAAAAATAAAAATAAAAATAAAAATAAAGTGAGAATATATGAATATATAAGCAACAAATTGGTCCAATCCATTAGATTGACAAAAACATCAAACAATAATGTCTATTGCCTAAAATTTAGATGTTGGAAGCTGTTAAAAACTATTAGAACTGTTCGGTATCAGCAATATCCAAACCATATCCAGCATATGTCCAGCATCTAAGCCTACAAGAGGCGGGGGGGGGGGGAGAAGGGAACCTATTTCTGGTTCAGTGGCACCACACAGTGGAATGTTCCCTGTTTAGTGGATACAGGTTGCGCACATACGAAATTAGAACAACTATGTCTGGTTCAGACACACCACTCAGTAAAATGGTCCCTGTTTGGTGGATTCATGTAGCGTGCATGCGAGGTTGAAACAGAATGTTTGTGTGCATGGGCCAGACAGGTCATTGAATTAAATAACAGTGTTACATCAATTATGGTGCGTCCGTCATCCCTTATCGGGAATCAAACCCAATACTCAAAAAATGTATAAAACAAATTACACTAAGATAATTCCAATAAGTCCTGCCTGGAGTCAGGCATTATAGTGACTAGAGTAAAATATATATCCAATAGCAGCTAATAATGCAGACATAATCATGGAGAAAGGTCATTTCACATACATTTAAGAGAAGTCCATCCAGCTCATGTACTGATTTTTCAATAAAGGGGCATACCCAGTTACAGCAGATGACAATGTCTGGGGCATTAATCGTCGTTGTAAAGAAGGGCAGATTTGTAGAATAGACTCGTCCAAAGTTAACATTGTACCATGGGAATTGATTCCCTGATAATGTATTATTCCTTCCCTTGATGCAGTTGGCGTTATCTGGTTCCCGATTTGATAGTTTGTGTGCTTCGTTGCCCAAGAGTCCTGTTGAATGACAGGAATGTATACCATGATGATCAAAGTATAATTTTACATACATACATATTTTTATCAACATTTATATTCCTGTACCAACTGTAAGGGATGACGGACGCACCATAATTGATGTAACACTGTTATTTAATTCAATGACCTGTCTGGCCCATGCACACAAACATTCTGTTTCAACCTCGCATGCACGCTACATGAATCCACCAAACAGGGACCATTTTACTGAGTGGTGTGTCTGAACCAGACATAGTTGTTCTAATTTCGTATGTGCGCAACCTGTATCCACTAAACAGGGAACATTCCACTGTGTGGTGCCACTGAACCAGAAATAGGTTCCCTTCTCCCCCCCCCCCGCCTCTTGTAGGCTTAGATGCTGGACATATGCTGGATATGGTTCGGATATTGCTGATACCGAACAGTTCTAATAGTTTTTAACAGCTTCCAACATCTAAATTTTAGGCAATAGACATTATTGTTTGATGTTTTTGTCAATCTAATGGATTGGACCAATTTGTTGCTTATATATTCATATATTCTCACTTTATTTTTATTTTTATTTTTATTTTTATGTATATTTTATATTCTGTGTCTGTATAATAGATCGTGTTTAATTATGAACTTAATCGGTTGGCACATTATAAGCGCAAAATTGTACTGTGATATTTTAAAGTATAATGTATAACCTGACTTAGACTGTGCTAACTTAAAGGGTATGTAGAGACATCCATGGGAACAGGATGTAGTAATTGCCTTGGAGCAGGATATGACATCGTAGGATGTGATGTTGCAACACAGGAAATGATGTTCTCTATAAATGTGAGTGATGCATTTTAAATAACATTTTAACGCCTGAGTAAGCGACTTGAATGTCGAAAGCCACGCATAAATAAAAAGGTATTTTTTATAAGTGAACCGTTATTCATTGCCTACTAGCGTTGAAGTTGTAAATTCATTGCTGGACATTGAGCACTGCTTTTGCCTCACGGCTTGGTTCTATAGCTGGCATTAGTTGCTACGTTTGACTTGGGGACATTACGCACTTTGGATTTGTTTGCTACACGATCTGGCGACCTGGTAAACCTGGTATCCATTATCATTTTCTGTTTGGGACATTACTTCTGCTGTTTCCTGTTTGTTTGGGTGCATTTTTTGGTCATATATATATATATATATATATACATACACACCCAATTGGTATCAGATAAGGGAATCTTGTGCCCCCAGGAAGTGCACTTTTTAAATCCTAAAGGCTTATCAGACATTCTACAGAAAAGGTAGAAAGGAGAGAGGAAAAGGGAAAACAAATCCTGCCAAAAAGAATACCAGAAGACTCTAATTTAACAAAAGACATTTTTTTTAAGAAACAAGGGTTAGGAAATAAGGAAAAAAGTAGTAGTAGAAAAGAATTCTCCAAAGTTATTAGA
Organism: Protopterus annectens; assembly: GCF_019279795.1. Lineage (NCBI taxonomy): Eukaryota > Metazoa > Chordata > Ceratodontiformes > Protopteridae > Protopterus > Protopterus annectens. Next base: position 1,310,555,484 of record NC_056741.1, on the reverse strand, counting down.
CTTAGCCATAAATCTCCAAAGCAGCTCGAGTCAGTGGACCACGATGCTTCTCCTAAGAGAAATCTGAGGTAATCAGGGGAAATGAGACATTGTGGGTAGGGGAGGAGCTCAAGCTTTGGAGCCTAAGCTTTTGAAAGTGGCTGAGTCAGATCCGAGGTCAGATCCAAAACCCATAGGTCAAGGAAGAATGAAAATGACAACATCAGATCATTGCTTATATAAGAATGAAATGACTTGTTAAAAAATATGGCCAGTCCAGAATATTTCACTACTGTGAAAGATCAAAATACTAAACAATGAAGAAATATTTATTTTTTATAATTTCCTTTCATAACCACTGCATTAGTTTGGCACAACAGTCTGTTTAGTGTTTTTCTTGAGCGACCAACCGTACAATTTCCACATCTATAAACTGTTCAAACTATTCACCTTTGAAACTTATATCTGTATAATTATTTATTTATTTATTATTATTTATTTATTTTACATTTGTTGACCGGGATAGTCCAACTGGATACATGTCCATTTTCAGCGGAGGCCCGGGGAGAAAAGCTCCAATAGTACATACAGGAAAAACATTAAAACATTAAAACAATTGTAGTCAATTATAGTTCAAGCATATATGGTTACAGACAATCAGATAGAAGGAACTAGGTATTCTTACAGTGTTCCTTAGTGTACTATAGTACGGCATGGTAGGAGTTAGTCTGGATTGTGACAGGGACATAGCCAGAGTGTCATAAAATACTGTTTGAGATTTTTCTTGAATTGGTTTAATGATGGTTCTAGAGTTAGGTCAGCTGGAAGTGAATTCCAAATTTTGCCACAGAGTTAGAAAACAAGGAGTCACCAGCTGAGTTGTTAGTTTTGAGTGTTTGAAGTAGCAGTTTGTTAGAAGAATGAAGTGGCCTGGTGTTCCTGTTGGGATAGATAATGTTTTTAAGTGCAGGGGTATTATCTGGTTGGTTGAGAATTTTGTGGGCTACTATAGGTTGATTGTACTGAAGTAAGCTAGGCAATTCTAGCCATCCTAGAGGTTTAAGATTTTGACAGTAGTGAGTTCTGTAAGCAGAGCTAGTGGCAAATCTAGCAATGTGATTGTAACAGCTTGAGAGTTTGCAGAGTTCAGATTTGTTCAAGTTAGTGAATATGGAGGAGGCATAGAAAAGGGTGGAAAGAAGATGAATGCGAGCAATGGCAGTCCTAGCTAGCAGGGTAAGGAAAGGTTTATTTTTATATAGGGACCCAGTTTTTTATTAATGGTTTTAATGGTTTGATTGATATGCATGTCAAATTTAAGGTTATTATCATTTGTTACCCCTAGGAGTTTAGTTTGGTCATCTGGGGAAATAACAGTTCCATTATTAGAGGTTATCGTAAAGGAAAGTGGAGTGGACCTGTGAGTGGGGGAGAAAAGTAGCAGTTTGCTTTTTTTAGGGTTCAAGAGCAAACAACGACATGAGAGCCAGTTCTCAACTGTGTTAAATGTTTTCTGGGATAGTGTAAGCAGGTCAGATGGGGTAGAGGCTGAGCAGATCAATGTGGAATCGTCTGCATATTCGATGCGTGTAGCATCTGGAATGGCAAAGTAAAGGTCATTAATAAAGACTGAAAAGAGTTTTTATTTTTCTGATTATTTTCCTTTCATTATCCCTTTTATTGACATTAATATTTTTCCAAACTATTTTATATTTACATATTTTTTTGTTTGGATCCTAAAACTCCTAGCATTGTACATATGAAATTAGCATTAAATCCAGAATAATAAAAACAGGCAGATAGTGACACATCTAAGCAATGTAATAGTGCTGGATCGAATCAAAAATAATCATAAATAAATAAAAATGGACAATTCTAAAACAAAATAAAGTAACCATACTTAGGTCCAAACAGATCCAGGGTTGGGAGGGTGGCCTAATGGTTAAGGTGTTTGCCTTACAAACACAGGGTGCAGGGTTTGAATCTCACAAGGGATAATTGGCTAGGCTTAAAATGGCTTGCAAGGGCAGTTAGCTTAGTACTAATCTATGAACCTATGATCCTGCTAAACAGATAATATTTTAGGGATCTCCTGAAGGAGATCTCACTGCCACTTGCCTGAATTTAACTAATTCCACATCACTGGTGCAAGATAATCAAAGAGAAACCAGCTCAAGATCTGTAAATGAGTCTGTAGGACCACCAGCACCCCTTAATTATGGATTTGAGTTGCCTCATACAGCCACAGATTATTATTAACTACTTTAGATAAAGAAGACCCACGTTGTGAAGGCCATGTTAGGAAAGGAATCGACATTTTAAATATATACCTGGCTGCAATTAGTAGCCAGTGCAGATCCCACAGGACAGACATGATATGGCATGCTCTAAGAGTGCCTGTCAGTAACCTTACTGAGAAATCTGCACACAATGCAGAAGGGTGAGGTCATCATCCATTAGCCTGAAATAAAGGGTTTTGCAACACTCCAACTAAGATATTACAAGCGCATGAACTACCATAATTAAGGTCCAAAAATGTTATTGAGTGCTTGAGCCAATGACACTTGAAACCTGATCCTTGAACATCAACCTGTCATCAAGAACCACACCAAGATCAACAAAGATATAAAATCCATTTGGTTTCCTCCATAGA
>NC_056741.1:1310465352-1310547852 GCF_019279795.1 Protopterus annectens | reverse complement strand
ACTATCATAACTTGATGATAACCCAGATATGTACTTTCAGGTATGCTCAGCTCAGAGCATCAGCAATGTGCATCTGCTTTCCACCTTTATACTTCGGAGTAGTATCAACACTCAGGAGGCTTAGCAGTGTTCTGTGTAGTTTTGTTAGTACTTGATATAGTGGTTTTATAAAGTGCTCTGAAATTGCTTATGACTGCATTCTACCAACACATTATCTGTCTATCTATGTGTGTGCGTGTGTCAAACTCCCAAAAATCAACATATTGAACTGCAACTTGTCAGTTACCAGCCGACTGAAAAATGCAAAAAAAAAAAACCCCAAAAACATTTTTACCCCCCCAAAATCCCTGCTAATTTTATATACCAACTTTGAGACTTCCCTACAGTGGGAAAGGGCAAATTCCCTTACCCCCACTATTCCATGATCTCGTACAGAAAAAAGGTACACGCAATCATTCGATTTAAAATCAGCAATGGTGGCTATCATGCTGTTAATTACCAAGTTGTGGTAGAAGGCACTGTAATGTCTTATCAGTCTTGATGTTTGCAAATAAATGTTCAAATTCTGTGATTATTATTATTATTATTATTATTATTATTATTATCATCACACTTATCAGCTGTCCAGATTTTCACAGAATGTCCATAGGTTCAATAGGTTGGTAATAGGCTATCGGCCAGAGGGCCTATGCGAGCTTATCCATAGCAATTCCCTGGCTATTTCTTCCCACAATATTTACTTCCCTGGACCCCTGTCTAGCAGGGCGACTGACATGATCCCCGAGGTGAATTTCCTATCTCCCATCTAATCATCAAGGTTCCTTTTGAAGAGGGCCAAGGAGGTGCTCTGCTTGACATGTTTGGGCAGTCTATTCCAGAGTCTGGGGAGTCTCTGGGTTAGGAACCTAACCCTCCAGCATGTTTTGTTCATTGTGATGACAAGGTTTAGATCCCTGGAGCATGTGGCTCTGAGGGATTGGGATTTCTTTAAGTGTAGCATGTCCAACAGCTCTGGGTTTGACTTGGCCTTGTATGTTAAGCAGAGATCGCCTCTGAGTAGATGATATGCCACAGAGTATAGCTGGAGTTTTTTTAAATGGTCAGCATATGGCATCTGCTTTAGGCCTGTGATTCTTTTAGTGAGGTATTTCTGCAGCCTTTCCAGTTGTTGCAGATGTCTGGAGCGGTACTTACCAAATGGGGAATTGTATTCTATAATGGGTCTAATGAGGGATGAGCACAGTGGGACAATGACCTCCTTTTTTCTGGATGAAAAGCTCTTAGTGATGAGGTGTGCCATATAGAAGGATTTCCTGACTGTTGTGGTGATGTGGTTATCGAAGGTGAGACCACTTTCCACCTGTGTCCCTAAGTCTCTTATCACACTTTCGGTGTTTAGTGTACTGCCACCTATGTGGTAATTCATGGGTACATGTTTTTTCCCAAAGGGGATAACTATACATTTCTTGGCACTGTGCTTGAGCCCATGGCTCTGGCACCAAGCATCTGTTTCTGTAAAGCCCTTTTGTTGAATATCCACATCATTTGGGGATTCATTAATGATTCTCAGTTTGCAGTCATTTGCGAACTTTGTTAGCCAAAGTCCCTTAGTGCTGGCCTATACTTCAGAGAAGTAGATGCCAAACAAGAGCAGTTCCAGGACTGAACCCTGAGGTACTTCACTTGTCATTTGTCTGGAGCTGGATTTGGAGTCGGATACTTTTACAGTGTGAGTTCTGTCAGTAAGTCAGTTGGCAACCCATCGAGTGATGTAGGGATTAATGCCCAGCGTAGTACGTTTATGTATGATTACAGAGTGGGGGATGGTGTCAAAGGCCTTGGCGAGGTCCAGATAGGCTGTGTGGACCGCCTTACACTCACCCACAACTCTGGAGACTGATTCGAAGAAGTCAATCAGGTTCAGGAGACAAGATTGGCCCTTCACAAACCCAAACTGGGTGGGGTCCAGTGTTTGAAGGTTGCCAATGTCTTTGTTTATAAGTTCCATGATAGTACATTCCATGGCCTTGCAGATCAGCTCATCAGACTGATGGGGCAGTAGTTCCCAGGATTCAAGATGGATCCCCCCTTGTGGAGTGGGATAACTATAGCTGTGCGCCACTCAGAGGGCATGAAGCCTGAGGTGTGGCTATGATTAAACATGACACTTAGGTGAAGTGCCAGTTCATTTTGTAGTTCATGTAGTACACAGCTCGGGATGCTGTCTGGTCCCATGGATGCTGTATTCTTAGATTTGGAGAGTGCAGTTTTTACCTGTGGGGCCATTATTACCGGAATTTGGCAATCTTTCGGTATTGAAAAAAATTAAATTTGTGGTTTTCTGGCAAAATATTGAAGATTAAAGTCAATAAATAATGGCATCCATTTGAGTTTCAGACTTTATATTTTTCGGAAAATGCTTACTAACACAAATCCTGTTATTCTAGCAACTTTCCAAGTTTATAAGAGCAATATTTAAAATCTGTCCCTGTTTTAGGGGTTTTGCCCCCACCCAATTATTTTTAAGCTTTGTCTAGATTTCTTGTGCTAAGACGTTAAGAGGTATGAAGATGATAATGATGATGATAATGAAGATAATTACACATTTTGCTACAATTTGTATTTTTCCACCTGTATTGAAACAAAATTAGGATGGAAAGGACCGCTATGCTCCAACCCAAATAAATGCTAAACAAATAAAATAAAATAAGTAGCCAAGACAATGATGTTTGATCATATGAACCATGCCCTGGGTGGGATTTTTATACTGCATTAGCTTACAAATGAGATGTTTCAACACTGTGGCCCAAAATATTCTAAACTTGCTAATAACCTATAATATTTTTGATATTCTGTGAAAGCCAGGAAGTTACCTCAGCAAATGCAAGTTGATAGTTTTTTCACTGACCTTCTGATAATCTAGTGAATGCAAAAGTAGCATAAAGCCATCTTTCAATATGCAATGTAACATGGTTTTGGCAAAGGAGATAAAAGTACTAGTTTAAGTCAGCAGTGTGTCAAGTAAACCCATTTTCACCCTTAAACCCTGGGATGAGGCAACATTAGCATCATGTGAGATGGTGCCGTGCCACACTCAGTGGATTCTCTCTCTCTCTCAGCACTGTCTGACTCAAATTCCTTTATTTACATTTTGTCACCCCCAGTGACCTCAGTGCTGTATCACATGTGGAAAATGGAAACATTTCAAAATATCACTTGCTTTTATGCATACACATCTAGCATGTCTTCTGAAAATAAACTATTTTTAGCCATATCTGTCTGATTTACCTTTATCCATTGGTTTCAGGGAGGTAATTAGCATTAAGCCTTTTAAGCCTATTTTAGGAAGAGGTAGTTAAGGCCTTAGGCTCTGCCTGTATATAAGGAGCTTTTTGGTTAACAAAATAAATGGGTTTTAATGCTACACACTGTTTTTAACAAGGGATACATACTACATGAATTTGATAGCAAATAAATAATATCAAAAGAAACTTTATTCCTCAGAACATAGAAGGTCTTATTTATTTAATTACTGGTTGAACAAATGGATTTATAGATCTTTATCCAGCTATAATCTAGGTACTGAAATATGCATTTTACAGACTAGAGGGACTGAGAAAAGATAAAGTAAATTTATAAAGTAAGTTATACATCATATTAGCATATAGGCTGCTTTACAAAATATTACTGAATTAAATACAGTTTCTGATCACTGCATAGGTTCATAGGTTCATAGGTAGGTACTAGGCTATCGGCCCAAGGGCCTACGTAAGCCTAGCCAGCAAGGTACCATAGCTTACGCCACCCAAGAAAGTTATTTTCCTGTGCCACTGTCTAGCAGAGACACAGAAGTGATCCCCAGGGTGTATTTCTTATTTCCCATCCACTCATCAAGATTTTTCTTAAAGAGTGCTAATGAAGAACTTTGCTTGACATAGATGGGTAGCTTGTTCCAGAGTATAGGAAGTCTCTGGGACAGGAATCTATCCCTCCAGCATGTCCTGTTTATTGTGGTGACAAGGTTTAGGTCCCTAGAGCATGTAGCTTGGAGGAATTGTGATTTCTTTAGGTGTAGCATGTCCAACAGCTCTGGGTTTGACATAGCTTTATATGTTAGGCAGAGATCACCTCGGAGTAGGCGATATGCTATGGAGTAAAGCTGGAGTTTTTTGAGGCGGTCAGTGCAGGGCATTTGTTTGAGGCCAGTAATCCTCTTTGTGAGGTACGTCTGTGGCCTTTCCAGCTGCTGCAGATGTCTTGTGAGGTACATTCCAAAAGAGGCGTTGTACTCTATAATGGGTCTAATGAGTGACGAGTAGAGGGGAACAATGACCTCTTTTTTCCTGGATGAGAACCCTTTTATGATAGACTATAAACTTAATTTAAACAAAAATCAAAAATGCTTACTGTGGGATCAAGGCCACAACATTGTGCATGGGGAAGCAACACATATTGTGGCCTTCCTACTATTATAGTCAACTTCAAAGTCACTCTAATGCATGAGAAATAGTTAGCCACCCTCCAGTGGCCCATAGTCTGACCCAAAACTTCTCCTGAGGAGCCTATTCAAAGTCTAGACTTATTCCATATCATAAATATCCCATACCCCAGCTACACATACAACACATATTCACAGCCTTCTTAATCTAGCAAAACTGTTTCACATAGCAAATATACTTTTGTATATGTCATACTGTTACACCATATGAGTTATCCCTAATCTTTAGTATCCTGGTCGACACATCTATACAACTATCTTAACACATTTTCTCTTCTCTGTCACTTTATACTTTTAATATTACCATTAAATATGTCACCTATAATCTATATATTCCCACCACTTAACTATAAGATTCTAACTATATCTATCCTACCTTTAAGTTTAACTCCCTAATTATATCTTTCCCTTTTCCTACCCCCCCCCAAAAATGAGCTGTATTGTTAAATATTTCTAAGTGTATAATTTTCCTACATGCTAATGTTCCATTGTTACTGTATTGTGCCTTTTTACAACATATGTGCTGTTTAGATAGTTTTCTATATTATTTCACTTGCTTTATAAATAATTGTTTCCTTACAAATTCATGTAAGGATTTTCATGTAACTTGGAGCTTTTCTCCCCGGGCCTCCACTGAAAATGGGTCTCAAGCCCAGTGGACTTTCTCAGTCGTCAAATGTCAATAAATAAATAAATATAAATAATAAAATAAATGTAGTGGGGTGGTTTAATGCAAGAAATAGCATAGGATCATTATCAACATTTGCAGATTAATGTTTCAAGTGCAAAGATAATGCTGTCATAAATACCACTAGGCCATTGGATTCCCCAACTACATCAAGAGAAATTTTTCCTTAACTGAGGGTCACATTTTAAAAAGTGACTGTCCTCTCTCCTAATAGATGTTACAGACCAGGGACCTCAAAGCCATCCTCACTTAAGTGGAACATTTAGGAGATTATTTATTTTCCAGGCCAACATCTTACAATGACCATGTATCAGTGTGTAGAACATTGTTAAGCAGTGATCATCATATGCACTGTTCCATTTAGCTCCAAGTTAGTGCAAGCTCAGAAATAGTGAATTTAGTGATCGGGATGCGTGGACACAGAACCCCATATTAAGGGGTGCATGGGGGTGCACAGCCTGCCTAAAAAAAAAAAAAACATTTAACTAAATGGAAGTCACAGAGTTGCAGGAAGGCTACTTAAATCCCTGGAAATCTGAGCTATATAAAGTGAGAACAGGCAATCAGACAGGGGTTAGTTCATCTTTAGGAAGGGAAAGTAGATGTAAAATGACAGATATTGGTAACGGATCAAAATGCAGCAATGATACAGGGACTTTGTTATATTTAACAAGGAAGCAGATTTTGCTCAGAATTTAGACAAGAACACAAAAGAGAGGAGCCCTATTAGAGTGGCAGGAACAATACAACCGATCCACAGGGCCAGAAATATTTTGGGTTGATGACCCAACTTTCATAAATGTTTCATTTAGCAATTAGGTGTCCCATCTCTGTAAATGTTAGGCCCAAAACAACACAATCTGCATTTCAAAAAGAAAGCCTCACATGCATTTGCACTGACATTACATCCTCCTGCCCAACTCAGACTTCACAAATAGCATTCATTTAGTGACTTTCAAAAGATCACCAACTCACCAGATAAGTTAACCACAAACAAAATGCAAGCAGTTGTTTGATAAAAAAGGCAGACAATTTGTGACCAAGAGCCAGCTCTTGAATAAAATAAAGTGTCATTTCTCCGTGGAAGCAGAAGCTGGGAATATGTGATTCTGATTCTGAAGGCAGCCTTATTCAGGAAGTTCCAGAAATGCTGGAAAGCTCGCAGAGTTCCAGAAGCACATAACTGAATCCTTTGACTCCAGCTGTACTCTGTGATTAAGGATATTTTTCCACATACTGCAGACATCTGTAATATTGCTTCACAGTGCAAAGTGCGATGAATTTGTATTGTGTGGTTTGGTATAAGTGGGTCATGTTGATGTCTCTGGCTGTTTTTGTACTGACAAGAAGGTATTGAAATGAACTAGACTGAGAAGGGATTTGTGTCTGAAATGTGATAAGCAGCACCTTTTCTGAAAGAATGCAGGCATGGCCTCAGGGCTGACATAGTTCTATGTTTCATTTGTATCATAAAATGTGGTTCCCTTGGCACATTATGTGATTTTTTTATATGTAACACCTTAACTCATTCTAAATCTTGGAACCATTCTGATGCAGATGCTTGGAAAATCATTGCAGGCCTTTATGATTTTAAAGTCAAAGCTGTTTGTATACTTTTGTCCAAGTAAGGTTCATGTCATGAAAAGTAAAAGTAGTTTAAAACTGGATTGTTTTTTGCCACATCTGTTTGGAGCATTAAGCAGGGCGTATCCCATTTCGCAGACTTCATCTTGATGTATAAGGAATCAAATCAATCTAGATGGCAGTGGCGACAAAAACAAATGCTACTTTAGTTTGTCTCCATGATTTGCATTATAACATTACGCATTGTTACAGTAAGGCTGACAGTTTAGACAACTTTTATGAAACATGAGCTGCAGGGCACAGATTAAATGCCAGCTAAGACTGATTGCTCCAGACACTTTGCAGGCTTTATCCAGTTCCTAGTTTATAGGTATGAACCATAAAAACATTTGTAATAGCAGCTAGGTTAAATGTTTTTTTGCTTGGCAAAGCCCCAGGGTTTAGACAGCGCTGAGGAGAGGCGTCTTTGGCATGACTGCCTGTCGACTGTTTTAACCAGATGGAGAAAGGGGCCTGTAAAATTAAGAGAGAGAAAGAGAGAGAAGCCCCCAAGAGTGAGTTAATGAAAAGCAGAACTGCATTATCAGTACCAGAGGCATGCACTTTTACTAAAATGAAATGATATGCATATATCATACCAAAGCTTACAGAATGCCTGGAGGGAAGTGTTAAAGGAATGGAGATAAAGCAATAAAAACTAGCAAAGATGGCTCATTTGGGAATAGAGACAGGCATGTCTGAATAGTAGAAATGCATAATTTGGGGCTGATGGATTGTGAACTGGTTTACAATGATGAGGTGCTCACCATGATCAGGTGTCAGTTCCAACAGGAGTAGAAGGGAGTATGTCAGTTGTATGTGGTACTGAGGGTCCAAGCCAGTGTGACCCAGCAGCAACAAAAAGAGTGCCTGCTGGCTTAAGGCCTAGTGTTGTTCACTGTAGCCCATAAAAATGGAGAATGTCTGCCCATCCTTAAGCACAGCCTGAGGCCTAGTGTCAGTCACTTTAGCACAGGTAGGCCATCCTCTCATTCTTGATTTAAAAATGACTACCTGCCTGCCTGCAGTGCTCAAACTTTTGTCATTCCCAGTTAAAAGAATCTTCTCCTTATCTAAAAAAAAAAAAAAAAGTCATGACTCAAAGAAGTTGTCCCAAAAGTAAAAGTGTGCACTGGTCGTGCCAGTAAATAAATGCACTGATTGAGGAGTTCCACTTCAAACTTTTTCACATTCTATTCCCCCAACCACTCTTCCCCCCAGTATTTGGGCTCTCAGTTTATTTCATGTCAGTGCATTGGCTGTTTTCTTCATAAATAAAATATGACAATGGCTTCTTGGCAGTTCTGCTCCAACATTGTCTAACTATTGTTACTGTTTTAGTGATATAAAGACTAAAACTTGAGAAGTACCTGTGTAACGGGTGAGCATTGGATTTATTTTGTTGTTACATCCTGCTCAAATAGGTTTGATTTTTTTTTTTATTTTGACCCAATACTGCCCAGAGTCTGAATGTGTGCATAAACCCAGAACAATCTTTTTTTTTTTTTATCTTGGTAAATGTCAATAGTAGGACAATGAATCCTATAGCAGAGGGAGTTGTAATACCTTACAACACACCTACAGTCACAATAGGCAAGAATGCATGCAAATATATTGTATATGAAAATTTGATAAAAAAGGAACATCATCAAAAGTTTGGCTGACAAAAGTATAGGGAAGCAAAACTACTAATGTTTGTAAAGCACCAATCTGAATATTAAACTTATATCAAACCATTCAAATCACTTATTTGTAGATCTATGTTGTCTGGAACTTTGTGCCATGCTAGGGTCGTTGTAACAGACTGGTCTGTGAACAGTGGTCATCTTCACAGCAAGCACAAATATGATACTCCTATGATGGTTCATTTAAGAATGAGAGAATCTCGCCCAAGAAAAGATACTGGGACTCATACCTGGACCATGGCCTGAGTATTGTATACGCTGACAATGTGAATGGTGATCTGATGACCTATGTAGCCTAAGAATCAGCTCTAAAAAGCTATTCTAGCATCACAATGTAGATTCAGAAGTCATAAATCAAAGGCAGGTGGATAGATGTGATGCCAGCTGTGTGGCAAACCAGATCAGGATGGGCTAAGTTGGATCAAACTCTTGCAATAGCAACTGGTTCTTGGGAAATGGAATGTTATGTTACTACCAAGGAAGAAGCTGGAGCAAATGTGGGAGGTTGACAGTACCAGCTATATGTAATTCTATTCCCATTATTGGTTATGAGACCAGACTTCTTGAGCAGAGGTTCTCTCCTCTTCTGGAGCTAATCATTGAGAATGGAATACCAACAACCCCCCTGGCCTCAGGCTACATTGTTGAAGTTTGTGTTTGTAGATGAAAAGGTCAGATTAATGTGACTCTAACATTCAGGAAGGAAGACAGTCTCTGTTGTTTATGTATATGCTACTGCTATTTGAGGAATTTATTATTCTTACAGGCATTAGTGTGAAGCAATGACAGTCATGGACTGATCATAATATACAAACGCCAGTTTAAACACAAGGATGCTCATAAGTGTACCTGGTAAAAGACCACTTAGGTTCATAGGTTCATAGGTAGGTACTAGGCTATCTGCCTGAAGGCATTTATAAGCCTAGCCAGAATGTGTTGGCTTTCGCCGTCCCCTTAGATTAGTTCCCTGTGCCTCTGTCCAGTAGAGCCATCGAAGTGATCCCTGGGGTAAACTTTCTGTTTCCCATACACTCGTCAAGGTTTCTCTTGAAGAGGGTTAGTGAGGAACTCTGCTTAATGTAGATTGGAATCTTGTTACAGAGCATGGGAAGTCTCTGGGACAGAAATCTATCCCTCCATCACGTCCTATTTATTGTTGTGGTGAGGTTTAGATCCCTGGAGCATGTGGCTCAAGGGGATATGGTTTTCTTTAGGTGGAGCATGTCCATCAATTCTGGGTTGGACATGGCCTTGTATGTCAGGCAGAGATCACCTCTGAGTAGGCGGTATGCAACCGAGTACAGCTGGAGTTTCTTCAGTCGAGCTGCATAGGGCATCTGCTTGAAGCCAGTGATCCTCTTGGTGAGGTACTTCTGTGGTCTTTCCAGTTGTTGCAGGTGTCTTGTAAGGTACATCCCAGGGACATTGTACTCTATGATGGGTCTGATGAGTGATACATAGAAGGTCCCAATGACCTCTTTCGATCTGGATGCAAACCCTTTTGGGATTAGGTGGGCCACATAGAAGGATTTTCTAACCACTTTGGCAATGTGATTATCAAAGGAGGGGTTACTATCTACTTGGGTCCCCAGATCCCATATTACGTCTTCTGTATTTAGGGGGCTACCACCTATGTGGTAGTTTATGGGTACTTTGTTTTTTCCAAAGGGGATGACTATGGACTTTTTGGCATTTAGCTTGAGGCCATGGTTTTGACACCAGGTATCTGTCTCAGTGAGATGCATTTGGAGGATGTCTGTGTCAGCTGGAGAGTCAATTATAGCCCCTAGTTTGCAGTCGTCTGCGAACTTGGTCAGCCATAGCCCTCCTGTGCTTGCCTGTACCTCTGAGAAGTATATGCTGAACAGGAGGGGTCCTAGGACTGGGCCCTGGGAAACACCACTTGTAACCTGTTTAGAGTCAGACCTAGCTCCCGCAACACTTACCATGTGGGTTCTGTCCATGAGCCAGTTGGCAACCCATCTCGTGACGTAGGGGTTTATGTTCAGGCTGGTGAGCTTGTCTATAATACCTGAGTGGGAAATGGTGTTGAAGGCCTTTGCAAGGCCTAGGTAGGCTGTGTGGACCACCTTTCCCTCATCTATAGCCTTGGTAACTGTCTCAAAGAAGTCCACCTGGTTTAGGAGGCATGATCTGCCCTTAACAAAGTCGAACTGGGTAGGGTCCAGTGTTTGGAGGTTTCCAATGTCTCTGTTAATGAGATCCATGATGATGCTCTCCATAGCTTTGCAGACCAAGCTATTCAGCCTTATAGGGTGATAGTTCCTGGGGTCCATTGTGGCTCCACCTTTGTGGAGTGGAATAACTATTGCTGTGCGTCACTCTGTGGGCACATAGCCTGTGGAGAGGCTGAGTTTAAACAGTGTATTTAGGTGAGGGGTTAATTCATCTTTGAGCTTGTGTAGGATGCAGCCTGGGACACCATCCAGTCCCATTGATGCTGTATTTTTGGCTTTGAAGAGGGCTGTTTTAACATGAGTGTCTGTAATTTCAGGGGCACTACATTCTTCTGGTATAGTTATGGGCCCTATTGGGGTTGAGAGGGGGGTGAAGTTTGCACTGAACCTGTCTGCCAGGATGTTGGCTATATCGGTCGGTTCAGTGTATTTTGTGCCATTATGCACTAACTCCGAGCAGATCTGAGAATTGCCACTTAGATTCTTGACATAGCTAAAGAATGCCTTGTGGTTATCTTTGGAGTCCATGGCAATCTTTCTTTCGAAGCTAGCCTTGGATGATTTTATGAGGAAACGTAGTTTCTTGCTGATACTGATCATGGATGTCTTCCCTTCTTGGGATTTTACTTGTTTCTGTACTAGTTTCCTCCTTCTATTGTATAGTTTGTTTATGGCAGGGGTCCACCAGACTGGTTTCCTTTTCTTGGAGGAGTGAGTCTTGGTTTTGTTTGGGATAGCATGATCCATGCATTCTTGTAGCTGCCTGTAGAGTGCATTAGTAAAGAATTTTGCAGCTTGGACAGCGTTATCAGTTAACATGGGGGCTTTGAAACTTCCCACATTGGTCTTAAGTAACGTGAAGTTTGCTATTGAAAAGTTTTTCACGGTGGTTTCTTTGACCAGGGGTGGTGGCGGTATGTGAATATCCAGAGTGATTAGTTTATGGTCAGATCTAGCCAGTGAGGAGTTGTCCTCTGGTGTGGAACACAGGTCACCCATGTTGGTGATGACCAGGTCCAATATGTTGTCACATCTGGTGGGGATGTTGACCAGTTGATCCCGGGTATTTGAGTTTATAAATTCTAGGAAATGTTGGGCAAGGGAGTTTGTACTTGAGTAGTTCTCCCAGTTAATGTTTGGGTAATTGAAATCACCCAATATCAGGGTGTTTGGTAGGACCTTTATGTTTCCCAGTGTTTCTAGGAATGCGGACTGGGGGTCCTGGGACATGGTGGGTGATCTGTAGCAAGCTATAATTTGAATAGCAGTTTTGCCCATTGTTAGTTGCACGTGGATGATCTCTGAAGCATCATGCTGTGCCACTAACCTTGAGGTGTGGGTATCCTTGATGAATATGGATACTCCCCCACCATATGTATTTCAGTCCAGGTTTTGTGGCTGAAAAGTATGGTATGAGTTGTAGCCAGGTAGTGCTGAGGTGTTCTCTGGAGCCTTAAACCAGGTTTCTGTTACTGCACATATATCGATTTTCTCCATACTGAGGAGTGCCTCGAGTGCATGCATTTTGAGGTTTAGACTTCTGGCATTGAGTACCATTACCCTCAGTTTTTGTTACTTGTGCTATTTACGGCAGTGGGTTTGTCTTTTGAGCCTTGCCTAAAAAAGGCACTACGGGGGTGGCAAGAGCCTTGGCCAGTATTCAAAAGCCTAAGGGTGACAGGTGCAAGCCATCTCTAGCAAAGCAGCGTGGCTTGTCGAGCATGTCGTCCCAGGGTGACAGACACTGGCTCCCCTTTGAATGACACCAGAAGCTTAGCCAATTGTTGAAATTGATAATTTTTTTCTCTATACCGTGGTATCATTCTTGGTGAGGGCAGGATACTATTCAGGGTCAGGGTCATACCGTCCTGGGCTATGTGAATAGAGAGCTCCTCCATGTCTCTTTTCAAGTAGTCCAGGGAGGTATGGCTCAGGTCATTCACACCAACATGAACAATGACAGAGTCATATTTGTACTTGTTCTGGAGTGACCTGAGTGCTTGTGTTATGTGGCAGATCCTGGCACCCGACAGGCAGCTAACAGTAACCTTCTCCTTGTTCAGCCTAGTGAGTGGGACGTCAGTGTGCCTGACTATAGAGTCACCTATTACTAGTGTGTTGGGTATGTTATTTTGCCTAAAGGGCTGTGATTGTGTGGCACACTGGTTTTGTGAAGTATGTGTTTCATGGTTTGTGTTGGGGGGGTGGAGGTTGCTTGGATGTCTGCTTTGGAGGTCTCTGTTGCTTCTGCAGATTTTTATTTAGAGCCTCCGAGTATGTTTTCATGTATTTATGTGTGTTTTTTTGCCACTGCTGGTTTCATAGGTCTATGTGAGACTGGTGGTGTGATGCAAGTACTTCCCTTGTCCTCTTGACTGCCTGGTCCAGTCTTGGGTTGAGAGAGCTTAGCCTCCAGTTTGGCTGTATAATTGCATCTCTCGCATGTATTAGCATTTGGTGGAAGGAGGAGAGGGTTGTCTGTGTACATGAGGCAATTGTAACATTGCCTCAAAATGCCCAGGATTCACCAGTTGGACCGGAGAGCACACCTGAAACTGCCCTTTGGATATGCCTGGATAGGTACAGTAAACTGTTTTACTGATTGGCTGGTAAGGTCGAATAGAGAGCCTTGTCCTTCTCTACAGTATAAGGGTGGTCTAGTGCTAAGGTTTATTAGTGCTTGCTATGAGCTTTGAGCAAGTGCCGGTATGAGAAGTGAATGGTTTGGTGCTTAAGTTGAAAGTTTGTCTAGTTCCAAGGGAAAAATTGAAGAGTAGACTTTGTGGAGCCAGGCATACTTATACCCTAGCTAACTGGTGCTGCCCGGCACGCAAAACCATGCAAATGTGGGTTTTATAGCAAGGAAATGAAAGAAGACAGAAATTAGCCCAGAATGGCCAATAAACTACTAATTTCTAGGCTGAAACCACTCTTCCAGGGACAGATAGGCTGCTCAAAGCTCCCTCTCTCACAGTGAACAGAGAAACGTCCGTTTATCCAAGTAAGGTATGGGCAAACACAGAAACTTGTAACACAGCCCTGAATTCAGCACTAACCTGAAAACTGGACTATACTAGCTTAGAAAGGTGGGAAAACAAGTATTTTTTGTTTGTTTTTTTCAGAAAATAAAGCAGATACAATCAAAAAACACTTTAAATGCACAGAAATGACTATCACACTTGAGTGTGTAGCCTACAACAGTTAAACAGGTAATTTAAACACAAAAATGACTTTGTTAAAGTGCAGGCAGTAAAATAAGTACAATATGTAGCTGAAACAAGCTTTTTAAATCACAGAAACTCTAGAAAATTGGCATTTTAGGTAGAATTAGCTAAAGGCAATAATTACCTATGTTTTCCTGACATAGGTGTAGCTAACGTGGGACCAATGCAGTAATTGCTGTGGGTGCAAGATGCTAGAGGTCTCAATCAGCTGAAGCCAATTGGTTGGCAGTGCAGTACTGGTATTCAGAAATTAATGTTGATACTGCATTTATGGTCAGGGTTTAAGCAAGTGTGTGTGTGTGTGCGTATGCCTGTGAGTGTGTGTGTGTGTTTAGTATAAAGTTGGGCCAGTGGTGGGAATGAGTTAGGGTGAACAAATTTTAAGATGAGAGAGACTAGTAGCAGACCACCAGTGGACATTAATATCTACTGACCTGCTTCAGGCAGGGATACCATGAACTCATCCCCTTCTCTCTACTTCTATGTTAGTAGCCCATCTCCTGTGCATGACCTCTCCCTGATAATGTCTTATGCCTTGATTTTGGCATGTAGTGTCATACTGGTGATCCTTTGATACAACTGTACTGCAGTTGTATTATGGCCACTCCCAGCCCAGTGGCCCTGTAGCACTTCATGCTACCCATGGCCCTGGAGAGAGCTTTGAGCTTTGTGGCTTTATGTTTTTCAAGGATACAAGTGTCATGTGTTTGTAGAGCCTGCAGCAATATTACTGTCGCCTAGATGGGGAGCCTTTGCAGCTGTTGCCATTCTCTTGAGCCTACGTCAAGATGTATGCACGTGTATTTTACACATACAGGTCAGAGAGTGTGTGTGTGTGTGTGTGTGTGTGTGTGTGTGTGTGTGTGTGTGTGTGTGTGTGTGTGTGTGTGTGTGTGTGTGTGTGTGTATGAGTGTTAATAGCAGGTTCTAGGACTCAGCTCTATCTCATGAGATCCATTTGGTGGCCACATACCTATCTACAATTGTGCAATGACCATTCCCACCCTTTCCCATACTGACAGCAGTGATGGAAATTTTACCACTGCTCAGCTTCATGCAGTGCTGTGCTGATGGCCAGTGGTGCTGCAAACATCTGGTGCCTGTGGTCTTCCTCTCTTCACATGATCATGCCTTGAACTATGTACACAAGACATTGTTTTGCCTGTAGCATGTCATACAGTCCTTGTGTATTGTCTACCCTCCCCAGCTGAATGCTACCCTGTCAGGCCTTGTGCTATGTTCACTGTCAGGGTAAACTTCACCCAGCTGGACAGTACATAGTCATGCCTTTGTATTATGTTTTCCATCAGGCTTAGCTCCTTACACCTGGAGAGTAACCTATTAGGCTCCTTTGCTAAATTACCAGTCAGGATGAACACCCACCAGGCTGTAGAATAAGCAGTCATGGCTTTGTGCTGAGCTTTTGTCATGGTGAACACCACCCCAGATGGACAGTAATGGGTCATGCTCTTGTGGTATATCACTACACCAAGTCTCCTGTTTCATTTGTGTCACTGTTACTGCTGTGCAAAATTGGTGCTCAGTGCAGTGTCTGGCAATATTACCAGTTGTCTTTATCTTCTTTTACTAAGCTTATGTTGCAGTACAAAGTCTTCTTCACTCAGTTGGTATTCCTTACTTGCTTGTCTTAATGTAGTCTCCAGCAATGTGATGATCACACTTTTCATCACACTATAACAGGCCTTGTAGCATGGTGACTATGTTAATGAGGTTACTTAAAATGAGTGCCTTAGAATGTCTGCCATATTGTTGTGTACTATCACACCCAGGCAGCACTTCCATGCTCATCCATGGCCATTCCCAGGCTAAGGGAACATGTGCACACTGTGTGTCATCCATGGGCACTGTGAAGTCTATAGTGCAGCCACTCTGCACTAGTGACACTTTGCACAGTGAGCCATTGCTGCCAGACAGAGCATATATCGTGGTGTCCACAACATGCAGTCATGTACGTTGGACTGACATTTTAAATGTGTCAATGTGCATAGTCTTTGGCCTGCTGCCTTGCCATTCTTGTCATGTTGGTCATGTGACTGACCGCAGTGTAGCCACTTCACTACAGCTCCGTAGTACAGCTGCTTCTAGTAATGTGTCTGTCCAGTTCTTGGAATATCTGTACTGTATTTGACCTACTACCCCATTAACTCTCCAATTCCTGGAATATCCGTACTACATTTGGCCTGCTACCCCATTAAGCAGCCACATTGGTGTATAAAACCTTTGACAAAAAGCAGTGCACTGCAACAATGCAAACCTTTCTGATTCCAAATAACACCTTAACTGTGAAGTTGAACAGTGACAGATCTACTTTAAAATTTACAATTCTACAATATATTCTTCCTGTGGAATTTTGAAAGCAATAATTTGAACTGTACTGATATATATATATATATATATATATATATATATATATATATATATTGGATATTCCAGTTAGTAGTCACACATGCCATCAGTATTAAATGAGGTTTTCAGCATTAAAACATAGCCACAATAATGATGAATTTGTGAAGTGCATTTACATTTAAACACTATACTGGTGTAGCTGGTTTATATACATATACATATGTATACATTTAAAAACTATTTGAGTGTATTTATTATTTGATTTATATACATTTACATATGTATGTATATATATATATTTATTTATTTATTTAAAATAATATTTAATGTGTTGGCCCTTTTGAATCAATGTTAAATTAACAAAGATGTACTAACTAACTGTATATATATATTAAGTAATTCTGCCTCCTTACCTCTTGAAAATGTTATAAGCCATAACACAAGGTCTGTTTAACTTCACTGTTTCTATTTTGCACACTCTGATTGTGGCTTTCTGTTGTGAAAATAAAGTGTTCGGTTTCACGAGCCTGGTATCCTGAATACTTTCTTTGTTGAAACTGTCATATTTATCATGTAGTACTTAGATGCTTTTCAAGTTGTTTAAATCTTCATAAAAGAGTGTTATAGCAGTGACAGTCACCACAATAACAGAAGAATATACATTAAAATACAATACTCCACATATCTTAGCAGGAAATGCAGTGAAACTATACAAAAAATATAAAACTGGGTGACAACAGCAAAAAAGAATACCAGACTCCAGATTTATACTGGTTCAAATAAAAAAATAAAATAAAAAAAATGACCAACCAGTGCTTGCATTAATAACTCTAATTGTACAAATTTAAATAAGAAGATACTGGTTTTCAGGAAAAAAATATACATCCTTCTTCATATAAAGCAAAAAACATACAGTCACACATCTACTATATTTAAAAATGTAATGAATGATGACATCATCAGTCTGCACTTCTAATTAAAGGTACACTACATTTACTAATTTACAAATTCCCGTCTCTGAAGAAAGGTTTTATATAACTTTCATTTATATCAAAACATGTATAAGTCTAACAATAATTACCAAATGATGACAAAAATGTTATGTATAATCACTTCCTAAAGAGTTCCTGTTTACAGCTTGTTGGATTTGAAAAAAATCAGTTTGCCTTATGATCAGCTTCTATTGTGTTCATAAAGAATTATATGTTTATTACAATGTTTGTATCTTCTAAGTGCTTTAAAATTATTCTTTGAAGCATTCACTCTGCTTTCCAAGTATTAAATGAACCATATAAATGCAAAGCAGTATAAGCCAACCCCACAACTTTGCAATTCACAAAAGAATTATTGTGAAAATATGCACGTGTCTCTGACTGAACATTAGTGATGATATACAAGCAAGTGCAGCATTCAGAAAATATAAATATGCTTTCCTATTGAAATGCATCAATTTTATTAAAATCATTTTAATAATTATTTTATATTGTTAGTCTTCCTGTATATATCAACTCAGAAGCTTTTATTTCAAAGCCATAAACTATAATATTTCAGGTTAAAGTGTCCTGATTTCTATGAATGCTTGTCTCCAGTCCTTACTTGCAAAACTTCATATTGATAGAAGGTACTCGTCCTGTGGTTAAAATATTATTCACATTTGCTTTTATTCATATATTATTCACACTGCAAATACTTTCATCACCTTTGTCATCACAATGTACAACCTACTTACTGCCTCTCTGTTACATTTTTTCTTTGTGAATTATTTCACCCAAGTCTGTAAATGGTCAGTGGTAAGTAAAGTAAAATAAAATAAAATAACTATTTTATTATCTCATCACAGATATGGGACAGCTAACCTTTTTCTATGCTCAAATATATTTTACTTTCCACAGCATCCAAAGTTAATGCAGAATATTATATTTCATGAAACTATTATTTCATTTGACATAGCTACAAAGTAGCTAAATGTGTATCAGTGATATTTTACAAAGTTCTAAACAAATGTCCACTAGATATGTTATTGGCACTGTAACCAAGATGATGGCTATCTTTTATTAATAAATTACTGCCAAATGCCTCTTTTCTGTACAGTCCATTGGCCAGACAATCAGCAATTTTTATGTATGACTAAAAGCGAAAAATATATTATTGACTTACCAGTCATCAAAGAAACATAGCAGCTGATAACCACCTTTTTTAGAAAAAAAAAATCGAAACATTTTTGTGTGGCACAGGCTGAAAAAAATATTTTGAAGTCTAAGATGTTCGTTTTATGGCAGAAGAGCATAAATATTGTGCATCTATAAGAAGGAAACTATGGGCACTGAAACAGAATCATACTCAAAACTATAGGTCTAATTGATGATGTAACTATTCCACTATGAAGCTCTAAACTTCCATGTGATAACTGCTATACAAGTACATCATGTTCCTTTCATCAGTAAATCACTATATATATATATATATATATATATATATATATATATATATATATATATATAAAACAATAGTTTTCCAGCCTGAGGGGAGGGGTAATATATCTCCCTCCCATAAGGAAAAACAATAGACCACAGGGAAAACTGGTACTTGTGAACAACAAAGGTAGTGGCTGAGAACCCTAAAAAATCAGGAAAAAAGAACCATGTACCGTAGACAAGCTCATTTGAGACTTCAAAGCAATCAAGCAATTATAACTTGTTTAGAAATCAGAACCTCTTTACTGAAAAACAAATAATTGAGTGTTTTTGCCTTTAAACAAGTTTCATCAGATCTAAATCTAGTTTAAATGACATGCAGTATCTATTTGCTTTAACACAGACAGTTGGGATCACAAATATGTGTCATAGGCTGTCCATCCAAGCTACAACAGGATAGGTCTCATCTTTCATACCTGTTCTGCATATTTACTCCTATTGGTAGCTAACAGGTTATAGCATACGTGCTGTATTCCAGTCCTATGTGGCTAGTGCCTAATTGATATATAAATATAAATATAAATATATAAATATAAATATAAATATAAACACTTTATATAAATCTTGTCCCTGGTTATGTATAACTATTAGTACATCATTGCATCTATGATGTGATTAGTAGATGCTATGTGCGAAGTTTAGATGGGGCAACAAGTGCTAAAAATATGTGATAACCAGTCAAATTAAGATCCTAATGTATTGCGTTGTTACTATTATAACTGCAGCTAGTCAAGCTAATCTGGCTGAACCTGTGACTGGGAGCACCTACCTTGTATCCTTTATGTCAAGAGCATACCACCCTTTCCATGACAGGATGAATTCAACTTTCTAATGATATATCAACTATAAGTGTCTTCAGACAGAAAAGAAATGACTCTGTATGTGCTAGGCCTAAGATAAACTGCAGCATTCTAAGACAGTGAACCAAACAGGGTTAAATAAGAAAAAGATAACTGACTTCTATTTTAGGTTGCTCCATCTAAATGTCAAGTTAGGTACATTACAAGAGGCTGTCAGTGACATGTCATAAATCCTGTTTGCCACAGTAGTAATCCCACTAACTTATACACAACCCCAACTGCTGGCTTTGAATGTTCAATTCATGCTTGCATGTACCACATAATCTAGGTACATAAAACTAACATATATACCATAGCTTTATGTAAAAAGCAGACAGGTAGCTCAAAGGCTACCACTGGCAAAATACCTCCACAAACACAATAATAAGAATGGCCTTAGACATATCCATGTTAAAGATTTCTATACTATTCTGTCAAGCATATTCTCTTTTATGGAGTTTCTCCTTAACTAATCTGGGAAAACAATTTTCTTGTTCATTTGCAGAGAAGATGCCTTTTGAATCAGACTTGGAACTCATACCTTTTTTTTTTGTTTTGTCTTTTGTCTTTTTCCCAGTAAGGGGTCACCACAGCGGAACTCCGGTCTGCTAATGATTGGCAGTAAAACACAAAAAGTATGACAAACTCCAAAAAACCACGAAGTGCTGGAACAGTTGAAAGAAGGCACACTCGAGACCACAAAATAAAAGTAAAGCGCTTTTCGTTTATGTCAAATCATAAACTTCTTCAGACAATACATTACAACTCAACTCACGTTTAAATACATAGTAAAAAAAGATCAACCAATCAACAAATGGAAAGGCATTAATTAGATTAGTGACAAGTACAAACAAACACCACCCCCTTATTAAAAATCATTATGAACAAACAGATGTACTTCATTTTACATTTACCGAACAATGTTCAATCCTAAACAAAACAGTTAAGTTTAGATTCTGAAACATATGTATAAAAATACAAATACATTTAAAGTAGTTCGTATTCATCCTAAGTCTTACTAATTCACCTAAAAAGTTTAACGCTTAAGACTTCTAAGTCTCAATATACTGCTTAACGCACAGCCATCATTAATACCAGGCTGATGGTAAGCATTAAGCCTAATTTGCCAAGAAAGTTCCAACTCCTCAAGTTTCAAAGAGTCAGGTCCGCCTCTTGGGTTGACATACACTTGGTCAATGACAATGAACTTAAATGTGTGCCCAGGAAAAGAATTGACATGTTTCGCTAGGGCATTTTCAAGTTTAAGTTTCCTAATGGCATAAAGGTGTTCATATATGCGTTCACGGAGCTTTCTCTCAGTTTTGCCCACGTAAAACGCTGGGCAAAACTGGCACGCAGCCAGGTAAACAACCATTTTAGAGTTACAGTTGTTCCTTAATTTCAAGTGGTAAACAAAGTCGTTAACCAAGAATCTATTAGATTCCAAAATGAAACCACAATAATTGCAGGCTTGGCATTTGTACATGCCTGGTGTTCTGACAGGATTAGGTCTACTCCCTTCACAAAAATTTTTAAGGTTTCTACCTTTTCTGTATATCACTGCTGGTTGCTCCCCAACACTAGTGAAAATGTTCAAGTCACCTTTAAATAAATCCCAGTTTTTCCTAAGGATTTTAAAACAAAGGTCACTATTTATATTATAAGTAGTGATAAATGAAGTAATAAATCTGTCCGGTCTTAAATGATGTTCTGACTGCTGCTCAACATGAATATTAGGGGACATGTTAACAGGCATAGAATCGTTTGTTCCATTGTTCAACAAAGGAACATAAACTAAAGTTTGCCGTTTATGTGTTACCTCTTGGATTAATTCATTAATAAGTTGTGAAGGGTACCCCCTAGATTGAAACATTTCCTTGATAAATAGGCATTCATGGTTAAAAACTGAATCCAGTGTAGTAATACGTGCTGCTCGGACCAACTGGCCTTTAATAATTGCACGTTTTTGGTGATACGGGTGGCAACTCGTGTAGTGTAGCATGGAATTACAGTATGTTTTCTTCCTATGAATTGATGAAACAAATCTCCTTGACAAAGTGTCCTTAGTCAAAGTGATGTCTAAATAGTCAATATTAGAAACATCAAAATTGGATGTAAATTCCAGGAAGACTGTAGTTGAGTTGAAGTATTCCACCAACAATTTACTAACTGAAAAGTTGCCATCCACTAGGATGAAAATGTCATCCAAAAAACGAGTGTAAAATATGATGTTGTCTTTAAACTCGTTATTGTTTAGTACAAACTGGTGTTCCCAATAGGCCATCACCATGTTGGCCACACTGGCCCCACATGGTGAGCCCATGGCGACGCCTACTTTTTGTAGGTAAAAGTCACCTTCAAAAACAAAAAAGTTGTTGTTAAGAATTAAATCCAATAATTCCTCAACAATTAAAATGTCGTCAGTGGGACAGTTAAGTAGTCTCAACATTTCTCCTACCCATTCTATTGCTGTCACGTGGGGAATACATGTGTACAAATCCTTTACATCTATAGTTAAAAAATTGTAATTAGGTTTGTATTCTAATGCATTGATGTTACTGAGAAATGTCCATGAGTCCTTACAAATTTGTTTTAAATTGACTAGGTATTTTTGCAAAATAAAGTCAACCACTTTCGCACAAGAATAAGTAGGGGACCCCCTACTATCCACCAACGGCCTCATAGGCGGGTTCTCAATACATTTGTGGATTTTGGGGATCCCGAAAAGACAAGGAAACCTCGGGAAACTAGTAACCATAAAGTTGTACATATCACGAGTGATTCTATCCTCAATGTATAAATCCTCAATCACATTCTTTATTTTGTTATATGCTTTATTGATTATTAGGATGAATACGAACTACTTTAAATGTATTTGTATTTTTATACATATGTTTCAGAATCTAAACTTAACTGTTTTGTTTAGGATTGAACATTGTTCGGTAAATGTAAAATGAAGTACATCTGTTTGTTCATAATGATTTTTAATAAGGGGGTGGTGTTTGTTTGTACTTGTCACTAATCTAATTAATGCCTTTCCATTTGTTGATTGGTTGATCTCTTTTTTACTATGTATTTAAATGTGAGTTGAGTTGTAATGTATTGTCTGAAGAAGTTTATGATTTGACATAAACGAAAAGCGCTTTACTTTTATTTTGTGGTCTCGAGTGTGCCTTCTTTCAACTGTTCCAGCACTTCGTGGTTTTTTGAATGATTGGCAGTAGATTTTTACAAAACACCTAGGTGCCAGCTCGACGCCCAACCTTCAACGAAGGCACACCCATTTACGCACGCATGTCTTTCGAACGCTACCCAACCGTGGGGAGGACATGCAGACTCCACACAGAAGGCACTCCCAAGCCAAGCCGAGAATCGAATGGGAGAACCTCTTGCTGAGAGGTAACAATGCTACTGCCGTACCACCGTATTGCTCATACCTACAAGATGAAAATTGTTTCTGTAGTTTTACTTAGGCCACAGCCAACTGACTTGGAACAACCAGGGCCAGATCCAATACTAGACAAACTAGGCAGCTGCCTAAAGCCCCATGCTTGCAGGGGGGCCCATCCACAACATTAAATTTAAAAAAAAGAAGTTTTCATACTTTGCTGAGCAACTGCATACTGTCACTTTAAGAATTAAACGTTTTCTTGTGACTGCGTACTGTCACTTTAAACATTAAAAGGAAAAAAATAAATAAATAAACAGAAAGTTTTTGATTTGCAAATGGCCTGCTGCTTCCTACTTTTGGCCAGTGAAGCAGGCCACTGACACCAGCTTTCACGAGTGCTGAAAAAAGAGTCCATGCAGCATTTTAATTTGGGTACATGGAGTCTATGCATAAAGCAGAATGAACCATGCGGGTCATGTACAACAACCAGGCCCCACTTAGTTATAGGGCTTGTCAGAATCAAACACTGTACTTTACATGCAGGGAGTAAGAGCCTTAATCCAACTGCTAAATCCATCTGGTAAATGTAATACATGCTGATGCAAAACCTGTTGCTCTGTTAGCTTTCTAAGTGATTTGGAGAAGTCTGCTAGTCTGACAGAGAAGAAGACATGGAAGGTCAAAATGAGATGTAGGTATCCTACAAGCATGCAACCCTGCCCCCCAAAAGTATGCTATATGCAGTAATATTTCTGATTTGCTATGACTTCTGGGTTGTTGAACAAAAGTGACTGCTATAGCATTTATATTGTCTGTAATTGTTTTGATTTATTCATTGTATTAAATAATGAACTAATTCATTAACAGGTCTGGATTGTGTAATATAGTCTAAACATGGGGGGGACTTGCAAGTACAAGGTGTGTGTGTGTGTGTGTGTGTGTGTGTGTGTGTGTGTGTGTGTGTGTGTGTGTGTGTGTGTGTGTGTGTGTGTGTGTCTGTGTGTAACGTGGAGGTACACGTTGTGTGTGTGTGTGTGTGTGTGTGTGTGTGTGTGTGTGTGTGTGTGTGTGTATGTGTGTGCGCGCGTGATATATTCTGAAATGAGTATTTCTGTCATGTATTGGTTCATACATTTTGTTTCAATGTTTAATGGAAAAAAAATTTCTAAACTATACATTTAAAATGTTCTTTAATAAATGTTGCTGTATTTAACAAGAAGACATTAAATCAGGAAGTTAAATCAAACAACACATGCATTTATGCATGCTCCTAAAAATGCGTGTAGGTGGCTCATGGTTTGAAAGCAGCCCAGGGAGGTACCCTTAATCTATCAGTGGCCGCATGCATTTTTAATGAATGTGAGTTTGAGTTTCAATGCATTTTCAATGAAATTTTCAGCTTCAAATGAAGAGGAGTTGACTGTTTCTCATGCTAAGCCAGCTTTCAATGTGCAACTCTTTTGTTTAGCAAATGGCCAGTAGTGTTTGTGCTATCAAATTTGTAAGCAGTGTTAATAGTGCAACAGGTAACATACTCACCTTTTGTGCAGAAGGTTCTACCCCCACACTGCAGTGGAATATAAGGGGGGAATTGCACTTCTGAGTGTCATCTTTTGGATGAGATGTTAAACTTGAGGCTCCATTTGCCTGCTTTGGTGGTATGTGCTGAAAGATCTTTTCTATCCCCCTGTGCTATCAAAAAGGGTAGGGATAGGTTCCTTGATGCCCCAGGCAAATTTCACCTAATAGTATGAATACCACTAAGGGTCAACCCTGAAAAGAGGCTACTAGCCTAGTGGGACTATCCTAGTCAACAAAGGATAAATAAATTAAACATTTTAAATTAAATCACATCTGTCTCATTTCAAAAGTAGGGAAGAAAACTGTATGCATGCTGACAGTTTTGAGCAGGGTTTATGCTAACTAGTGGACAGAGACAAGTAACTGAACACTTAAATGGCTCCGGGGGTAAGGTGGGGGGCTGCTGGTTCATTACCCTGCTTAGGTCTCCATTTAACTATGATCTGGCTGTGATCACATCAGCTAATTATATTGCTTCAAAAGAGGTGAAAGTGATGTTAATGTATAAGCAGACATTTGCTTAGATACATTCTTGCGTGTGTGTGTGTGTGTGTGTGTGTGTGTGTGTGTGTGTGTGTGTGTGTGTGTGTGTGTGTGTGTGTGTGTTTGTGTGTGTGTGTGTGTTTCTATATGTATTATCCTATTAGTAAAACTCTCATAGTTTCTAAAAAAGCTGAATAATTTGTATACTTGATAGGTGCCTGCACAATCAACAGGCTGAGTTTTCTTTTCATCAACTTTCAGTCACATTGAGTTGACCATCTCATCCACTGGTACATACTCCAATTGTAAAGCACCTAGCCAAAGGCTTGGAATCATCCACTTATCCACTCATGTCTTCTTTCTGTGGCCAACTCCAGGATAGGAGACAACCCACCATAGAAGACACATTCTAGAGCCCAATGTTATGTGCAGTTTTAACACTAATTTATCTGTTTGGTATTTTGCAACTTCCTGCTCAATTTTTGGCTCCTTCTCGCCCAGTGAGGTGATAATTCATCTTCCATGAGCTCCTTTCTACTGCAGAGCCTAGTTCATTCTAATCTATTTTGTTTCTATTTGCCATTTGACTGGCATCATGCATGGCATCCCACCTTTGCTTTCTGAGTGTTTAACTCAGAAGGCATCTACAAAAATTTGGAAGCTGTGTCTGACCAAATTTTACAAAAGTCATTCAGCCACCAGTCACTCATTGAACATCAGCAATAAGCCTGCCTTCAGGGTTAAGCTCTGGAATCACTGTTCTTGCAGGGAATTGCCAGTTATGAATAAAAAAACTAACTCCTTCAGTCCTTTAAATACTTGTTGATAAAGAAGAGGTACTAAACGTTATTGAATCATATATTCTGAGCTCAAGATACCTAATCACCAGCTAACCAATAACTTAAATGGGCCACACCAGAGATAAGGACATTAGGATGAAAGAATTGCTTAATAAGAAATTGCAATCAGTCTATAATCAACATTTGTTGGGTCAATGTAGGTTTACAACTGCTTACAACTGTTAATTTGCAGTTCATGTTATGGTGCACTGCACAGTGATTAGTTACAAGCAAGCAATAATGTCAAACAGGGTGTGTGTTATTGTGGAAATAATGCCCGCCCAGGGGTGTTCTAAGGCCTGACGCCACAGATGGAGAGCCTCTACACCCCTGGAAGGGCATTATTTCCACAATAACACACCCTGGAGGGCATTATTGTGCTTAGAGAATGGGCTGTCTGTAAAATTATTGTGTTTTCTTTCTTATTTTTTATTACTATATTTTTTTTTATATATTTTTGATGTAAAACAGTTCCTCCGCCTAAGGTTTCAAACTTGCTGTAGTATATGTTAATGGTGTTGGAGGAAGTATTTTACATCCAAAATATAGCACTTTAAAAATATCCAGATACTTACATTATTTTTTAGTCCCTTACTCCTAAAATGTTTGGTTTGTTGCCAGTTTTTGGAGAAGTTATTAAATAATGACATACATCTGAGTGTCAGACTTTTATGTCCTTCAGCAAATTCATGCTAACACAAATCCTTTTATTTAAGCAAGTTTGTAATTTTATATGAGCAATAATTAAAATCTGTTCCTATTTTTGAGCCTTTGTTCCTCCTTTATTTTAGGCTTTATCAGGATTTCTTCAGCTGAAAGGTCCAGAGGTATGCAAACCTCTTTACAGCTACCAGTGGTCGATCTCACTCACTCTCTCTCACACACACACCCTTTCAGAAAATGCATGCTAATACAAATCATTTAAAATATATTCTTATTTTGAGCCTTTGTCCCCTGTTTATTTTAGGCTTATCTAGATACTTTGATCTAAGCATACCTCTCAACTGTACAGATTGCTGCAGAATGTCCAGATTGTTGTCATATATTTTTGGTATGTTCCTCATGTGTTTTCTGATAAATCACTGGGATGATCTAAAAATTAAAGTCACCAAATAATGATATGCTTTTGAGTGTCAGATTTCATAACCTTCAGAAAATGAATGCTAATACAAATCCTATTATTTTAGCAACTTTCTAAGCTTTTAAGATCAATATTGAAAGTGTGCCCCTATTTCTGTGCAGTTGTGCCCCCATTATGTCAGGCTTTGTTCAGATTTCTTGTGATAAGAGGTTGAGAGGTATGAAAACCTCTTAACTGCTGCTGCTGCTGCCAGGGCATTGCTCAATCGCTCTCACTCGTCATGCTCTCTCTCTCTGTCTCTCACACACACACACACACACACACACACACACACACACACACACACACACACACACACATCCACAGTCATTTCTGCTTTCATGCACACATTCCCTCACACACGCAGACAGAAACATAAACACACACACACATACACACACACACACACACACACACACACTTTATCTTTTTAGCTTGATCAGTCTCTCTCTCTTACTCTCATGGACTCATGCACTCAAACACACGGACACACACACACACACACACACACACACACACACACACACACACACACACACACACACACACACATACACACACTATTTTTTTCTTTCTTA
This sequence comes from Protopterus annectens, assembly GCF_019279795.1. NCBI lineage: Eukaryota > Metazoa > Chordata > Ceratodontiformes > Protopteridae > Protopterus > Protopterus annectens. The sequence goes on along the minus strand of NC_056741.1, from coordinate 1,310,520,264 downwards.
TTTTACACTTGCTAAACAGCAAAAGCGCTACTTAGTTAGTGTAAAATAATGGTGGTTGTCAGGTTTTTTCAGTTTGAGCTCCAGGGTAGTTTACTATGCTGCTGTGAAGCAGCGGACTCGTTTTACAGCGAGCATTACCTGCAGATTACCACCCCGCTGGAGAACATTTGTTTTCCAATCAGTGTGCGATCTACAGGTCGCCCATTCTCTAAACATTTATAAAATGATTTAGATGTGTACATTTTGTTTTTGACTGATAGCTGTTGTACACAGTTTGTAAATGCATGTAAGGCATGTTATTTTAGAGGTAATACTTTACTTTTTACTTTAAGGACTAAATTAATTAGATATGAAGACATTTTTTTTCAGTTAAACTATCTTACTTGCAGCTCTTTACAGCTACTGATTTGTCATTTAGATTATGTTGTCTGGTAGAAACTTTCTTGTAATGGGACAGTGAATATGATTTGTAGACATTGCAGATTTAAATCCAAATTAAACATTTGGAAATGTACTAACAAACATATTATTTAAGTATATTACACTCGCTCTTCTTTTTTGACTGAACTTGGTCTAGTATTTTAGTTTCATTTTTTAACTTTTGAAGTGACTGTTTATAGTAGGAAGCAGTTTATTTTGGTGTAACGTTTCATTTCTTTTATTAACTTGTACCTCTCAAATATACAGATTTTTGCAGAATGTCTAGATTTTCCCTCATATTTTGGTCCATTTTTTTCATAAAATTGTGGTTTTCTGGCAAACTAGTGCAAACCATTTAAGACTAAAGTTAGAAAATAATGACAGACATTTAACTTTCAGGCTTCATACCCTTCAGAAAATTCATGCAAATGCAAAACCTATTATTATATCAACTTTCAAAATTTGTAAAAGCAATATTTAAAACTTGTCCCTATTTTTGGGCCTTTGTCCCACTTTTATTTATGGCTTTGTCTAGTTTTCTTACTCTAAGAGGTTGAGAGGTATAGGTTTAGGGCAAACAATTTAAGAACGTGTGTGTGTGTGTGTGTGTGTGTGTGTGTGTGTGTGTGTGTGTGTGTGTGTGTGTGTGTGTGTGTGTGTGTGTGTGTGTGTGTGCGCCTAGTACCTCAACACAATTAAATGTGAATTGTTCGTCTGTTTCTTAAGGACTTGCAATTATGCAGCACAGACTTTGTTAGACCCCCTCTGCCAAGCTCTCAGCTGTCCCTATTTTGGTGGAATGTTCTTAGTTTCAAGTCTAATTTATTCCTATTTTTGGAGGTATGTCCAAATATTCAGGCTTGATTTACCCCTTCCCCTTCACAGGTATCTCCCAATTTTCAGGCTTGATTTGCCACCTCACACAGTTTTCTGAATCCCCCTTATCACGTGTAATTTTTGAAGTTGTCTAGTACGCAGGAAACACTACATGACCAACATACCATTGACAACATTAATTTAAAGAAGGTAGACACACATTTATAACCAGTTTTCTGAAGCAAAAATAAATAACCTTGTGTGGTACAATTTTGTAATACACTTCACTAAAAGTCTACAGATTTTACACTCCCTCTTTGATAATGTACTCATATTTTTCTATTATTTTAAATGTGTTTCTGATTAATATCCTATAGTCCGACTGAATCATGAACAGTTTTGTACTATTTGTTATTCAGTTTTATGCTAATTTGATGCCCAGATTTTTAGCTGGCTGTATCTGCTTTTCAAGGGCCTTTGTTCCAATTTTCAACGTCTGCAGACTGAGAGGCACTCTCTTCTTTAAAACAGACAGCTACTTGTGTATACTGCCTAACTACCAAGGAGTACAGCAATGGTAAGGCAAATAAGGGATTATTATTTGTCTGCAACATGTAATTACCTGTTTACTTGCTTAGCATTTGCTTAACAGGTCAAAAATAAAACTTGAGGTAGAAAGGCCTAGGTAGATGATAGGTAGATGATAATTAAATGCATTGAAAAATTGAAGGTGTCCAAGAATAAGACAGCAAGAAGGGAACAGTGGAGGCTTAGTGAGAAGAGTGGGAGACAGCTGGATGAGGTAACCAGGATGTAGTGGAGCAGTTTGGCCCAGAAACCTTTGGATGACTGGAGGATCTTCATGGGAGAATGGTGGACCAGGGATAAATGAGAAAGGACCGAAGACGATTGCAAAGGAGATGGTAACAGGTGGCCAGCACATAGGATGTGGTGGGAAATGTTATGGGGTAGAAAGGTAGAGTATCTCAGGACAAAGACGTGTATAAGGGGAGTATAGGCAAGTGGAATGCCACAGATCAAGGTGAAAAGAAATTCAGAAGGGCAAGCAGACAAAAGCTAAGGTGGATCAAAACAAAGTATGACCCCCTATACCTCTGGTTATTAGCCTAATCATGGCTGATAGTGTCATGGATATCAAAGTGAAGGAGTCATTAGCCACCAGTAATCATTGTACCATGCTATTTACAGTGGGATGGAATGATGGAGTTGTAGGAATAGAGATAAAAAGATGGTGTGCAATTTTACTGTAGCAGATAATGCTGAGTTGAGGGAGAAGTCCTATAATGAGCTAGGCATGTGACCACAAATTGAGGAAGGAAACCTATGGAAAAGGGATAGGGATGGAATAGTCATGCTCCTGGATGACAGTCTGAGGAAGATGCAAAAGGGATAGAAAAGAAGGCCAAGTCCAACTTCAGAGGACTATGAGAGTAACAGTTAAGGTAAATATATGGCATACAGAGAATGGAGGATGAAGTGGATGGGGAAGTGGAGGAGGTGTTGTATAAGAAGGTAAGCAAAAAGGCAACTGAGGGGGGAAGATGGGAATTCAAAGATGCAGGTCAAAGGTGAGTTAGCAAAATGGGACAAGAAAGGGAACAAAAGATTATTTGAGTACATAACAGAAAGAAAGTGAGAGTGTGTGAAGATTCCATGCAGCTACAGTCCTGTTAGTATAACAACAACAACAGGGAAAGGAATGGACAGAAAGAAAGTGAGAGTGTGTGAAGATTCCATTCAACTACAGTCCTGTTAGTATAACAACAACAACAGGGAAAAGAATGGACAGAAAGAAAGTGAGAGTGTGTGAAGATTCCATGCAGCTACAGTCCTGTTAGTATAACAACAACAGGGAAAGGAATGGAGAGAAAGAAAGTGAGAGTTTGTGAAGATTCCATGCAACTACAGTCCTGTTAGTATAACAACAACAGGGAAAGGAATGGAGAGAAAGAAAGTGAGAGTGTGTGAAGATTCCATGCAACTACAGTCCTGTTAGTATAACAACAACAGGGAAAGGAATGGAGAGAAAGAAAGTGAGAGTTTGTGAAGATTCCATGCAACTACAGTCCTGTTAGTATAACAACAACAACAGGGAAATGAATGGACAGAAAGAAAATGAGAGTGTGTGAAGATTCCATGCAACTACAGTCCTGTTAGTATAACAACAACAGCAACAGGGAAAGGAATGGACAGAAAGAAAGTGAGAGTGTGTGAAGATTCCATTCAACTACAGTCCTGTTAGTATAACAACAACAACAGGGAAAGGAATGGACAGAAAGAAAGGGAGAGTGTGTGAAGATTCCATGCAGCTACAGTCCTGTTAGTATAACAACAACAACAGGGAAAGGAATGGACAGAAAGAAAGGGAGAGTGTGTGAAGATTCCATGCAGCTACAGTCCTGTTAGTATAACAACAACAACAGGGAAAGGAATGGAGAGAAAGAAAGTGAGAGTGTGTGAAGATTCCATGCAACTACAGTCCTGTTAGTGTAACAACAACAGGGAAAGGAATGGAGAGAAAGAAAGTGAGAGTGTGTGAAGATTCCATGCAACTACAGTCCTGTTAGTATAACAACAGCAACAGGGAAAGGAATGGACAGAAAGAAAGTGAGAGTGTGTGAAGATTCCATTCAACTACAGTCCTGTTAGTATAACAACAACAACAGGGAAAGGAATGGACAGAAAGAAAGTGAGAGTGTGTGAAGATTCCATGCAACTACAGTCCTGTTAGTATAACAACAGCAACAACAGGGAAAGGAATGGAGAGAATTCTGAGGAAAAGGTTGGTTACTTTCAAAGAGGACACCAATTTCTAGGATAGCCACCAACACTGGTCATTGCAAAAGGAGATGTAAGCTAAACCTGAGCTGGTTGTATGCCAGATTAGAGGAGAATGGGACAGGAGAGTACTAGTGGATATAGTTTACATGTACTTCCCCAAGGACTCTGACTCAACTCACACAGAAAGGTAGCAAAAAACTGCCTGGCTATAGGTAGGACTGAGACCAAGGAACTAGATTCTACATCATTTAATTGTAGGGTAAAAAGGGGTATGGCAAGAGGGCTGCTGTCAAGAACAATGAATAAGGGTGTAAGTACTAGAGTAGTGAGCTGTGGGTGAAGTACCCCTCAGTGTACCTGTTTTAAACATAACCAATGGAAAAGAGAACAGAATTAACTCCTGCAATGATGTCAGATGGGGAGTAAGACTCTAAGGAAGGATTAGGAAAAGCTGACAAAGTGGAAAGACAGTTGATAGAGGAGGGTCATTGTGGGTAAATGCAGATTAGTGCAGTTGGACCACAACAACCCTGATATGAAGTATTACCCTGGGGAGTAGGGAGGAGTATAAACTAATGAAATGCTGTAGAATGGGCAGCAGGTTGCTGGAAGGTATCCCAGATGAAAGCTACAAGAATGTTGCATGTAATAGAGATTAAGAAATTTGACCAGAGATGATGGCAGATAGAGCTTTTCCCACTGGATGCCAGAAAAGATGGGGAATCACGAAATGTAAGTATATAACCATATCAGGTGAATGGGAAGGGGACACTCAAAATAGGAAGGCCAGAAGAAAAAGAGGAGCATAGATAGCAAATTATGAGGATCAGCCATTCCCTGAATCTATGAAAATTTTGCCTCAATGAGAGAGCTGTGGACCCATGGAATGCATTGCCAGAATGGGTGGCAGAGAAGAAATCCACAAAAGCATTGATAAAAGCACGGGGCATGTAGGCACATTGTAAAGGGGAAGGTAAAGATGGATTGTTGGTAGAATGTTAAATAATTTTAAGTACTAGGCTTGATAGGCTGTCTCCTTCAAATGTAATGAAAATGGAATATACTACAGGAAAATCATTTAACTTTTCCAAACAGTTAAGCGCCCCCAGCTCACTACACCCCAACCTTAAGAGTCTGAATATCCAGGTAAGATAGTGGAATGTACAGCACCTCCCACTTAAGTAGTGGTCCAGAATGAATGTGGACACCCCCAGAAAAAGACACACAAACTTTCACTACCAGTAACTACATGAGACATGTATAAAGGCAACATTACTTGCATAAGTTTAGAGTTGGGATGCATAAACATGGACAGAGATTAAATGTGTGGAAGAAACAGGAAATGTCCAGTAGGTAGAGGAGTGTTCAGATGATAAAGAGCTCATCTTTTATTCTCTGCTTCTGTGGCCCAGACTTGATAAACAGTAAAGGTCATCTTCTTCTTTCGGCTTTTTCCCGGTTAGGGGTCACCACAGTGGATCACCTGTCCGCTCATGATTGGCAGTGGAGTTTTATGGTGTTGAGTTGCCAGCCTGGCACCCAACCTTCCACAGAAGGCACGCACAGACTCACACCTAGGGCCAATTTAGAGTGTCCAATCCACCTACAGCATGTCTTTAGGATGTGGGAGGAAACCAGAGCACCCGGTGGAAACCCATGCAACCACAGGGAGGACATGCAGACTCCACACAGAAGGCACCGCAGTTGAGGATCAAACCGGAGAATCTCCTGCTGTTTGGCAGCAACGCTAACTGCTGCACCAACACTAAAGGTAATGAATGTTTAATGTGATCAGTATTGCAGTACTTTATGCAGAGACAACATTATTATTTCCTTGTAAAAAATGTTACATGTTCAAATAAGAAAAGCATTCTAACAAACAATGTATATTTTCCACTTGTACCAAGAATGTAGCTTGCTTGTTTGGTTTGCTGAATGCCAGAGTGCTTTCTTTATTCATTCGCACATTTTTATTTTGGATGGATAATATGCAGTCAGCATCCAAAGATTTAGATGCCATCATTCAAGGAAACAAATATCTTTTTTACAATCTCAAGTAACCATGTGACAGTAATAATTCCTCTGCAAATTTCTTAAAATCAAAAAGTATCATATGATATACTACAAGTGCAGTATTAATAAGGAGAAAAATAGGTAACATAATACGTTTTGCAGAGAGGGCATTCATACACAATGACTATCTTTTCCCAGTAAAACTTAATATGATATAGTTTCTGCATAGCACATGATGTGTTGAATATGTTTTGTAATATTTAAGCTCAGAACTTAATTTTCACTTTTCTTTCTGCCCCATTCTCTTTCAGCAGCTGTTTCCCTTACAAAATATAACACATAAGCATTTGTTTCTCTTGTCAGGTAATGGTGAAGCTGTGCCATACCTCTCAACTGTCGTGAATTTCATATCATGTCCAGATGCTTGCCTCACAAGTTTGGTCAGTTCCACATAAAATTTATGGTTTTCTGTCAAATAATTGAGGATTGAGTCACTAGATACTGACAGACATTTGAACTTGACTTTGCATCCTTCAGAAAATGAATGTTATTGGAAAACCTGTTATGCAAGCAACTTTCTGTTTATAAGAGTAGAATTTTTAAAAATATTCCCTGATTTTGGGCCTTTGTCCCTGCATTATTTTTGGCTTTCTTCAGAACTCTTTTGCTATGTAACAAGATAAAAGGTTTGGTTTGTACTGAAGCTGGTTCATTGATCCAGGTTGTTTCATTACAAGTTAGGCTGTTGCTGAGTTTCATTCATTCGTTCATTGATGTACTTACTGCATTTATCTTGTTTGTTTGTATGTGCCTGTATTCAACCGTGTGGTAGTCAGGAAGGCTGTACTTCAAATGTTGTTAGGTAGCTTTGCATTTGTCAACATAGCCATATAGAAAGTTTAATAATATAGGCAAAGCAACATAAAAAAGCTTGTAACTGGATCATTTTTTTTCCACATAAAATCCCTTGTCATGCATTATATTATAATAAAAAAAAGCCACAGAGTTTTAGTGATTGGTCAGTCTTGGTTCTGTGTTTAGGTCCATTGCACTTTCCTGAGATAACATCACAAGTTAGATAAGACAGTTTCAGTCAGCCTTTTTCCATGATTACCTTGGATGGTGAAATAACATTTTATCTACTGTTTTCTGCATCCAGCTAAAATAAAAAAGAGAATGTAATTCTATATATCTTAATGAGAGTATGATGTATGTCAAAACATTTCTGTGGATCAACAAAACCACTGGACCGTACAAGAGACTGTTAATAGCTGTTGTAGTGAGTTAGTGAGTTTCTGATTTGGAGTAGTAGAAAGGATGTACTTTTGTTTACATGGGATAATGTACAAGAGCTGATGGAACTGATTTCTCCTTCCTAATTCAAGCAATTATACTGCTTTGCTGCAAAAGCATTGCTATACCTGCCAGCTTTAGTCAACAATATTTAGTGCGACAGCTATCCTAATATACAAACAAACTCTGTGTGCAGTTCACACACAAAATTGTCTGAACTTTGGCTGCATTTTACTTATAAGAAAAGGCTGGAGCTTAAAATGTCTCATAAACTGAGTCCCATAAAAAATGTAAAAGTTAGCAAGCATTTTCAGAGTTTCTTTATAGTTAATGGTTCATCTTAGTAAATGACCACTTTCCCAACTCCCTCCAACACACACACACACACACACACACACACACACACACACACACACACACACACACACACACACACACACACACACACACACACACACACACACACACACACACACACACGGCCGCTCACACACACACTCGTGATTAATTAAAAAGTGCCTGTAGTGTTTGAGTTACACAGCATCAGTGCAGATAGATTTTTTAACACGTCCTAATAAATAAATAAGAGTTAATCTGATGATATGGTCCTGCCTAACTTACACTCAATGTGGGATCATAGCTGGTGGTGCAGACGAAGCTGCCATGTGCAAAGCTGAAGAGGTAGGAGCTCTGTCTGTATATAATGCCCTGGTATATGGTGCTCTTATGCTATGCAGTCTGTTTGCTTCAACTCATGAAATCAGATGGTGCTCTCATGCCATTTTAATAGGGATCCTGCCTAACATATGTCTCAGAAAATTCCAGAGTAATACAGTTTGAAAAGTGAATACTAGTAATTTTCTTACAACCTTCAATCAAATTTCTGTTATTGCCTTTTTTCACAGTATTTAAGATGCTATGGCTAACTAATGCCATACACAGAATGACAGTTGTCCAGCACATAGATATATAAAATGCATAATGACTACATGATCCGTATTTGTTTACAATTTTGCCTTATTCTGGTATGCATCCTACTTACCCCTTCCATCTTGCAAGTGTTCTTTTTATTTTTTATTTAATCTGTTGACACAGTCTCAGTAGAAAGATGGCATATTTTCAGAAGAGAACTAAAGAGGTATTCATATTGATTAATGGAAATTTGTCCAAGGTACTGGAGAAATTAATCTACTATAGAAAAAGAAGTATGCAGTTTGCAATTTTGTAATGAAAGTTAAGATCTGATTATGGAAAATGATGAGAGAGGGTAAAGGGAGTTATTAACAATTTTATTTTTTGTACTGTTTGAATTTTTTATAAATGTGTGTTTGATTTAAAATTGTTATAGTTGAGATTTAAATGTAATATTTTAATAAGGCACCCCTACTTTTTTCAGAGGAAAGGACGCTGAGAGCAACAGCATGGTATCAGAAGCAAATGTTACAGAAGCAGAAAGTGATGTCACTAGTAGAAGAATTAACAAATATTTTCAATTTTCATTCCAAGAATGTGACTGATGATAGTTCTAAATAAAGTGCCAAAAAAGATCCTAACTAACTTGCAACCTAGAGGATTAAGAGACTTTTTTGTGGTTGGAGGATAAGAGAGAGCCTAATGATGGTGTCACTTTGTCATGGAGTGATATTCTGCAATGCTAAGTGCTACTAGAAAATGACAATGTGGGAAATATAGGTGTGTGCATAGCAGTGCATTACAAGAAAAAGATGCACTTGTGAGAAAAAGAGGACAGTATTCAACTTATTATGAGCACACAACAAGATGATATAATGGAAGGGCAGTCAGGAAAGGAAGCCATTTCCAGGAAGTCAAATTCCTATTCTGTCATACATGTATTTGTGAAGGTGTAACTATGGGTATGCAAAAGGAAAAGGCTTACAGTTCAAGTTACAGCAAAGGCAAGAGTGAAAATGGATATATATGTGAGATGGGACACTATAAAAAAGCTGTTACATTCAGATACTGCAAATTAGCTCTATAATCCATATTGTGGATAAGTAATTCTTTGAAATAACATCTGAGGCATTTTATTTAGAGCTCTTATTTTGGGTCTATATTATATTATCGAAGGTTTAATTTAGCGAACCCTCACATGAGCGCAAATGCTGGAAATCAAAAGGGTGTTTGTGGGGTCGTGGTACAGTGAGGAGTGGGATATTTGCCCTTTACTCACTGTAGTGCAATCTCGGAGTTGGAATATATAATTATCGGTGGGTGTGGGGGCCGCAGCCCCCCACAATAAGAAGTTCGATTTCCAGTGTTTTTGCTCATGTGAGCATTCGCTGAATTAAACTTTCGATAATATAATACAGACCCTGTATTTTGTGGTAGGTTTACAAAGAAAAGGGACATTGATCTATGGCATGCATATATTTTAAATGATTTTAGTTTGTTTGCTTTAAAGAAAGTTGTTTTTGCAGTCCAGAACTGATGACTTCTAAAACATGATACAGAAATATATTTAAGTGAAACATGTTGTGGTTCACAAAAAAGTAATATTTAAATATTATCATAGCAGACATTGGTCATGATGACCATAAAGGACAGGAATTTATGTCATTTGTCAAATGTAGTCATTATTAATGAAAACAATGGGATGCTAATGCACTGGAGTCAACCAAAGTCCGACTTTTTCTGTGGTAATATTTTACTTTTGTTGCTTGCTTATTCATTACACAGATGTGCTTGGTGGGGAAAAGGACCATAATAAAAAGTTTATATTTTGAAGTTGAGAAAATGTCTAGACAAAGGACACTTACAGTTTGATTGTATGAATCAATCCATCCATCCACAACCCCTTCTTCCCATTTTTTGCACATGGGGCTGGGGAGTCATTTCAACAGTGACAATTCTCAAGAGCCAAGGTTTACACCACTAAGTGGCTAGCCCTGCCATGGTAATTCTTCCGCTCTACACACTTGTACGCACACACACACCCATGTTAGAAAATAATTTGGAAGAAAAAAGAGTAAAGATAGGGTCATCAAACTGAAACTAGGATGCCAGCTATGAGGAAAGGGATGCGTTAAAGTTCGGCATTCTGATGAAACTGAGAGTAAATAAGTTATGGTTTGTGAAAAAAGAATGAGTGTAACAGAAGCGGACTAGATAGAACTGTTTTGCTTCTTGATAAAAAATGAAGGGGTTACCTTACAAAGTAAATATGATGAGCTGGCCTCTGAAGACAAAGAAGAAGAAAGGAGGGAATTTTTCATAAAGCAAGAGAAAGGGGAGAGGGTTCAATGGAAACTGTATTTAAAAGGAAGAAGAAAGTAAAAGAATGGTTTAACTGCAAAATGAATGGAATTTTGCGTATTGTTTTCATTTAATGTAAACAGTAAGAAATGATGTTAGAATGTAATTTTTTAATGGTGTGAGTGAGTGAGTGTGAGTGATGTGGGTGATGCAATGCACTTATGTAAGACTGATTACAGAAGGTAAAAAATATTTATTTAAGGAAATATGGGAAAGGTTGTGATCTTGACTTTTGAATATAATTAATGTTATGGGATAGGTTTATTAATAAAACAAATGCTGAAATTAATGTACTTTTTTGCAATTGTAGATAAAATGGGTCAAGCTGTGGTAGTTGATTCATGAACCAGAAGTGTCCCATTGTGAATAACAGGTGTATATAAATCCATTAATGTGATAGAAAAAGCATACCTTTTTTGAGGATTTAAAGGTAATTGTATTCATAAATATGAAGTTATAGCAGACATTAATTGTAAACTGAGGAAGAGGGTAGAAAAGTTTGGAAATTATATTAATAGAATGAGTATAGGTTGGCATACCTCTCAACTTCTTAGTGCAAGACATCTGGACAAAACATAAAATAATATGAGAACAAAGGCCCCAAAATAGGGACAGATTTTAAATATTGCTCCTATAAACTTAGAACATTGTTAGAATAATAGAATTTGTGTTAGCATACATTTTCTGAAGGATATGAAGTCTGAAACTCAAATGAATTTCTTGATTTAGTGACTTGCCAGAAAACAACAAATTTTATGTAGGAACAGACCAAAAATATGAGGAAAAATCTGGACATTCTGCAAAAATCTGGACAGTTGAGAGCTATATAGGTTGGATATTAACTAATAAGCATGAATGCAGTTATAAAAAAGTACATTTAAAAAAATGAAATAGAAGTTGTAGGCAGGTAGCAGCCTTTTCATATTACTGTGCATTTAGAACAAAGGTGAGGATAAGACTAAAACTAGCATGAGGAAAGGTCAAAAGAGGTTAATGCGGAGCCTTAATCACTCTAAGGAAATGAAGGTGGCGTTAATTGCTTTATGGAAAAACCATGTTTCAATTATTTATTTTATGATAGTTGGAAAGTGGTGGGTTGATTTTTAAAACAAATGTAAGGATTCTTTGCATGTGGAAAGAACATTCTGGAATAGAATAAAAATGAAGTATCAGAAAATTGAAGTATCTTATTAAAATTGATAAAACAAAAGAAAAGGAATGTTATAACATAAAAAAGGAGATACTTAAAATCAGCATAACAAAATGAAAGCCATGCTTAAAGAAAATAAGTAAATTCTCTATTAGCAAAAATAATTAAGTTTGTGGGAAACATTACAGACAGAGAATTAAATGAGAAGATCAAAACATGTTGTTATGGTAACAGGATGGTATAGTGATAGTAAATATCAGGAGAAAGTAAATCTACGATGGTGACAGAATGGTATAGTGATAGTAAATATCAGGAGGAAGTAATTCTGTGATGGTGACAGGATGGCATAGTGATAGTAAATATCAGGAGGAAGTAATTCTGTGATGGTGACAGGATGGTATAGTGATAGTAAATATCATGAGGAAGTAATTCTGTGATGTGACATGATGATATACTAATAGTAAATATCAGGAGGAAGTAATTCTGTCATGGTGACAGGATGGTATACTGATAGTAAATATCAGGATGAAGTAATATTGTGATGGTGACAGGATGGTATACTGACAGTAAATATCAGGAGGAAGGAATTCTGTGATGGTGACAGGATGTTATAGTGATAGTAAATATCAGGAGGAAGCAATTCTGTGATGGTGACAGGATGGTATAGTGATAGTAAATCAACTGATAAAAAGCCAAGCGTTAGGAACACATGGTGTACTGATAGTAAATATCAGGAGGAAGTAATTCTGTCATGGTGACAGGATGGTATACTAATAGTAAATATCAGGAGGAAGTAATTCTGTCATGGTGACAGGATGGTATACTGAGAGTAAATATCAAGAGGAAGTAATTCTGTGATGGTGACAGGATGGTATACTGACAGTAAATAGGAGGAAGGAATTCTGTGATCGTGACAGGATGGTATACCGATAGTAAATATCAGAAGGAAGTAATTCTGTCATGGTGACAGGATGGTTTACTGATAGTAAATATCAGGAGGAAGTAATTCTGTGATGGTGACAGCATGGTATATTGACAGTAAATATCAGGAGGAAGTAATTCTGTGATGGTGACAGGATGGTACAGTAATAGTAATTATCAGGAGGAAGGAATTCTGTCATGGTCACAGGATGGTATACTGATAGTAAATATCAGGAGGAAGTAATTCGGTGATGGTGACAGGATGGTATAGTGATCGTAAATATCAGGAGGAAGCAATTCTGTGATGGTGACAGGATGGTATACTGATAATAAATATCAGGCGGATGTAATTTTGTCATGGTGACAGGATGGTATACTGATAGTAAATATCAGGAGGAAGGAATTCTGTCATGGTGACAGGATGGTATACTGATAGTAAATACCAGGAGGAAATAATTCTGTGATGGTGACAGGATGGTAAAGTGATAGTAAATATCAGGAGGAAGGAATTCTGTGATGGTGACAGGATGGTATAGTGATAGTAAATATCAGGAGGAAGTAATTCTGTGATGGTGACAGGATGGTATAGTGATAGTAAATATCAGGAGGAAGTAATTCTGTCATGGTAACAGGATGGTATAGTGATAGTAAATATCAGGAGGAAGTAAATCAGTGATGGTGACAGGATGGTATAGTGATAGTAAATATCAGGAGGAAGTAAATCAGTGATGGTGACAGGATGGTATACCGATAGTAAATATCAGGAGAAAGTAATTCTGTGATGGTGAGAGTATGGTATAGTGATAGTAAATATCAGGAGGAAGTAATTCTGTGATGGTGACAGGATGCTATAGTGATAGTAAATATCAGAAGGAAGGAATTCTGTGATGTGACAGGATGGTATACTGATAATAAATATCAGGCGGACGTAATTTTGTCATGGTGACAGGATGGTATACTGATAGTAAATATCAGGAGGAAGGAATTCTGTCATGGTGACAGGATGGTATACTGATAGTAAATATCAGGAGGAAGTAATTCGGTGATGGTGACAGGATGGTATAGTGATCGTAAATATCAGGAGGAAGCAATTCTGTGATGGTGACAGGATGGTATATTGATAGTAAATATCAGGAGGACATAATTCTGTGATGGTGAGAGGATGGTATAGTGATAGTAAATATCAGGAAGAAGTAATTCTGTGATGGTGACAGGATGTTATAGTGATAGTAAATATCAGGAGGAAGGAATTCTGTGATGGTGACAGGATGGTATAGTGATAGCAAATATCAGGAAGAAGTAATTTTGTGATGGTGACAGGATGGTATACTGATAATAAATATCAGGCGGAAGTAATTTTGTCATGGTGACAGGATGGTATACTGAGAGTAAATACCAGGAGGAAATAATTCTGTGATGGTGACAGGATGGTATAGTGATAGTAAATATCAGGAGGAAGGAATTCTGTGATGGTGACAGGATGGTATAGTGATAGTAAATATCAGGAGGAAGTAATTCTGTGATAGTGACAGGATGGTACCATGATAGTAAATATCAGGAGGAAGGAATTTTGTCATGGTGACAGGATGATATACTGATAGTAAATATCAGGAGAAAGTAATTCTGTGATGGTGACAGGATGGTATAGTGATAGTAAATATCAGGAGGAAGTAATTCTATGATGGTGACAGGATGCTATAGTGATAGTAAATATCAGGAGGAAGTAATTCTGTGATAGTGACAGGATGGTACCGTGATAGTAAATATCAGGAGGAAGGAATTCTGTCATGGTGACAGGATGGTATAGTGATAGTAAATATCAGAAGGAAATAATTCTGTCATGGTGGCAGGATGGTATACTGGTAGTAAATATCAGGAGGAAGGAATTCTGTGATAGTGACAGGATGGTACCATGATAGTAAATATCAGGAGGAAGGAATTCTGTCGCTGTGACAGGATGGTATAGTGATAGTAAATATAAGAAGGAAGTAATTCTGTCATGGTGGCAGGATGGTATACCGGTAGTAAATATCAGGAGGAAGGAATTCTGTGATAGTGACAGGATGGTATAGTGATAGTAAATATCAGGAGGAAGTAATTCTGTGATGCTGATAGGATGGTATTCTGATAATAAATATCAGGAGGAAGTAATTTGGTGATGGTGACAGGATGGTATAGTGATAATAAATATCAGGAGGAAGCAATTCTGTGATAGTGACAGGATGGTACCATGATAGTAAATATCAGGAGGAACGAATTTTATCATGGTGACAGGATGGTATACTGGTAGTAAATATCAGGAGGAAGGAATTCTGTGATAGTGACAGGATGGTACCATGATAGTAAATATCAGGAGGAAGGAATTCTATCGCTGTGACAGGATGGTATAGTGATAGTAAATATCAGAAGGAAGTAATTCTGTCATGGTGGCAGGATGGTATACTGGTAGTAAATATCAGGAGGAAGGAATTCTGTGATAGTGACAGGATGGTATAGTGATAGTAAATATCAGGAGGAAGTAATTCTGTGATGGTGATAGGATGGTATTCTGATAATAAATATCAGGAGGAAGTAATTTGGTGATGGTGACAGGATGGTATAGTGATAATAAATATCAGGAGGAAGTAATTCTGTGATGGTGACAGGATGGTATAGTGATAGTAAATTTCAGGAGTAAGTAATTCTGTGATAGTGACAGGATGGTACTGTGGTAGTAAATATCAGGAGGAAGGAATTCTGTCATGGTGACAGGATGGTATAGTGATAGTAAATATCAGGAGGAAGTAATTCTGTGATGGTGACAGGATGGTACCATGATAGTAAATATCAGGAGGAAGTAATTCTGTAATGGTGACAGGATGGTAGTCTGATAGTAAATATTAGAAGGAAGTAATTCTGTGATAGTGACAGGATGGTATACTGATAGTAAATATCAGGAGGAAGTAATTTGGTGATGGTGACAGGATGGTAGAGTGATAGTAAATATCAGGAGGAAGCAATTCTCTGATAGTAACAGGATGGTACCATGATAGTAAATATCAGGAGGAAGGAATTCTGTCATGGTGACAGGATGGTATACTGATAGTAAATATCAGGAGGAAGTAATTCTGTGATGGTGACAGGATGGTATACTGATAGTAAATATCAGGAGGAAATAATTCTGTGATGGTGACAGGATGGCATAGTGATAGTAAATATCAGGAGGAAGCAATTCTGTGATGGTGACAAGATGGTATACTGATAGTAAATATCAGGAGGAAATAATTCTGTGATGGTGACAGGATGGTATAGTGATAGTAAATATCAGGAGGAAGGAATTCTGTGATGGTGACAGGATGGTATAGTGATAGTAAATATCAGGAGGAAGTAATTTTGTGATAGTGACAGGATGGTACCATGATAGTAAATATCAGGAGGAAGTAATTCTGTCATGGTGGCAGGATGGTATACCGATAGTAAATATCAGAAGGAAGGAATTCTGTGATGGTGACAGGATGGTGTACTGATAGTAAATATCAGTAGGAAGTAATTCTGTGATAGTGATAGGATGGTATACTGATAGTAAATATCAGGAGGAGGTAATTCAATTCAATAATAATAAGTCCAGCCATTCATCCACATCCCCTTTTTACCACTTTTATACAGGGAGTTGGAATGTCCCTTTAATAGTGACTATCATCTAGAGCCAATGTTCATTCCACTAGGTGGTAGTCTTACGACTGTTGTTCTTCCATACCACACACACACACACACACACACACACACACACACACACACACACACACACACACACACACACACACACACACACACACACACTCACACCTATGCCAATTCAGAGTATCCAATCCACCTCCTGTATCTCTTTGTAATTTGGGTGGAAAATGGAGCACCCAGACAAAACCCATGCAAAGACAGGGAGGACATGCAGATGCTAAAGAGAAGGCACCCCAGCCAAGAATTGAACCAGGGGACTTCTTGGTGTGAAGTGACAACATGACCTGCTGAACCACTGTGTCACCCTCAGTTCAATCATAAGTGGCCTCCTAGAAAGTTGAATGCAAAACTCAAAAGTGTATCAAAGCAAATATTACACTGGAAGAGCTGATTAAAGTACTGAGTAAAATGCATGATAGAACAGCACCTAGTGAGGATGGCATAACTTATAGATTTTATAAGAAAATGTCTCATGAAGAAAAAAAAATGTTAAAGCAATGTTTCATTTAAAAGTTAAAAAAAATAGATATGTGGTGTAGCTCTGATGTTTTTATAGAAAAAAAAGAATTCACGAAGACTTATTGTTTGTTTAAGATATATCAATCTGGTATCCAATATTTTTACATAATACTGATTATAAATCAGTGATGAAAATAATGCAGTAAAGATTATCAAATGTATTAACTGTTTATGATGAAGGGTGATGAAGTTACAGAAATTATACTATTATAGAAGTAGGTGATAGTATTATAATGGAAAGGAATGAAGGCAGATTCGTTACATGTGAACAGGAAGAGCATGCAGTAATGTTTGTCATACGCACATTTTGAATGCGTTGACAACTTAAGGTCTATGAGAATTTGGTCACTATAGTATATGAAAATTCAGACTTTTTCAGGGTTTGGTTAATGGATGGTTGCGTAAAAAGATGGGAAAGGGACTAGGATGGCAATTTTAAATGAGCAATATAATTAAAGACTTATTAATTAATCTCATTATTGAAAAAAACTGAAAAAGTGGTAACATGGAAAATTTTAGAGGGAATATGATTACCAAGTGCATTACGTTATGTGACTAAATTGGTATTTATAGATAAAGTCAAGCTATAGATAAGAAGTACTGTAGTAGAAGTACAAAAGCATTCAAGCAAATTGGATTTGCAGTTAAGTGTAAATACAAGTGTAGGATTAGGAGAAATATGAAATAATCCACACAAAAGAAGCCAGCAGCTGTAGGTATCAGCAACAATAGTTTAATACATGAAACCCGAGGGAAAAATCCCTCAGATAACAAATATACAGACCGGTTTCGGCTCAACTGAGCCTTCCTCAGTGACACAAATTTTTAATATCAAACATCAGCTCACAAAGCTTTCAAACAGAATAAATATCAGTAAAAGACCAATCACATTACATGATCAGCCTATCATAATTGCCAAATCACAATTGGTCATTAAGACCAGGTGGAAACATAGCCCCAAGTTTAATTATCCACTTCCTCTCTTTAGAAGTTAACAGTTCATGCCATTTTATTTTATCCTGACATTTACCCTTAATGTGGTCAATAATACAGAACATAAAGTTAGCTGTGGTGTGTTTTAAACTGTGTTTGAACAATGCATTATTACTACGCTTATTCTTGATGTCACTCAAGTGTTCACCAATTCTAAGCGGAATGCCTAGATGTCTGGCCCACATAGCAGAACAGGTGCAGGTCACTAAATATATAACCCACCCAGAACTGCAATTAGCCCAAAAATTAATCTCAAAAATATCAGGTGTATTCTGACTGCTAAATTCTCCAATACATGACACTTTATTACAAAATTTGCAGTGGCCACACGAAAAACATCCAACCACTGGAGCCCCTGTAAGAGTGGATTGAGTATATACTTTCGGGTTAGACCAAGACCTCTTATAATGACTCAAATAGGATCCAATGGTACGTCCCCTTCTAAAAGAAAATGAACATCTATCCCCAAGAACAGGTTGGTTACTTCTTATGGACGCAATACTCGAGGCTTTATGAAATTTGTTGATAGACATTGGAACGTTCTTTTGGCTGACAATAGATTGCACAGTGTTCTTGGGGATAGATGTTCATTTTCTGTTCATTAGCAGTCAGAATACACCTGATATTTTTGAGATTAATTTTTGGGCTAATTGCAGTTCTGGGTGGGTTATATATTTAGTGACCTGCACCTGTTCTGCGTTTTATGTGGGCCAGACATCTAGGGCATTCCGGCTTAGAATTGGTGAACACTTGAGTGACATCAAGAATAAGCGTAGTAATAATGCATTGTTCAAACACAGTTTAAAACACACCACAGCTAACTTTATGTTCTGTATTATTGACCACATTAAGGGTAAATGTCAGGATAAAATAAAATGGCATGAACTGTTAACTTCTAAAGAGAGGAAGTGGATAATTAAACTTGGGGCTATGTTTCCACCTGGTCTTAATGACCAATTGTGATTTGGCAATTATGATAGGCTGATCATGTAATGTGATTGGTCTTTTACTGATATTTATTCTGTTTGAAAGCTTTGTGAGCTGATGTTTGATATTAAAAATTTGTGTCACTGAGGAAGGCTCAGTTGAGCCGAAACCGGTCTGTATATTTGTTATCTGAGGGATTTTTCCCTCGGGTTTCATGTATTAAACTATTGTTGCTGATACCTACAGCTGCTGGCTTCTTTTGTGTGGATCTATATGTGTTTGTGCCGTGCAGTGGTCCTTCGTGCATCCTTATTTGGAGTTTCAAAATATGAAATAAACAATAGAGTTTAATTGAACACAGATTTTTGTGTTGGTATGCTGTGTATGCAGCAAGAATATTTGCTAAAATGTGTTACAATTTTGGAAAGAATGAAGAAAAAAATTAAAATGTGGATTTTTTTTCAATTCTCTTTTTCAAGACAGTTTGTTTGATAAATGGGACATTATTTGGAGTTGCTAGTTGTTTGGGAAGTATTTATATAATATCAGAGGAGGAGAAATGGAACTGGTGCAAGTGATTTTTTTTTTTTGCAATTAATGGGCATATAAATAAATTAAACCCTGTTTAAAGTCATATAGTATATAATAATATGCAGAATTATAGTTCTATTATAATGCATTCTGGGTTGCATTTTCTCATTGTGTATGCGCTAAGTATTTAATAACTATATAGAGGGTTGGGGAAATGATTTGCTAGAAAAAAGCACAAAAATTGGGAATTGTATTGATGTAAATTCAAAAATATTGACTCTTTTCACCAGCCAGAGTGTAGAAACTCATACTAAAAAAAATCTGAACTTGAAGACAGTTTCTTGATTTCAAACATTCGCGCAGTTAAGTGTTTTCGCATTAAAACATAGACTTGTCCACAAATGAAGTTCCAAAATGAAACCTTGTTTAAATCATACGAAAGTTCATATGGTGAGTTATAAAAGAGCCAATAAAATCCACCAGCTGTCAAAACATGCTGTATTACAAAATATGATATAAAAATGTTACTAAATGTAATCAATACCATGTACAGCAAAACCATATAAGGATAAAAAGAGAAAAACAAAGCCATGAGAAACAATATTGTTGTAGTGGTGAATGATTGTTCAAACTAATTAGTGGGTAGTGTCCTTGAAATGCATTTGATGTTTAAGTGCCACTTAGTCAGGAAGAGTAGCATTTACAGAAATACCTCACTAAAAGTATCACAGGCCTAAAGCAGATGCTGTATACTGACCGTCTAAAAAAACTCCAGCTATACTCTGTGGCATATCGTCTACTCAGAGGCGATCTCTGCTTAACATACAAGGCCATGTCAAACCCTGAGCTGTTGGACATGCTCCACTTAAAGAAATCCCAATCCCTCAGAGCCACACGCTCCAGGGATCTAAACCTTGTCATCACAATGAACAAAACATGCTGGAGGGATAGGTTCCTGACCCAGAGACTCCCCATACTCTGGAATAGACTGCCCATACATATCAAGCAGAGCACCTCTTTGGCCCTCTTCAAAAGGAACCTTGATGACTGGATGGGAGATAGGAAATTCACCCTGGAGATCATGTCAGTCGCCCTGCTCGACAGGGGCCTGGAGAAGTAAATATTGTGGGAAGAAATATCCAGGGAATTGTTATGGCTAGGCTTGCATAGGCCCTAGGGCCAATAGCCTAGTACCAACCTATGAACCTATGAACCTATACTCTAATCTGTCATTCATATGGAGTTTTATGAATCAGTAGCATATCTGAATATGATTGTAGATTATTTTTGATTAGACCCATTACTCCTACTACTATTGGAACTATCTGGGTATCCTTCTTCCATATTGCTCTCATTTATACCTGCAAATACTGGTATTTTATGATTTTAAGTCTCTCTCTGTTCATAAAATATTGTAATCAATGGGTGTTGCAATTTCAATGATCAGTGCTACTTCTGTCCTGTTTTCACGGACTACTATATCTGTTTTTCTAACATCTATTTTCTGAACTGTTGGTACAGGGTGATCGCATGTGATATAAAATTCATCATTCTCTATATTCATCATTCTCTATAACACTTTGTGGCTCATGTTTCTAATGCTTCTCACATACTTCAATATTGTAATGTTTGTACAATCCCCAGTGCAACAGTCTTCGCACATTAGTATGCCTTTCAGTATACAGGCCCTCTGCCATGAGTGCATCATACCTAGTAACAAGATGTGTACCTGTTTCTAGTTCTGTTTTAAAAAAACTGTATTTATCTGTTTCTCCCACATGTACAATGGACTTTGTAAATTAACATGTAAGTTGTCCACTTTCCAGGGCCCCCATTCATCTTTTGGTATGAATTCACATCCATCTCCTTAACCATTCAATTGTAAAATCCTGATTTCATGAGATTGTTCCAGGTGATCTCTGTACTTGCCATAATAGTTATGCTTTTCTACATTTTTTTTCTACTCGTGATCCTTCTCCTTATATTCTTTCTTTTTTTGTTTTTTTGGCACTTTCAGTTGCTGCCTGTTTTTTTGTTTTTTTTATTACTTCTGGTTTGATTTCCATTCTCACTTGACACGAAAATTCTTCTGCCAAACTAAGTAATTTTAGACTTCTTCTCCTTGTGTTTTAAAACTTTCACCATGTTCAGATCTGATGAGGTCAGCAGATATGTAGGCAGTCCCACAACTGCAGATCTGTACATGTAATCAATTTCAAGGAGGCACATACCTCCTTCAGAATGAGGAATATATAATATTGGTATACACTGATTTTTATATATCATTTTATAAGCATGAAGTGTTTTTCTTGTTTTCCTATCCAACTGATCCAGTACCTTTTCTGGCCAATCTATCACCTCAAAACTGTAAGTTACAACAGGAAAAGCAAATTGTTTAATAGCTTGGACTTTGTTCCTAGATGTCACAGCTGTTTTCAGCATTAGTTTTAATCTTATGAACTATTTCTTATTGAGTTTTGTTCACATTTCTTCATAGTTTATTGCTGATCCTTCTTCAGTTCCCAAATATTTATATACTTCTTCCTGCTCAAGTTCCATTATATCATATTCATGTCACAAATTGATATTTTCTTGGTGCTGCAGCTTTCCTACTTTAAAATGTTGCTTTTGCACATTTATCAAGAACAAACAACACTTTTACATAATCTGAGAAATTAAAACCACTTGCAGTTCTGCTTTTAACTCCTCATCTGATGAACTATACAGTTTTAAGTTGTTCACAAAAAGTAGATAAGAAGTCTTTAAGTTTGGTTGTTTACCATGGCCTAATTTGTAGACAGCTTAATGGTTTAAGGGCAAGACAAATCATTCTGAAATACCCCCTGCTTTGATTTTTTATCCCTGGGATAATAATTTGCCCTTTGTCATAGCTTAGCTGCAAAGTGGTTTGCCACTATTTCATGGTCATTGTAATGTGACTGATCAATATAAGGTGTATCATATACATTTGCAAACACTCCTTTATCCATGAATGTCTAAATCTGTCAAATGCTGCTTTGTAATCTGTCCGTGCCATACCTAGATTATTCCCCTTTCTACAATTCCACATTATGGTTTTATTTAGCACCAAATGATCCTTTGTTCCATATCACTTTCTTTTGTTACCATGATGTTACCTGTAGTAACTTCAGTAAACACTTCAGCAGGCTTAACTAGCAGCTAACCACTTTGCAACCAATGTTTGAAGTCTCAGATGTTCCAAAATAACTTTCCATGAAGATAAACAATAAAAATCCACAATTTATTAAAATAGGTCAAGTTCTTTCATCCCAAGAGGTATAGGGACTTCTTCAGAACAAATTATTAAAATAAAGGAAGTTTAAATAGGCTTCTTAATCACATTAGGTAATGGACACTAACTGATAAATAAAACCAATGAACCAAGAAAAGGCCTACAATTGTGAAGTTAAATTGCAAAACTTAAAATATAATAAATTGTAAACTATATTGTCATATTAAAATTCAGTTAAAAATATTGATTACAAATCTTTCTAAAATATGAGTTCTCCAGAATATATGGAAAGCAAACACTGTTTAAACATTGTTTAACTGTTTACCTGTGGCAACTTGGCATAGACCCTGATGGTGTTATGTGACTTGTGGTATGTGTCATAAGCTACTGATTGAGCACTATTACCTGTGGTAGCATGTTGCAGGTCTTAGTGTCATGTGACCTGTGGTATATTCTGACAAGCTTTGGTGCTTCCATGTGCCCTCTGGTATCTTGCCACAGTCCACTGATGCTGCCACATGATCCTGGTATTCCGGCCAAGAATTCCCCCAATCTTAAATGACTTTACGCCTCCCTCGGACACTCATTTATCCTATCATCACAGTCTCCTGATCTTGCCAGTTGACCCCAGGATTGACAACACTGGGCCCAAATGTGGTCAGCTGATCCAGAATGTCCTGCTACCATTGTTTGAGCATGCCACCTAATTCTTTTTAATTTGATAGTGTTCCATGATTCTGACACTTCGCCACAGTCATTTTTCCCTTTCATGATGAAAGATGTTTGTTTCATCATACGCAAGGATCAAAGTTTTCCACTTGGGAAATGTAGACATAGTGGTGTATAACTGCAATTCTACTTAGTGTTCTTACATTACAGTTGTCACGAGATTAAAAAGGATGGGTAGGCAGAGGGCATGCAATGTCATGTGGTGCTTTTGTAGCATAGCTTGCACTGGTTTCAGAGTTGCTGTAGGAATGTTGAACATTGTGTAATATTTTTAGTCTGTCAAAGATGGGCATCCAAGCTTGTTTGGCAGCACAGGAGAGAGGATCATGATTATCCTATCCCAGCTCCACAGGATAACGTCCATCTTCTTCCACCTTCACCACCCTGTTATTAGTACACGTGAGGTCATGGTGACATGCATCTGCTTCACATGCATGATGTCTCATTGTCTCTGTGCTGTCACTAGTTTCCACCAGACTCCATGTATAAAGTAAAGCCAGTCACTTTCTCCACTCCCTCAGAAAAAGTCAACTGCTTTTAAATAGATCAAACCTATGCTCCCTGGCTGGCGTCTAGGATACTGCGCCAGTAATGTAATTTTAATGTCAGCCCTGCAGGCAGAAATGATGATAGTATACATGGTATGTGTGTGTTGGTGGGTAAGATACTACTTCAACACAGAGGCTTCTCAAAACAGGCACTATTTTTCCTGTGAAAACAGGATTTCCACTTGTCTAATCTGGCATCCATTACATCTTCCTGAACACGGTACTGTCTTGGATGATGTGTCTCTTATGTATCTTATATACTTTTGCTGTACTTCAATGTCTTTGCCACATTACCACATATCAGCATTCTATCTCTTAACAACAACAACTATATGTTGAATTCCTCTTGTTTTCATCGCATAATCTGTAGTGTAGCACTTACAAGCTGATCCAGCCATCCACAGTTGGGATACATCTGTGATCAAAACAGGAAGATAGCATCTCATTTTAGTGCTGTCATTTCACTATATTCTTCCTGTATGTAGGGAATTAGACAAAAATAGAAGTTAGGCAGACAAGTGGATACATTAAATAGATAAATAGACAGATAAATATGCAGAGTACACTTTCTTTTTTAGTCTTTACTTCCCTTATTTAATCATATTTAGTCTTTTCTGCAGAAACAAACTCAGAGTCAGTTATGAACTAAGCATAAATAAGATGAACTTGTAACTGATAGTTTCTTTTACAACGAATCTGCAAACTTGTACAACTAATAATTTCAAAAAAGAAAAAAAACATAGCTGTCAGCTGCTGAGAATATTTTTCTCACAATGATCCATGTTTTTCGTAAGCAATTTGCCTAAAGATTTTGTTGTCCATATTAACCTCCATGCCATTTTCTCTAGTTTCTCAAGCCCACTCTGATGGTACTTTCAAAGGTATCGCCCTCACAGAAGGTGGGCTTTAACACAAACTACTGCACTGTGGGCACGCAAACAGAAGAATCATATAGCACTTATCTTTTTGAGTGCTAGAACTCAAGCGAGGCTTAGTGCTGAGTCATCTTCCTGATTTACTACACATCAGGGAGAAAATGAGCAATGCCATATGAAGTGTGGTCCTACCACTGAAGGAACTGATGATGCTTGTAAGTAATTTACAACACATCTACTAGTGCACCCTTTAACAGTGAACACTAACAGCGGCTTTCACTCAAGGAAGCTTAATATCCCATATGTACTGCATCCCACGCATTGTGATGAGCTAATGACTTCCTCACTTATTTATAAAGATATGCTGTGAATGCCAGATGAAAACAGAAGTACAAACCCACTTCAGCGAAAGTGCACTTTCACGAGTTCACCAAACTAAGCAATAACTAAAGAAAAACCCTGCAAACACACTTTCCCAGTTCACCGAAGCATGGTACAGTGGGATAAGGATATATACCCGTTTCCCCACTGCAGTGCGATCTCAGAGTTAATATATGTGTGTGTGTGTGTGTGTGTGTGTGTGTGTGTGTGTGTGTGTGTGTGTGTGTGTGTGTGTGTGTGTGTGTGTAGGTGGGATGCAGGGTGGCTTGCCCTCCTGTAAAAGTGTGTTTTTAGTTTTTTTTCTGTTGCTGTTGTCCAGTTTGGTGAACCGGTGTTCCTGAAAGTGTACTTTCGGTTAAGTGCAGTTTTGCTGAAGTGGGTTTGTACTTCAGTTCTTCGGAAAAACATGTTTTCAATGAACAGAAGTCGACCCATATACACACATACATGCGCACACACACACACACACACACACACACACACACACACACACAGATATATATATATATATATATATATATATATATATATATATATATGTATATGTAGGGTCTGGGCTGCAACTACTAGATGAGAAAATACTAAACATTGCCCTGATAGTATACAGTGCACAAATGGCTCATACTATGTAGGAGCAAGAAAATGGCTGAAGAAAAGCACAGCTCTTTTGGGCACATTTCACAGAACTCCCATTTCTTAGGATCAGAAGTAATATTCAGGGAAAGGCAGCACCGAGTAAGTTATAGCTTATTAGTTCATTTAATTAGAGCCCCTTTAGCAAGGAGTCCATCTCTTGTAGGCAGTTCGAGAAGAATAAGCAATCCTGGTCTACCCAACGGGCACAAAGTCACCTGGATGTTTTATACAACCATAAGTTTCTTTCCCAGTCGAGTAAATTCCTTAAGCTCTTCCTTTAGCACCTCTTCAAGCCAAAAATCTTATGGGAGTTTCAGCAATGAGTTTTACTTTATTTTTTTAAATCTAACAATGAGTTTTGCTTTATTTTTTTAAATTAATTAATTTAATTAATTAGTCAGGGTTTAGTTTAATTTAGTTTAATTAATTTAATCAATTGTGTAATATATTGTTTTATTTGTTTCATCCATTATACAGTTTACTATTTTTGTATTTTAATATTTATCAGGGGGTCACCCCATGTATTTTTTCAGTATTTTTTCAGCATTTTTTCAAATATTTCATATACTGTTCAACAGACATGTTTACACAAATATATTTTACATGTATATATTTTAGCATATAAATATTTTTATCATTATTATGATTGGCATATATTGTACATATTTCGTATGGCTGCCACTCTAGAATATATATTTTTATATATTTCAGTGAAGAATTAGATGGCATTACATACTGATTTGTTTTTAATTATGTAGATTCGTTTTGATAGCACAGTTAGTTTATTCATTTGTATATTTTGTGATTTTTCGTCAGCATATATTTTGTTCCTCAGTTCAACTGGGCTTTGCAAACAAATCAAATCACACATTCTCAGAGTGTTTATGCAGAATGATGTATGTATTTCATCTTTAAAAATGGTCATTGTTTGATAACTGATTTAATTGATTAATTACATCTTAGGGCGGGTTTCTTAGATTAATTGTCCTATATAAGAGTCATGATGCTATGCCACGATGTTCTGATGAAGACAGATTTCTTCTGTAGAAAGCGCTCAACCTATTTTATGTTAATAAACTAAGTGTTTCCAGCACAGAATCCTGGTTCCTGGCGTTTCTTGTCACCGTTTGGTGTGCTTGCAAATTCGTTGTATCGCTGGAACATCCTTTTTTACTACGTTATTTTTTTAAATCTAGGAATGAGTTTTACTTTATTTTTTTTTTTAATTTAGGAATGAGTTCTGCTTTATTGTTTTTTTCTCTTTAATCCAAGAATGATAATGGACTATTTATTTTCTGTCTGTCAGGATTGTTTTAAAGTCCAGTTGCTGAAGGTTGCCCTAGGAATCCATACTGCCAGGTATTTCAATTTGAATCTGCTCTCTCAAAACCCATGCAAACACCTGATCACCCTAGTATATCTGTTCCCAGCTGTAGTGTAACCATCCTTCATTATTTATTGTAAAACAATAATTCCCCATGTATTTCTGATATGGATCTCAGAAGTGGGATTCTTGCTTCTGTGACTGCTATGCAAAGAAAGTCATCTACATTAAAATGTTGTCTTCTGAATACATTCTACACAAACTGCCCTTAACCATAGGTATCCTATTTGTTTACCATTGATTCCATATATATGTAAAAGAAAAAAGGATTGGAGAAAGGATTTTGTTTATTTTTTAGCTGGTAAGGTGAGCTACTTCAAAGACACTTTGTAGCCATGGCTTGGGCACTTTACAGTTTAGTTTATTAATTCCATAATATTAAGGTGTAGCATGTGACTAGATAATTAAATAAACATTAGTGAATGTCAATAGTTGGTTATATGGCACAATTAGGAATTCCCACAACTAATTATACACGTTGCAAATATATTGGTAACATTAAACCTATCTGCTTATTTACTGTTATGTTGCATTGTAGTGGATAAATGAACAAGTGCGATACAGAATTGCAAGGATACAGTTCTTTGAGTTACTACTTCAGGGAGACATTCTTGTCTTTTACCTGATTCTATTGTTCAGGTAGTTTGATAATATCCTCTTAACATATATTCACACCACTGATATCCTATACAACGATCCCATTGGTAAATGCAATCCACTGCTTTCCTGATCTATACATTTTGCAAAAGTATCCAAAGGTTAGGCACTTCTAATTTACTCTATCAAAAGCTTTCTCCATATCTGTGAAGATTATATTCATGTATAATATTCTGCTCTAGTGTTTGAAATCTAGGAGAACATGCAAAGTAACTCTCTGGAATAAAATAAGCTTGGTGTCCAGCTGTTAGCTGAAAAGTTTACTGAAATAGAAATGGCTATAAGAGATAGAATTTATTATCTTCCTATGATTCTATAGTTATATCTATTTATCTGTCTGTCTACATATATATATATATATATATATATATATATATATATATATATATATATATATATATATATATATATATATACACACACACACACACACACATATATATATATATATATATATATATATATATATATATATCATCCCTTAATTTCATTGATTGATGTTAAAATCAATGCAATTTGATGGACTATACAGATGGTAGACTGGTATGCAAGACTGAACAATCCCTCGGGTCTGGAAATATGCCCTTCCCCTGGCATTGTGAGATCTTGGAGTTAGTATATGCAATTAGCAGGGGGTGTGGGGATAGTCCTGTGTGCATGGGAAGTAATGTTAATGTTTGCTTTGTCGATCTTTTGCTGTTGACATAACATCGACATTTGAGTATTTTTATTTAATTAGCTAGATATATATATATATATATATACACACACACACACACACACACACACACACACACACACACACACACATATATATATATATATATATATATATATATATATATACACACACACACACACACACACACACACACACATATATATATATATATATATATATATATATATATACACACACACACACATATATATATATATATATATATATATATATATATATATATATATATATATATAAAAGTAGATAGCTAGATAGATAAAGATGTCCTAAGAAAGAACAAAAACCTGAATGGCTTTTGTAAAGTATTCTGTTCTCACATTCTCTGGACAGTGAGGCAAGCTCTTGTTTTTACCATTTCTTTCAGTCTCGCTCTGTAAAGCTCCATTTGCACTCATAAAGTACTTACTTTGGCTTACTTCAGGATGTTATACTTTACTGTGGTGGGGGAATGACAGAACAGTTCAGGCTATATTATGCTGAGCTGATCATTTCTCATTTCAAGCAGCAGTGACTGCTGTTTTAGTGACATTTACTCCTTCTCTGTGAAATCTTTGATTGTGCGGTGCGTACTCTGTGAAATCTTTGATTTTGTGGTGCATACTCTGTGAAATGTTTGATTGTGTGGTGCGTACGTTTATTTGTTTTATGTACATTACCTTTACTGGCTGCTGTTGAAAACATGCTACATCTTCCTGAGCACATCTAATTATTAAATCGCTCGTTAATGAACATGGAGTGAACTAATGCCAGGGCTGTTTACCCTTTTTAAAATGTGTATTTATGAATGTAGAAGGCTTATGGCTTTGAAGAATTAATATTCCACTAATGTTTGTAATTGTTTTAAGGTGCATAGATATGACTGAGGGGCGAATTATTGTTTTCTTGAGAAAGAGTCTGTTGAAAGACAAAGCTTAGCAATAAATGTTACTTCATACACAAGGAATACTTGCCTGTTTTTTTGTTTTTGTTATTAATTTTTTTCAATAAGGGAACACTCACTATCAAAACAAGTCTGGGATTGTTTTCTAGAAAAGTTATTTACTGGGGACTTTGTAGATTTCATGAAGATATAATGCAGCTCCTGCAGTAGAAAAAAATAATAAAAAGCTCTTCTGTATGCACGATAATCTGTGATTGTTAAGAAACGTTTATCCAGGGTGAATTGCATACCCCAAACCACTTCCACATGTTAATGTCGTAAGGCCTCAGCATGCCCTTGCCTTGCTTCATGCTTTTTCTGAAGGAAGCTGTGAGAATCAGCCACATCAAACAGAAACCCTGACAGATATATGAGCCACCAGAAACGGGATGCTGGCAGGCCAGGCTGCCCTGACACTTTCTGAAAAGAGATATCAGAGCAAGGCACTGTTGTGAGGCCTCTTGTGTGAGGTGTGTAAAATCAAGATTTGGCAGATTAAAGCTCTACACCTGACAAAAGGCATCATTTCTGTCCACATCTATGACAGTATCTGCAGGGGACTTTACTTTTCACACTTGATAGCTTACATTTTGAGAAATTCTATACTCCCAGATGTACAGACATTTGGGGTCATAGCAATTCATTATCAGTATCCTGACACCCACTGGTTAGAGGAGACTAAATGATAAGAAAAGGTGCCATGGGTTACCATGCATGCCACATGACACTGGGTATTGTACATACTACATGTCCATAAGAGGCTATTTACAGTTTTAACTACTGCTTTATCATGTCAAACTCATAAGATCCAGTAATTTCAGAAGCCATATAGCTGTACCAGAGAAAAGCAGTGTCAAGTGTCAGGCAGCAAACATAATCAGGCTTTGGTATGTACAAATGTGGATGCTGTACGTATTGCAGAAGGTCCATTTATTAATATATTAAGCTATCCCAGCACTGTAAAAGTACCTGGACATGCTACCTATGAAACAAAAGTGGTGGTATATGTTTGTCTATGTAGTGGATGTTCTAGTTTGTATGTAGGAATGACTACTAGATTGTTATATGAAAGGATGAGAGAGCATTATTATAATATCAAAAACAGAGATAAGAAAAGCACTTTATATAGGCACACAGTTGAGTGCGGCACATATAAAAAAATATTTTTTCAGTCTTAGAAATAGTTAAGCTAGATACAAGGGGAGGTGAATTTAAGAATTTTTTTAGAACAAAGAGAAACCTGTTAGCAGATACAGCTTCAGGCAGATAAAACACAAGGACTGAATGAAGTTATTAATATTGAATGTTTTTTTTTTGAAATATAGGAAGTTGTATGTAAATAAATAATGTTTTTTATAGGTGTAATAGTTTAAATTTTACTGAAGCACTTTAAATGGAAATTGGTTAATGGTGTGATGTAATGAATTGTTAATGAGTATGTATATATAAGTATGGAAGTTTTTAAGTGCTGTTTTTAGTTCTGAAGAAGTCGCAAGATGAAAGCGGTGAAAATAAAGTATACGTTAAAGAAGTCTGTTTATTGTTTCATTCCTTGTGCCATCACCAGTATTTTTTTTTTTGTTTACTTTTATAATCAGGATTTTATATTTTAAAACAACCACTGAGGATCATCTTTACAATATGAAAAAGTTTTCTTAGTTTATTCTTACATAAAGAAGTGTTGGTATCACAACAGACACTCTCCTGCAGGAAGAGTAACATATGAAATATTTATACTAAGTTTAGAATTATACTGCATCCAGCACGGGGTGCATATCCTCATTATAAAGGAGCACACATCACACGTGGCATTACTAGGTACACCGGCTCCTTTTCATGGCATAGAACTATAACAGACTTAGATGATCTGTTACTCAGAAAATGATATATCTGATCCCCAGCTCCCCGAGTTATGCAGTTCCAAACACTTTTGCATATACACACACACACTGTATTGCAAGTAATGCAAGCATGGTTTATCACCTTTATATGTCTTTTCTTTATCCCCACACAAGTAACTATGGATATATTCTAAGTAAAGGAAGTCTGGGTACTTGAAGAGCCCTGCATAAATCCTTTTTTCCCTCAATGGCACCCATAGTTTTGATGGGTCCCTTTGTTAACATGATTAATTCATCTCTTTTTGCAGTCAGTGGCATATGTATAACTTTTTGTCAGTGACCGTTCAGTCTCCTAAAGGTTCTGGATTTTGCTTGTATAAAGAAGAGAAAGGACTATAGTTCAGATGACTTTCAATTCCTCAAAATGTTCTTTGGATACATTTATAATATTTTGTATGTATTTTTCATTTTCCTTACCCTGTAGTTATAAAAACAGTGTCCAAAATGTAAGATTATTATAGGAAAGTTTTGACAGTTTTGTCTGCAATAAGATATACAGGAACAGTCAAGCCATTTGGGAAAAGACAAATCATTTTCTGGAATTTATTTAGCTACATTTTTATCAATTTTCATTGTTTGTATTAAATGTAAGAGTTCCAGAAATATTTATGCAGAGGACATAACACGAATACTATGATCAGTTTACCAGTCATAAACAATTTATCATACCACAGCTGCCTCACTTACACCAAATGGTGAATTACAATTATAGTAGTAGTAATAATAATAATAGTAATAATAATAATAGTAATAATAATAATAACAATAATAATAACAATAATAACAATAACAATAATACTAGCAATAATAATAATACCAACAATAACAATAATAATAATAACTATAATAATAATACCGACAATAATAATAATAATAATAACTATAATAATAATAATAATAATAATAATAATAATAACAATAATAATGCCAGTGCTACAATCAGAAAAGACTGAGTTATAATGTTGCTGGATATCAAATATTTTAATATAAATGCTATTAAAATATGTACTATATTTAGAAGGCAGCCTCTTATGTTTTTATTGGTGAATTTTCCATTCACATTGTATCAGGACACTAGTTGGTAACTGTCAGTTAGATATATAATCCATCAAAATGGCATTACCACACTGTGTGTGTGTGTGTGTGGGTGTGGGTATGTTGCACTATGTTTTCATGTGAGCTTATTTAATATGTAGAGAAATTGGCAGATTAGGCTTGTGGACTGAACGCAGTACTAGAACAACTGAAATCTGCATAGAGTTTGTTTATTTAACTTAGTAATTTCAATGTGTCTAAGAAAGCACATATATTTTCAGTCCATATAAACAAGTAATTCAAACATGATATGGCCTAAACTGCTCTATGCCACACTGCCACTATATTTGATTAATGGCATCTATAGTCATAAAAAGGTTCACCTAATAATGAGGTCCTTTTGAGATGTGGTGACAGTTTCAATCATTCAGAAAAGTGGTGGCAACAAGGTGACTTTATTCTGACAGATTTTACCTCGCAGCTGCAGTGTCTGGGGATTCAGTACTGTTCTCTGGCCATTGTCTGTGCAATGCTTGTATGTTGACTTTGTGTCCTTGTAAGTTTCCGAGTGGTACATGATTGCATGTCTACTTTGTATCCTTGTAAGTTTTCTTCTGGTATATGATTGGATATTTACTTTATATGCTTGTGAGTTCTCTGTTGGTACACAATTCTATGTTTACTTTGTATGCTTGTGAGTTCTCTACTGGTACACGATTACATGTTTATTTTGTATCCTTCTCAGTTTTCTCCAGGTACATGATTGCACGTTTACTTTGTATGCTTGTGAATTTTGTCCTGGTACATGATTGCATGTTTACTTTGTATCCTTGTGAGTTTTCTTCCAGTACATGATTGCATGTTTACTTTGTATCCTTGGGAGTTCTCTCCTAGTACATGATTGCATATTTACCTTGTATCCTTGTGAGATTTTGTCTAGTATACAATTGCTTGCTTACTTTGTAGCCTTGTTAGTTTTCTCCCAGTGCATGATTTCATGCATATTTTGTATCCTTGTGAGTTTTCTCCTGGTACATGATTGCATGCTTAATTTATATCTTTGTGAGTTTTCTCCTGGTACATGATTGCATGTTTACTTTGTATCCTTGTGAGTTTTCTCCCAGTATAAGATTATGTGTTTACTGTGTATCCTTGTGAGTGTTCTCCTGGTACATGATTGCATGCTTAATTTATATCTTTGTGAGTTTTCTCCTGGTACATGATTGCATGTTTACTGTGTATCCTTGTGAGTGTTCCCCTGGTACATGATTGCATGTTTACTTTGTATCCTTGTGAGTTTTCTCCCAGTATAAGATTATGTGTTTACTGTGTATCCTTGTGAGTGTTCTCCTGGTACATGATTGCATGTTTACTGTGTATCCTTGTGAGTTTTCTCCCAGTATAAGATTATGTGTTTACTTTGTATGCTTGTGAGTTTTCTCCTGGTACATGACTACATACTTACTTTATATCTTTATGAGTTTTGTTGTGGTATATGATTGCATGCTTACTTCATATTCTTGTGAGTTTTCATCTGGTATAGGGTTGCATGTTTATTTTGTATCCTTCTGAGTTTTCTCCCAGTGCTCTGTTTTCCTCCCATGACCCAAAACAATCTGATGAACTGGCTAATTTTACTTGTCAATATCCTTGCCATTATGACCCCATGAGACCTAAGAAAACCAGACAATTTTACTTATCTAATTATACAGCAATTCAAATGAAAAATGTAGCCATATCTCTTTTATATGGTGCTTGTTATTAAAATGCTCATGATGTCAGTAGTTTATACAGAAAACCAAAGAAGTAAATATTAATATACTTTACATATAAAACATTCATTCTCTGTCTACCTGCTTGTTCTAGTTCACTGTCCTGAAGGAGCCAAAGCCTATGTCAGTATTTGGTGAAGAGTACTGAAACTAATGCCATCACACACACACACACACACACACACACACACACACACACACACACACACACACACACACACACACACACACACAAAATCTACATGCAATTTGGAGGATTACCATTTCCTTAACTGTGGTACAGCTGTGCACGCCCTAGTTAGGGTATGATGGGAAGGATAAATACTCACTATGGTACAACTATGGTGTTCTGTACTTGAAAAAGAAAAGAAGGGAAGACCAGGCCCTTAGAGAGATACAGCTTTGTGCTTGGTGTTTGTGCAAGGGATGGAAGGATGTTGATGTTCTTTTTGTAATGTGGGGAAACCTGAAGCATGATGGAGAAAATAACTGAACTGCTCAAATATTTCTGCTCCATATTGTGGGGTTCTAGTCACCTCCAAAAACTATGCTTGTTGCATTATGATGGGCTGAAGGTATGTTCTCTGTGCAATCATCTCTGTCATTAAGTGGCAGTATACCCCAGATTCCAAGGGATTTTTTTCAAGATTAAGCAATAATCTGGTCTCAAACAAAAAAATCACTACCTGCAAGATCAATCAGCCACC
The DNA here is from genome assembly GCF_019279795.1 of Protopterus annectens. Taxonomy (NCBI): domain Eukaryota; kingdom Metazoa; phylum Chordata; order Ceratodontiformes; family Protopteridae; genus Protopterus; species Protopterus annectens. Next base: position 1,310,485,350 of record NC_056741.1, on the reverse strand, counting down.
AGCAAACAATTGAATTCCTGCATTCCAGACACCTGAATTTTGAATAAGATCCAGACTTTGGAAGAAAAGAGGATGGCAAAGCTGCATGCTTTCTAGCTTGTTCTCTTTCTGTGGGTTGTGGTACAGTAGACAAGTAACTAGAACTTAGCTGCTTTGCAGTATTTGTCACCAAAAAATGGAGGGAAAGAGGCAGATGTCTAACATGCTGCAATTCTGCCACTGTCAAAGTCAATGTGGATTCAAATATCAAAAGGAAACTTGTAATACTTGAATAGGATGTACAACAACCTTTCCTGCTCTCCTTCTCTAAAGAACTCTGCACTAAATGCTAGATTCTCATCAGTGCCAGTTCTGTGTAGTTCAGCACAGAACCTTGGAAAGATGTTCACCATTAGGAGCAAGCCAAATGTGGGATTCTGCCAAGACATGTCTGAAGATAAGAGAGAGGGCTTTTAGGAGCAAGAAGGTGATATCATCGTCAAGTCTGGTATGTGTGCAAAGAAGATACAAGTGAGACCATAATTCAGCGAGACGCACGAGTGCTCACTATTTGAAAAAAGGATGATGGGACCAAAGACTCACTATGGTACAACTACGGTGTTCTGTGCTTGAAAAAGAAGAGATGGGAAGACCAGGCCCTTACACAAATGCAGCTTGTGCTTGTGCAGTGGGGGTGGTAAGATGATGAGCTAACCAAACAGGTGCAGCCATATACTCTGAACATAGCAAATGGATGACGGGAATACCTGCCCCCTAGAGACACGCACCCATAAGGTCTATGTTTGTAGCACATATACTATGAAAGTTGCAAAGAGATGACATGCACTGCAAGCCTCAGTGTAGGAACTTCAGTTGGTCACACTGCTAGGAAATAAGACAAGTGATGTTGCACACATGTAAGCCCATATTTCAGCTTCAAGCTGTAGGAATGGCCAGGTAGCCCTGGTCAGGCTCAAGCTGTCTCACAGCCCCTGTGCCAGTCATGACTTTATTTCACCCCTTGTAAAGGAAATAAACAAATCATGGCGGGAAGTGCCTGTGAAGGCAAAAGTGTCTTTAGTGTCTAAGATCTTTATCTTATAGTACTAGGGTCTGGGATTCAATCCTGACCTCTGATCAGTGTCACTATAGCGTTTACATGTCTCTTCCATGTTTGTGAGGGTTTTTCCATTCACAAAATAATGGTAGCTAACTGGCTACTTCAAAATGTCCATATATACTGCACTTACCTTTGCCCTTGTGACCCAATATGTAGCTGATTAAGGTACTAGAATGACCATCCCACTTACTTGGTTACAAAATACAATATAGTCAACCCAGATCAGAAGGACATGGATAAAAACAATTAATCAAAACTTTAAAATAAATAATTATTTGCTGCTATGAAAATGAGTGCTGGTTAGCCACTTATTATCAAAATTACATAATGGAGGTTAAGTTAACTCTTGATAATAAACTAAACTGTGTAGTGTTACTTCTGATTCCAGTACTATCCATTTTCAAATTTCAGGCTGATTATTTCCTTGGTTTCAGTTGAAAAGTGGACACCTCTAGTGAGCCCAGAATGACAACCTTGCAAAGAAGCTGATAAATAAATACCTCATGCGTCTAAGTGCATTATTTAATCAGAATTTAACTTCCAAAGTACTCTTTAAAACTGACAGTTGTACCCTGTAAGTTATGACTGGTTAAAAACTGAAATGTGACAACTGAGACAGGTGTTAGAGTGTATTGTTAGATGGATTATGACTTTTAAATGAAATTATAAACTCTATTCCCTATCAAAGTTTCACTCGGATAGGATACTACAGTTGACAGTATGCTATACTGAAGGTTTTTTCCCCTAAAAATGAAAAATAAATATATGCACTTTACCCCAAAACAAGTATGCATTTACCTCTCTTGATTAATCACCACTGCATCTGATGTAAACTTGGGAACATGGTGTCATGAACTAGCCACTCATATTGTTGTAGAAGGGGAAGTAATCATAGAATAAGGACAGCTGTGCTATCATAAGAGATATTAGTATGCAAGAAATATATTGCAGGAGTGGAACAAAGACCGCACATAAACTTAGGTCCACCATTTAAATGCGTGTCCGAATATAAAAAAAAAAAGCTTTAAAAAATTAAAGAAGATTACCAATTAAAGAATGAGTTGGTAATTTTACTTGAAATGTTATATGATCATCTATGTGCTTCCTGTCCCTCTTTGTTAAGACTGGTTTACTATCATTAAGTTAACTCACAGGCAGTCAAGTCTTCATATGATTGACACAGTTCCATGAAAATCAGAAAGCAGAATTCTGGTATACCCAATGAAAACACTGAACCTTGAAACTCCCTACTGCTCTGGACCCAGGAACAAGCATTACCATGGTTCCAAAAGAGGGCAAGGTTGGAGAGTCAGTGTTCAACCTTCCAACGTTCGCTATGTGGGATTCACACAGGTGGACTTGACCGCCTGTGAGTCAACTTAATGATAGTAAACTGTTAAGACTATCTCTGTATCATGAACACAGAAAATCAGTATCAACATAAAAATCTCATTTAATGTGTGATGTAATTACAATCTTTGTTTTATAAATGACTGACCATGTAACCAATCACTGAGCGCCGTAAACAGATTAGTCATAAGCTAGACCACTGCTGATTGGACTGCCTTCATTCTTGAGTTGGGTATCTTTGGTCTTCTTTTTACATTCTCTATCACTGCATTGCCTAGTATCAGTTACTTGTGAACACAGTTTCTGTCTTAATGGTTTTGCTGTCTCCTCTTCCATATGTTACCTTCATTTAGTATGTATTGTGAATTAAGAAATACTGAATAGTTGGATTGTCACTAATGACAGGACAAGTACTTCTGCCATAGTTCTGCATCTCAAATCTTTATCAGAATATGAAATATTTGCATAAATAGCCATTTGGTTGAATTCCAAATGCCTGTATCAAAATGGTTGAAAGTCCATCTGGTTATATTCCAGATGACTGAACAACTGTACAGTAAAAAACACTAATGAGAAAAAGATTTATATATATATATATATATATATATATTTTTTTTTTTTTTTTTTTTTTTTGCAGAATGGCAAACCTCCCCTCACCCTACCCTCCCTACACCCCCTTACTTAAGCGTACCAATTTATTTAAACATACTAATTCCATAGGCACACAACTGTGGAAAGCCACACACAGGGAATCAATGTTGATGCATGAAGAGAAACACAAATCACCAGGAAAAACATCATATATTTATATTTCTCTGTTGAAGAACGTTGTATAACTGTGCCACATTTGAATACATGGACTATCAACTAAAATGACATTCAAGTATCTGGATTTAATCATCTGGCATTCAACTAAATGTTATGCTTTATTTTAATAACATGTAAGTAAAATAGTGTTTATGCAAATTATTTCAAAGGACAGTGTTGCTTTACTTGTAAGTAAAAACACATGACAAATTTCAGAGTAGGTATTTGTGACAATAACACACTCTGCAAGGTTTTATGTCTTCTGGATATATTTTAGCTTTAGTCTTTAGAAAAAGAAGAGCACAGCAAATAGACCCTGTAACTGCATAACTTTTAGAAAGATGATAAAACCACTGTATGCATGTTCAGAAATAGTCCATTTCAGAATTTGTGCAGTTGGTGATTACCAGATGTTTTAATACTAGATATATGTTGGAAGGAAATTTTATCTAGAGATATAAATCTGGATTACATTGTTTATACTGCTTCCATGCATATTAGCTGCATCAATAAAGTTTATAAATAAAATGACTTCATTTATGTGATATTTGTTAACTGGGTCTTAGAAGAAAAGAACCTACAGAAAGGAACTATTTTGGGTAAGACTGTTTTGCAAGGTGGGGTTAACGATTTTTGCAGTTTGAAAGCAAATTCCAAATACAGTTTTCTTACATTTCTGTGTTGATAGTTTGGCTGTGTGTGTGTGTGTGTGTGTGTGTGTGTGTGTGTGTGTGTGTGTGTGTGTGTGTGTGTGTGTGTGTGTGTGTGTGTGTGTGCATGTGCGTGTGCACATGTGTGTGTGTGTGTGTGTGTGTGTGTGTGTGTGTGTGTGTGTGTGTGTGTGTGTGTGTGTGTGTGTATGTGCATGTGTGCGTGTGCACATGTGTGCGTGTGTGCTTGTGTGTGCGTGTGTGTGTGTGTGTGTGTGTGTGTGTGTGTGTGTGTGTGTGTGTGTGTGTGTGTGTGTGTGTGTGTGTGTGTGTGTGTATTGTCTGTGATTTCCATTTGTACATCTGTGTTTCTAGCAATGTGTGTGAGTCAGTCCTGTGATCCTATCCAAAGCCAGTGTAGTGGGGAAATGCCTCTTTCTGACTAGCAGCAGTAGCCTTTGAACTATGTTAAACAGGAATTCCTGGGGGTATGACGTCCAGTGAAGGAGGGGTGCATTCCCCCAAGTAAAATGGCTGCAGTTTTGTTTTTCATTTCATTTCATTTTTATTGTAAATGCCATTTTAACCAAAATGAATATGGTGAAATGGCATTCACTCATGTCTGCTTGACCATTCCTGCTGCCAAATCCCAAAAATGATTAGAGGAAGTAATTGGGAGTCATGTGATATCACAGAAATAATATGATGATATAAGGATGACCGATGCCTTTGCCTTAATATTATCACATGTGCATACAAAACACGATGAGTTTGTCAGTGTCAATAGTTTAGTAGACAGTTTACTCACCTTTGAAGCCGTGGGAACAGAAGGTTGTACATTATATTCTTACACTAGGTATCTGTATCCATTTCAATTCAAACAAAAAAAAAATCAGCAAATCAATATATAAACTTTTTAATCACATTCCATCAATATGTCAGTTTTCATGTTATCAACTAAGAAATAGTAGCAAATATATATGTGTGTGTGTGTGTGTGTGTGTGTGTGTGTGTGTGTGTGTGTGTGTGTGTGTGTGTGTGTGTGTGTGTGTGGCTTCAAATTATGCAAGGTAGTTTTTCACAGATTAAAATATATAATGAAAATTATATATAATTAATGTGCAAATGCTATCCAGCTTCTCTCATTAATTTTGCTGTGTTCCTCTTCCTGTCATAAAGTGACACATTACATGTCTCATCATGCATTTTCCAAAGTATACACATAGCTGTATCATTTGGTTGTCTTTCAATATCTCCTTCTTATTAATGACCATAACACTACATTTATTTTGCCATTTTAGCAACCCTTGTATCCCTATCTTCACTTCTAGGTTATACCAAACTGTCTTCATTCTGTCATTCTAAACCAATCAGTAGTTTTTTTCAGATTTATTATGTTTTTCATTATCATACATTCCTTTCACACTTTATATTTCATTAAGCTTTTCACAGGAATTTTTAAATGAGACAGTCTTCAGAAAAAAAGCCCATTTCCCTTCTTTGCTAACTTTCTTCCGAGTTTTCTTAATAACCATCTGTTTTTCTACGTTTACTAAATACTGCTCATTCTTTGTATGACATCTGTTAACTATACTCTCATACCACCTTTTCCTGTCAACAGAACTTTCTTTCCACTTCATTTTCTACATTTCCATTTTGCCTTTATTAATTCTGTCATATTTTCAGGAAATTCATTTTTCCTCCATCAGTTTCATTACAAATTAAGCACATGCCTAGTAGAACTAAACCTGTCAAACATTCATAAAAAGTATGTTTCTGCTTGATTTAGAAATACTGAAGAATCTTATATAAAGTGAAAGGAAAGTTCTGCATGTTTATTACTATTCAAAAATATATCTTAATTAACACACATTACAGAAAATGAAAATGCATACAGATACAGTGGAAATGAGTCTGCTAGCATTCCAATGATTGTTTTAAATACATGTACAAAAGAGGGATTTATCTTAAAACTATCACAGAATTTTTTTTTAAATATCTGTTTTTTTCATTGTAGCAAATGTATTTTTTGACACTTGGTAACCGGTTTGGGGATCTGGTCCTTGAACCCTTTATCGTTACGACCTAAGCCATGGGTATTTACACAGATTATGATAGATGCAGGCATAACAACAGACTAACAGAATATAGTAACAGATGACATGTATAGTAAATGTATGCTTACTATGATTTTGAATTTATGTTGACATTAATGCCCGTGGTGATTAATGTACAAGCTAAACATATTCATAGTATTCTATTCCAACTACACATACTTGCAAATTTGATCATTTACAGTTCATGCTAGAAATTCCTCTCATTGAGGATCCTCTTTATTTCTGTGTAGATATGGAAAGAAAACACATACTGAGAGATATCCATTGATACAAAGTATAATTATCAAGTAAGGTTTTGACATGCATAAGAAACAGCACTGTCAGAAGTCTGAGTCCATATATTTAGCCACTGGCTTGGGATAACCAGAGAAGGACTGCACACGAACTGTACAAGTAATTGGATGACTGCTGTGTGTGTGTGGACTCACAGCTAAGAGGATATGCCTTGCATATTGCCTTTGTATCCCTGCACCATACATTACTGTTAATTAGTGTTGCATTATGTGGTATGTGTCTATGAATCTCAGGCACTGTCAGTCCTGCAGGTGCATTGATATTCTACTCTTATGTGTAGATGTGCCTAGAGATTCAGGAAGAGCCCACTGTAGGCAGTATGACTTATGTACAATAGAGACTGTACACAAAATATAAAGCCTAAGAAAACTACCAAAGGAATGTAAGGCTAGGCTCCTTAAGCTCCTTATAAATAAATAGTCTGGTAAGTACCTATGAACCTATGACTGTTTCTGCAATTGTGAAAACTGAAATTCAAACATGTTAGCTGCAATGAAGAAAGATGTCATCATTACTTCTTAATTTGCATGTCTTTGAATGGTGTGGTGTTGCAGAATGGCATGTTGTTGCAGAAATGCTTTCTTGTAATATGTAGCTCTAGTTGCTCATACAGCATGGTAACACTGACAGCGCCCCCTTTATAGGTTCATAGGTAAGTACTAGAGTAGCTGCCCTTAGGGGCCACTTCCACTAAGTCTCCTCAGACCTAATAGCAAGCACTAATATACCCTGACACTGATTGCCCAGCAGGGCAAGGCTCTTTATTCACCCCTCACCAACCAAGCGACTAAGCAGCTCACCCTAATATTCAGGCATGACCAAAGGGCAACTTCAGGTGCACTCTCCAGTCCAGCTAGTGAATCTGGGTATCCTGAGGCAATGTTACAACTGCCTCATGTACACAGACAACCCTCTCCTCCTACCACAAAACACTAACATATGCGAGAGATGCAATTATACAGCCAAACTGGAAACTAAGCTGTCTCCACCCAAGACTGGAACAGACAGTCAAGAGGAGAAGGTTAACACTTGCACCACAACTCCAGATGCACACAGACCTACTAAAACAGCACTGGAAAAAAATACACATAAATACACAAAATCATACTCAGAAGCTCTAAATAAAAACCTGCAAAAGCATCAGAGACCTCCAAAGCAGACACCCAAACAACCTGCATCTCCCGTCACAAACCAGACAACACATAAAACACAAAATCAGTGTGCCGCACAATCACCACCCTTAAGGTGAAATAGCATGCCTAACACACTAGTAATAGGTGACTATAGTCAGGCACACTGATGTCCCACTCACTAGGCTAGACAAGCAGAAGGTTATTGTTAGCTGCCTGTCGGGAGTCAGAATCCACCACATAATGCAAGCACTCAGGTCACTCCACAACAAGTACAAATATGACACTGTCATTGTTCATGTTGGTGTGAATGACCTGAGACGTACCTCCCTGGACTACATGAAAAGAGACATGGAAGAGCTCTCTGATCATGTAGCCCAGGCTGGTATGACCCTGACCCTAAGTAGCATCCTGCTCTCACCAAGAATGATAATTCAGTATAAAGAAAAAATGATCAATTTCAACAATTGGCTAAGCTTCTCGTGTCATTCAAAGGGGATCCAGTCTCTGTCAGCCTGTGACAAAATGCTCGACAAGCTGCATTGCTTTGCAAGAGACGGCTTGCACCTGTCACTCCTAGGCTTTCGAATACTGGCCAAGGCTGTTGCTGCCCCCATAGTGCCTTTTTTAGGCAAGGCTCAAAAGTCAAACCCACCTCCATAAACAATTAACAAAAAACTGAGGGTTATGCTACGCAACGCCAGGAGTTTAAATCTCAAAATGCACACACTCGAAGCTCTCCTCAGTATGGAGAATGTTGACATCTGTGTAGTAACTGAAACCTGGTTCAAGGCTCCAGAGAGCACCACAGCACTACCGGGCTACAACTCTTACCACACGTTTCAGCCACAGAACACGGACCAAAACAAAAAAGGAGGGGGTGTATCCATATTCATCAAGGATACCTACAACTCCAGGTTAGTGGTACAGCATGATACCTCTGAGATCATCCATGTGCAACTAACATTGGGCAAATCTGCAATGCAAATTGTGGCCTGCTACAGATCACCCTCCATGACCCAGGACCACCAGCCCACCTTTCTGGAGACACTGGAAAACATGAAGGTCCTACCAAACACTCTGATATTGGGCGATTTCAATTACCCTACCATTCACTGGGAAAACTACTCGAGTACAAATTCCCAGGCCCAGTGCTTCCTGGAATTCATCAACTCAAATGCCATGGATCAGCTGCTAAACTCCCCTACCAGAGGTGAAAACATATTGGACCTGGTCATCACCAACATGGGCGACAGGTGTTCCACACCAGAGGTCAACCCGTCACTGGTTAGATCAGACCATAAACTAATCACTCTTGATGTCCACACCCCACCACCACCCCCAACTAAGGAAACCACAATAAAAAACTTTTCTAAAGCAAATTTCACCTTACTTAAGACAGAGGACAATGCTGCCCAAGATGCAGAAACCTTTACAGATGCACTCTATGAGCACCTACAAGGATGCATGGATCGTGTCATCCCTAGCAAAACCAAGACTCACTCCTCTAAGAGAAGGAAACCAGTTTGGTGGACCCCTGCAGTAAACAGGCTATACAATAAAAGGAGGAAACTAGTTCAGAAAAAAAGCAAATCCCAAGAAGGAAAGACATCCCTGATCAGTATCAGTAAGAAGCTGAGGTCCCTCATGAAATCATCCAAGGCTAACTTCGAAAGAAAAATAGCCAAGGATTCAAAAGATAACCACAAAGCCTTCTTTAGCTATGTTAAGAATCTAAGTGGCAACTCGCAGATATGCACTGAACTAGTGCAAAATAGCACAAAATATACTGAACCTACTGATATTGCCAACATCCTGGCAGATAGATTCGGTGCAAACTTCACCCCCCCTCTCTCCTCCAAAAGGGTCCACAACAATACTGGAAAAGTGTAGTGTCCCAAAAATCACAGACGCACAGATGAAAACAGCCCTTTCAAAAGCCAAAAACACAGCGTCAATGGGACCAGATGGTGTTCCAGGCTGCGTCTTGCATGAACTACAGAACGATCTAACCCCCATCTAAACATGCTGTTCAACGTCAGCCTCTCCACAGGCTACATGCCCATAGAATGGCGCACAGCAACGGTTATTCCTTTCCACAAAGGAGGAGTCACAACTGACCCTGGTAACTATTGCCCCATAAGCCTGACTAGCCTGGTCTGCAAGGCTATGGAGCGCATCATCATGGAACTCATTAACAAAGACATTGGGAACTCCAAACACTTGACCTGACCCAGTTCGGCTTTGTTAAGGGCAGATCATGCCTACTAAACCTGGTTGACTTCTTTGAAACAGCCACCAAGGCCATAGACGAGGGAAAGGTGGTTCACACAGCCTACCTTGACCTTGCCAAGGAGTTCGACACCATTCCCCACTCGGATATTACAGAAAAACTCACCAGCCTGAACATAAACCCTTACGTCATGAGATGGGTTACCAACTGGCTTACAGACAGAACTCACACGGTAAGAATAGTGGGCTCCAGATCTGACTCTAAACCAGTCACAAGTGGTGTCCTGCAAGGCTCTGTCCTGGGACCCCTACTGTTTGGCATATACTTCTCAGAAGTACAGGCAAACACAGGAGGACTATGGCTAACCAAGTTTGCCGATGACTGCAGACTCGGAGCCATAATTGACTCTCCAGCTGACACAGACATACTCCAAAAGGGCCTTACTGAGATGGAGACCTGGTGTCAAAGTCATGGCCTCAGGCTAAATGCCAAAAAACGCATAGTCATTCTGTTTGGGAAAAACAAAACACCCACAAATTACCACATATGTGACAGCCCCCTTAATACAGAAGAGGTAAAAAGAGATCTGGGGACCCAGGTAGAAAGTAATTTCTCCTTTGACAATCATAGTTAGGAAATCCTTCTATGTGGCCCATCTAATTACTAAAGGGTTTGCATCTAGAAATAAAGAGGTTATAGTGCCCCACTACTTGTCACTCATTAGATCCATCATAGAGTACAATGCCCCATTTGGGATGTACCTCACAAGACACTTCCAACAGCTGGAAAGACCACAAAAGTACCTCACCAAGAGGATTACTGGCCTCAAACATATGTCATATGTAGCCCGACTGAAAAAACTCAGGCTGTACTCAGTGGCATATCGCTTACTCAGAGGTGATCTCTGCCTGACTTACAAAGTCATGTCCAACTCAGAATTGATGAACATGCTCCACCTAAAGAAATCCAAGACACTGTAAGCCATGTGCTCTAGTGAGCTAAACCTCACCACAACAATAAATAGAACATGCTGGAGGGATAGATTCCTATCACAGAGACTCCCCATGCTTTGGAACAAAATTCCAAATTACATCAGGCAGAGCCCCTCACTAACACTCTTCAAGAGAAACCTTGACGAGTGGATGGGTAGCAGAAAATACACCCCTGGGATCACTTCATTGGCTCTGCTTGACAGAGGATCAGTTAATTAATCAATGGAGCAGCGAAAGCCAACACACTCTGGCTAGGCTTATAAATGCCCTCGGTCAGATAGGCTAGTACCTACCTACCTATGAACCTATGATATCCAAATATGAATCATTTAAAATTATGTCGTGCCATTTCTGACCATAAGGCACTATTTTTCAAAATTAATATAAATAAAACACTGTAGAACCTCAAAGCACAACACAACACAGCCACTGCAGAGTCCAAAAAACTTTATTTCACAAGGTTCACTAGCAAGGCTGGGTGGGATTTGATGCATTGTTCTGAGGAAGTCCCTGCAGTGGGGAAGAAAGCGCGAATCCTTGTGAAATAAAGTTTTTTGGACTCTGCAGTGGCTGTGTCGTGCTGTGCTTTGACGTTCTACAGTTTGTTTAGCAGGTGGTCGAGAATAAATAAATCACTCACTTTTTGACATATTCCTTCTTTAAAAAAACATAATGACCTTAAGGAATTATAACATAACAAAATAAACCTCATTCTCTTTCATAATGATACATCTGAAACTAACATAGTATTTAATGTGATTCTTTAAATTGTTACTAATGTGCCAGAATGTCTATATGAGTTAAAAATAAAATCAAAGATTAGGAGGAAAAAACTTGCAGAAAGGCAATTCAATAAGTTTAAATATTATCTTTTCATTAAATAAAAACTCAGCAAAAATTCACTCATAAAACAGCTTTATCAAATGAAAAAAAATAAGACTATTTTTAAAGAATTCTAAATTCTGTTTGATGCAGTTTATAAATAAAATTAGCAGGTCCAAATGACCACAAATAATTTTATTAATACTAGCAATAATGTTAACAAACAGTTCAGAAGGTTAGTCATAGTGAGACAATGTGGGCGATTGCATGATCATCAATGATGAAGCCGAATACTGGCATTTCAGTCAGACTGCAACTCAGCAGCAATGCAATGCTGGTATTCATTCAAGCCATTTAAACTTTGTTTGTACTTCAGCCAATCTAGGATACTGCCCAGGGGTGCCAAATAGCCTTGCTGGTGCTCTGAAAGAATTAAATGAGGGCAAATATTCATTTCACCAGAGATATTAAAATTCCTGAAATCAGAGAACAACCAAAAAAAAAAAAAATTAAAGATAATAAAATCCTTGTTTTTTTTTTGGCTTGCTCTGAATGATATATAAATTGACCAAAAAATTCCTTAATATTTTACAATATTTATTTAATAATATTATTAAAAATCAAATCATTCAATCTTCTTGGAAATATTCTATTACACTTCTCATTTTAATCCAAGATGAAGTTAAACATGTTGCAGATGGTAACTCTTGCAGCCCTACATCACTATAAAATACTGATACAATCGTTATAAACTTTATAACAGTGAAAATTAAAACACACTGATTCCCTCTCTAATTCATAATGACCAACCAGGACTGAATTTAAAATGACAAACTCAAGACCAGATAAAAATTATGAGGCCCCAGTCCCCAAAAGACTTGCTCTCATACATGTGACCACTGACACTGAGAGCAGGTGTTTCAGAATCTGGTCCCTGCAGTAAGCCTGTTTATAAGTAAGCCTTACACTGATGTAAGTCACTTATACTGAGAGCAAGTCTTTCAGACTCAGGATAGACCTACTCTGAGTGCAGCTCTTTTGGAAACTGACTTTTTTTAGACTACACATTTTAAAGGAAAATTTGTTTAATAAATCTAGATACTGAGAAAGTATTTCATTCTCTTGAATGGACACAACTCTTTAACATATTAGAAAATACCTCACTAGATAGACCACTTTAGAAAGAAAGTTTTGAAGTTGGGGCAGACTAATCATTACCTATCAAACAAAAAGGAACTGTGAAGTGAGGTGCTTGTCCACGATGTTGTTTTATTTGTGAGGATAAATATGCTGTTTTGGACAATTATTTGAAAAGTAAGTTATTTTTGAGAAAGGTGATTGTGAAACTAGAAATCTGGTGTATCTAGTAAGGTGCTCTGGTTGTACTGCATTTTATGTGGGAAAAACAGAACATAAGTTAAGGGAGAGAATTTATGAGTACCAGTACAACATTAGAAAATGCAATGAGAATAGTACATTATACAAGCATACAATAAAATGTCCACAGTCTGAGAGTTCTAAGTTTGCCATTCTAGAAAGTGTGAAGGAAAACCCCAGAAGGGGGATTATAAGACTTTACTGGAAGCAAGAGAGGTAAATGGCAAATTAAATTCAATGCCAGTCAGTTTCCTGGAATTAATGAAGCTGTGATTATACTTCCCTTATTAGCCATAAAAGTTGACATGTTTTAACTGCCTTGTCATTGAAAGTAATGGTATTACATTTCTTATTAGTTAGTGTCATTTGTATGATTAATGGAGAGTTTTATACTTTTAACATATTAAAGTTGCACTATTTTTATTTTTTTATGTAATTATATTTTCAATAAGTATATGATGAAACTGCAGATTAAGTTTGTGATTGTTATGACTTTTAGTTTGGAATGCTTATATACAAGGTTTTTAAATCGATTATTTATGTTTATAGGTTCATAGGTGTGTACTAGGCTAATGGCCCTGGAGCCTTTACAAGCCTAGCCCATAGGACTACCCTGGCATTGTGCCACCTGACCTTAGTTCCCATTGCCTCTGTCAAGTAGAGCCACTGGAGTTATCCCTGGGGTGAATTTTCTATTTCCCATCCACTCATCAAGAATTCTATTGAAGAGGGCCAGTGAGGTGCTCTGCTTGACATGTAAGGTAAAAAAACATTGTAAAAGTTTATGAAAGCCCTAGTTTTTGAGAAAGAGAGTAAAGGGTTAACACGCTCAATTGTATTTTAGATGATATCATCATTTAATTAATATAAATATGAGGAAAAATGTGCCATTACTGATTCTCAGGAAGTCCAAGTATATGGACAAAAGCTCTTAATCCACTGTATTTTTGGTCTTAATTGTGTAATAAAGTCTTAAAAGATACTTAAAAAGATTCTATGGACTGATCATCTGGGGCTGCAGGTGTTGCTACAATATTTTTTTCTCTTTTTAGTTACCGAAGTAACACCATACTGTGATTAAATGTATTTATATAATAATTTTGTTCTTACAAACAGGTTTAGTGGTATTTGCTTTGGCACCATATTGTTTTGGTTTTCACAACTATATGACACAGCATAAAAAAAAAAAAAAAAAAGAAAAAAAGCCAAATGAGTAAACATGAATAAAATAGCTTACAGCTAGGAGATTAGAAGCAGAAGTGAGAAACTGGCTAAGAGACATTGTATGCATTTTGAAGAAACATAATTCAGTTAGGGGTTATATTATTACAGAAGGAAGATATAAGAGTGCTGTGGTTGAAAAATTCATAATGCCTTTCTTCCCTGTATGTATAACAGGGAGTTTATTTAGAGTGCTGAGTCTGGAAGAACTAAAAAGGTTTCAGCAAACTATGCTAAAGAAAGGGTGGAGGGGTTGAAGGAGGAAGTGCAAAGGCGTTGAGTGAATAATTGATAAAATACCACATATTTATTAACTTCAGAAGAATTCAGTTTTTACTATTAATGTATCAGGAGATTTATATTTGTGTAAAACCAGTGTGCTATTTTCGGAAGTTTCTTCTTTGCTCAAGTTTGTGCTTTCTAAATGGTGGAGTTAGTATATACAAGTTAGTTGGGTATGTTGGGCAATACTTGTTACAGGCATGCATCAGAATGAAGGATGGAAAGTACCCCAGTTTTGTCAAAACCCAAGCATTCTCCTTTTCTTCTTTGTTGTGTTGCAGTCTTGTAATTGATTAAATAATTTAGCATGCATGTGGTAGGAAGTCTCTCTCCTACACAGAGTATTTGTCACATTGTGCTCCACTGACGAGAAGTATGTGCTTTTAGAAACAAAATGTAATTTCTTTATTATACATTCTAAATCTGGATTTCTAAGTTAAAGAAAAGTTAATAACATAAGTATTTTTGACTTTCTGTCTTAAACAACTAGAAGATGTGTATTATTTAAATCTTTTGTCTTTGTTTACCATCTATTTGACTGGTTTCATTAGTGTAGTATCAAACATCATGGTCATACCTCTCAAGTGTACCTCATTATGAGGAACGTACCTCATTTGGGGTCTTAAAAAGTTCACATTCCTCAAAGTTCCTCAAAGTTCCACATTGAAAGACTCTGTCACAAATTCAGTGTTATGAATCTTTTAAGTGAAATCCATTGTAAATAGAATTGAATCATATTAATTCATTAAAAGATCTTCTTTATAAGTAACACCAGCATATTTTAACCATCCTATGACCCTCCTAGTTGAAGTTGTTAGTAAGCCATTAGTATGTGTTCCACATTTTGCCCATTTGTTCCACATTATGAGGGCTAGTGTTCCTCATATTGGAGATGGAAGGTTGACAGCTGTGATCATGGTGAAAAGATTTACAGCCATGAGGCACTGTCAGTTATTTCTGCTAATTCATGATGGGTCTGAGACAGTTCAGTGATTATATTAACCCCAGGAGGAATATTAATGAAGAGATTGTCATCATAGAAAGAAAAAGCCCTAAAAACAATCCTTGTGACCCAAGTTTGCAAAGGAAATGAGTCTTAAGTGGGCATAATCAAGAATGTGAGAGCAGAGGCTTTTCAGAGTAAATATAACCTATTACATCCAAAATGGTGGGCAGCCTGTAAACACACTGACAGTGCAGCTCCTGCATTCCTATACTATAATCTGACTTCAAACCAGCGCATCACTTGGGAAAAGTATACTAAACATAAATGTGATTAAAGCAGAAATACGAGTGCTTACTTGTTTCATCTTTATTTTTCAAAAATTCTCTCATTCTGAAGGAAAAATAATTACTTGTTGGAAACAGAGCCCTGAACTGCATGGTATGGATTCTTCAAGACCAACAGGTCTAATAAGAGGAAAATAAGAAGAAAAACAACTTTCATAAGACTTATCATTTAAAATTATGCAATACTACTAGGAATCTAACTATACACGATTAATGGAGAATCAGCCAGATCGGATGTAAACTATAGTCACAAAAAACAAACAGTCTGCAATTACTACTCCTGAGAAAGAAACCACTTCTAAAAGGCAAAAAATTAACAAGCAACAACAAGAAGCTGGTAAAATTTATCAAGGATTAAAACAGGAACAACCTTTAACACTGGAGGATCTGAAAACTGCTTTACAACCTTTACAAACAGAAGTGCAGGGTTTCTCTCATAAGCTAACTACATTTGGCTCTACTCTGGACCAAATTGTGCTTAGGCTAGAACAAAATGAAGCTAAAGTTATGGACAATGAGCTAAAAATAAATGAAGTGCAACAAAAAGCACAAACCAATGACACCATAATTAAAGAATTACAACAAAAAAATGCTAGACTTGGAAGCTAGAAGCCGGAGAAATAATTTTATCATAATAGATATTCCAGAGAGCTTTGATAATCCACAACTTATTCCAATAATAAAAGTAATACTAAACTCTCTTCTGACTAATAAAGATCTCCTGGATGAGATAGTGATTGAAAGAGCCCACAGAGCTATAAAGCGTACACAAACAAGTGATCTTCCAAGACAAATCTACATCAGACTGCTTAATTCAGCACATGTTCAACAGATACTATCAGCTTATAAAGTTAAAAAGAATGTTACATGGAAAGCACATAAAATTACGATTACTCAAGATTTTCCTTTAGAAATTAAGCAAAATCGACAGAAACTCGGTAAATACTGCACTTACCTCATTGAAAATAAGATTAGTTTCCAAATGAAATATCCTGGAACTTTAACATTTTATTACAAAGCAGAAAAAATATCCTTGGAAAAACCTGACAAGGCAAAATCCACCTTTCTGCATCTTTTCAAATTAAATCATCCCTGAGACAACTCTTTTCATATCTTTTGATCCAAAAACAACATTCGGAAGGCTAAACAAGTGCTACAGCTCCAAAGAACTACAGGATAGAAGAATATACCACTATTATGGCAAACTTCAAGCAAAAGGATGTGGAATGTGTTCTAAATAACTCTGCTTACCTGCCTGTAAAGAAAATGTTTTTGCTACACTGTAATACTTAAAGTACAGTCTTGTAATAACTGCCTTCTACATTTAAAAGCTGGAAAGCTACCTAACACTGACTGCATAGAGAAATGACTTTAAAGTGTATTTACAGCTTACAAAAAAGGAGTGTTAAACTACAGTTAAAATAATGGGATATAACCTTTGATATAATAGTTTAAGTAGTGTAAATACTAGATATTAGTAGTTTCAGTTAAAAACATCTGTTTATTGTAGGTGGGGACTAGAATGCTTTACTAAATCTAGATAAGGATAGATCACATAATAAAAACAAACAGTTACAATCTACCACTACAGCACTTGAAGAATTGCAAAATACATTTGAACTAGTTGACCCTTATGTTAAATTTCAATATGATAAAACAATATCAAGATTCACTTTCTTTTCAGCCACTCATAAAACTTGGTCCAGGATAGATGCTTTTCTAATTTCCCTTGCTTTCCTTTCTAACAAATTAAATTATGCTGTATCACCTAGAACTCTTTCAGATCATTCCAAAATTAGACTTTTAATAAACTTTCAAGCCCATAAACAAAATATTTCCTATCTCAATACCTGGACGTTAAATACTAAAATTATACAAAACCAAGAAACAACACAAGAAATTCAGAATGTCCTAGCCCAACTCCAAAATGACTTTATATCCACTCAAATTCCATATGACATACAATGGGCGGCTACCAAGGTGGTCATCAGGGGTATTATTATTCAAAAATCTGCATGGCTAAAAAAAAAAATATATAACAATCTTAAGAATGAACAAGAGTATCAAATAAACACTGCTGAACTAGAACTTCAGGAAAAATATTCTAAAGAACTGGAGGAAAAAATAATTGATTGGCAAAAACAATTACACGAACACTAATTAGAAAATATCTCCTTCTTAGAATTAAGGTCAATATATCAATACTCAGAATGGGCTTAAACACCATCAAAATTCCTAGCTAGACTAATTAACATAAAAAGTGGACCTCCTAGGATCAAAGAAATAAAATATGAAGGACAGGTGAAATATAAAGACCAAGATATAGTGGACACTTTTGAAGATATTTATAAGAAATTATACAATATATCATTATCACCATCTACAGACAGATTTAAGGATTTTATACATAATATATACTTTCCACAAGTTACAGAAGATCAAAGGAAACTCTTAAAATCACAGTTGCAATTAAAAGAGATAAAAGCTGCAATAAACAAACTAAAATTAGGTAAATCCCCTGGGCCTGATGGATACACATTTGATTTTTATAAGTTATTCATAGAACCAATCTCCAAAGTTTTATTAAAAGTTTTCAACTATATAATACAATATGGTATAACAGACAAATACTTAAATAACTCCAAGACAGTGTTGATTCCTAAACTGCATTCTGATTCAACAGATCCAGCAAATTATAGACCAATAGCCCTCATAAAAACTGATCTTAAGATATTAGCCTATGTTATAGCAAATAGACTTAAGAATATACTCCCCTCTATTATTTCCCAACAACAAATGGGCTTTATGACAGACAAACAAGTGACAACACCCTCCTCTTAGATACCATTGTAAGACTACTTAATAGTGATAAATGCCCCAGATATGCCCTTACAGTAGATGCAACCAAAGCTTTTGATAGAGTAAACTTACACTTTCTCTTTAATATACTGCCTTTATATGGTTTTCCTCAAGAATTCATTAAAATGATCCAGGTTCTGTATCAGAAAGCTTCTACCACTATACAGGTAAACAAACTTATAACTATCCCTATACTCTTATCCAATGGAACAAGACAATGATGTCCTCTTCCGCCATACTTATTTAATCTTTATCTAGAACCCCTCCTGTTTATTTCACAAAAAAACTTTCATCATATTCCCAGAATCCACAATACAAATCGTATATACTCTGCCTTTGCCGATAACTTAAATATATACTTCCAACTCCCCACTACTGACCTCCCAAAAATACTTAAAGCTATTGAGTTCTCGGTAGTTTCAAACTATAACTTAAATTTAAACAAGTCACACATATTTCCCCTCAATCCTATAGGTCATAAAGAATTGTACTTTCCCATGAGTGAGATCAAAATAAACTATTAGATAAAATATCTAGGAATACTATTTACTTTGGACTTCAAAGATATTATAAACAATAACCTACTAAGTACATGGACTAGTATTCAAAACGATACTGAAAGATGGAAGAACATCAATATGTCTCTACTGTCAAAAGCTAGTGCTGTCAAGATGAATTTTCTACCAAGAATACTCTTTCAATTAAATGCTACTTTTTCAAATATTCCTCAAAACTTCTTCCTTGCCATGGAAAAAGCTATATCAAGATTCTTATGGTATCCCAAATATACCAGAATTAAATATGGAAAACTTGTACTCACCAAAGATAAGGGGGGATTGGGGTTGCCTGATTTTAAGATTTACTATAGTATAATTACTGTCTACAGACTAATACAAATAATAAACTATGACTCATATATAAATACTTGGACACCCCAGTGGACCAAAATCTGATATGAACAGCCAAAATTCATTGGCTATAATATCAAATCCCTACCATTCTTGAATTTAAACCAGACTAGTATATACACGAATAATCTACACCCACTAATTAAAAACATGATTCTTACAACACAGAATCTATTTAAATCATTGCAATTAACTGACGCTTTTGCCCTTATACAACCGTTACTCCTAAATCCTAATCTACTAATAAATAAAAAACTTGTAAATCTAACAAACTACCCCCTGATAAAAGACTACACAATATGGGATATATACCAATGGAAAGACTCTAACACAGGGCAAATTAGACTTGAACTCAAACTTCCTAAGAAATATAGTATTATCCTTAACCAACTTCACCATCTTATAAATGCTAAATTCTCACAAATACACACCGACTTACAGAACATAAATTTAGTTAAATTAATACTTGAAAATCTTGCGATTAAAGGGAAAACAATTTCTAGGACTTATAAAATTGTAATGAGAGTAAAACATCAGAATTCTTTATTATTTTCAAACTATTGGCAA